>NC_083585.1:50902770-51214199 GCF_027579695.1 Neoarius graeffei
ATAATTAAATTATCAAAGGAAGACTGTAGTTGAAAAAGAAATAAATGAACAATTTTTAAGGAGGATTTGTCTTTTAAGAAAGGTACAAATACACATTTTATACACATATTTAAGGATATTATACACACATACACTGCCTGGCCAAAAAAAAAAAAGTTTCCTTGGACTGCCTTTCATTTTGATTATGGCACACATTCGGTGTGGCATTGTTTCGACAACGTTATGCAACATAACAGCATTTATTTCCACCCCGAGTTGCATTAGTTTTATGCCGAGATCTTGTCTTGATGACTAGAAAGTCGAACCACTGTGTAAAGTCTTCTCCAGCATCCCAAAGACCTTCAATGGGGTTAAGGTCGGGACTCTGTGTTGGCCAGTTCATGTGTGAAAATGATTCCTCATGCTTCCTGAACCACTCTTTCATAGTCCGAGCCCTAATTTTATGCCTGTGACATCAGGGAAGGAAAAAATCCTTTGATGTGATGATAACCTGGTCATTCAGTCCATTCAGGTCGTCAGCTGACTTTGGTTTATTGCCCCATAATGTTGCTGAGCCTCGGCCTGACCAGCTGAAGCAACCCCAGATCATAACCCTGCCTCCAGAGGCTTGTACAGTGACCACTATGCATGATGGGGTATCTTTATCACTTATAAACGATCGCTTTATATCGTTTATGAAACATATAGCGTAGATTTATAAAATTTTCCTAACACTTTTCTCAGCAACTGCTTGATATTTGGTATCGAGCTTCAGCTTGGGGCTGTGTACCGTATATGCCATTTTCAGGTCTGTTGCACATCGACTTCCTGTTTACCGACTGAATGTATTTATGAAACACGCCCACCACTCAGGAATAGGGTCAATCTGGACTCATCAGGCCACATGATCTTTTTTCCATTGCTCCAGAGTCCAATCTTTATGCTCCTGGGCAAAGTGAAGCCTTTTCTCCTGATTAGTCTCACAAACAAGTGGTTTTCTTATGGACAGACAGTTGTTTAGTCCCAATCCCAAGTTTTTGTTACACTGTTTATGTGCAAATGCTCTGACTTTCACTATTAACCCTCATCCTACCATGCTATTTTACACCTTAATCTTAGCATGTGGGGTCCGTTTGGACCCCAGTACTTTTCTTTAAAATTAAAGTTTATAAAGACAAAATCACCAGACAAGTTTTGTTCAGAACATCTTGTATTAATAACAGCAATACACTAAAGGGCCCAAGGCATAAAGAACACACTTAACCTTCATCCTACCAGCCAATTTTACATACACAAACTACCAGGCGGGGTCCGTATGGACCCCAGGAGGGAATACCTTGAAATCAATGCAGTAAGAACCAATTCAATGCAGCAAACAGACATAACTTTATTGAAGAACAAAATCCACTATGGCTGAATATCAATGATGTATTATAAATGCAATAACATTGCAATAATATTGCAATAACTAGCATACATGTAGCAAATTATAGCGCCACAAAAAAAAATTGGCATTATATACATGATTTTTGCAGCTCATGCAGCTGTAAAACATTCTGGATTACAACTTAGGTCTTTTCTTACAGAATTTAAAACAAAAAAGTAATTGTAAAATAATTTAGGGCTTTTGTTTTGCAGCCTGTGCTTATTGCAGCAGTGGGGTCCACACGGACCCCAAGAAGGAATGCCTTGGTAGTTTCATTATGGAACATAAAAGAAATAAAAGAAGTTAACTTTCAGTGTGCTATTCAATTATAAAATGAAAGACAGATAAACTTTACTCTGGGGTCCGGTTGGACCCCAGTAACAAATTAATTATACCTTCACAATGCAAAAAGCTGATCTTCCGGTGCTTTAGTGTTTTAATTAAGACATAAATTCCGACAAATTCATAAAACGGTGAGGCAGTCTGTCACATATTTTTAAAATGGCAAACAAACATATAGGTGCGGGGTCCAGATGGACCCCACTTGGTAGGATGAAGGTTAAACATAGTCGTGAGTTCGACTGTCCATTTTTTATGATTTGACTTCACCAAGTGTTTAAGTGATCTCTGATCATGGTCAGTCAGGATTTTATCTCAACCACATTTCTTCCATGAAGTTGATGGGCCACCACTATCCTTCCAGGTTTTAATAATGTGTTGGAACAGTTCTTAACACAATTCCAGTAAAATCCAGTAAATCTCCTTATTTGTTTTCTTTGCTTGATGCAGGTCAGTAATTTGACCCTTCGGAAACATAGTCACATCTTTTCCATGAGCACGGGATACGTCTTCTGACATGTTTGTTTAAGAAGTGAGAAGCTACTCACTGCATCAGTTAGGGTTAAAAGAATTGTTGTTGTCAGCTGAAAGACAACAAGAATTAATCACTGCAGTAATTATCCAATCAAAGACTCTGAAGTATTTACTTATTTAAATCCGAATGGTGACTTCTTTTGGCTAGGCAGTGTACTGTGTTTAAGCATATATAATAGTAGGGGAAAAGCACAAAGATTGACAAATTGATCAGGAAGCTGTTTGTTTGTTTGTTTGTCTGCATGATCAGCTTTTTGTGTACACACTAGTTGCACACAGATTTGCATGACGTGTGGCTGTGAGGACGGTTTTAAAGTCTGTCCCTATCTTGGTTCCTCAGGTGTAATATAGCTGTGATCTTTATGACGGAGCTGGTGGTGGATCACAGTGTGAAAGAGGACTGGAATGAACACCTGCCCCTGCTGCTCCATGCCCTCTTTCTGGGTGAGAGATAATATGTGTGTCTCGCTCCTGACTTTGTCTTTTCTTCTTGTTTATATATATACAGGAACAGAATTAGTTTCATTACTAATGTTGTTTGCAATCGTGTGAACACAGTTCAATCTTGAGGAGGTATTTATTTATTTATTTATTTATTTAAAAGCTGTCATAACCTAATGATGATTTTGAGTCCAGGAGATGTGATGATACTCATCAGATGGCCCTTTGAAATTGTCACTTATTTCTATTCAGTGAAGTCTTTCCACCGAGCCTGATTCATGCTCGATGATGTCACATGATCATTCTACAAAACAATAATCTGTGGAATGCCTGGATCTCTTTTTATTCATACAGTGGTGCTTGAAAGTTTGTGAACCCTTTAGAATTTTCTATATTTCTGCATAAATATGACCTAAAACAATATCAGATTTTCACACAAGTCCTAAAAGTAGATAAAGAGAACCCAGTTAAACAAATGAGACAAAAATATTATACTTGGTCATTTATTTATTGAGGAAAATGATCCAATATTACATATCTGTGAGTGGCAAAAGTATGTGAACCTCTAGGATTAGCAGTTAATTTGAAGGTGAAATTAGAGTCAGGTGTTTTCAATCAATGGGTTGACAATCAGGTGTGAGTGGGCACCCTGTTTTATTTAAAGAACAGGGATCTATCAAAGTCTGATCTTCACAACACATGTTTGTGGAAGTGTATCATGGCACGAACAAAGGAGATTTCTGAGGACCTCAGAAAATGATGCTCATCAGGCTGGAAAAGGTTACAAAACCATCTTTAAAGAGTTTGGACTCCACCAATCCACAGTCAGACAGATTGTGTACAAATGGAGGAAATTCAAGACCAATATTACCCTCCCCAGGAGTGGTTGACCAACAAAGATCACTCCAAGAGCAAGGCATGTAATAGTCGGCGAGGTCACAAAGGACCCCAGGTTAACTTCTAAGCAACTGAAGGCCTCTCTCACATTGGCTAATGTTAATGTTCATGAGTCCACCATCAGGAAAACACTGAACAACAATGGTGTGCATGGCAGGGTTTCAAGGAGAAAGCCACTGCTCTCCAAAAAGAACATTGCTGCTTGTCTGCAGTTTGCTAAAGATCACGTGGACAAGCCAGAAGGCTATTGGAAAAATGTTTTGTGGATGGATGAGACCAAAATAGAACTTTCTGGTTTAAATGAGAAGCGTTATGTTTGGAGAAAGGAAAACACTGCATTCCAGCATAAGAACCTTATCCCATCTGTGAAACATGGTGGTGGTAGTATCATGGTTTGGGCCTGTTTTGCTGCATCTGGGCCAGGACGGCTTGCCATCATTGATGGAACAATGAATTCTGAATTATACCAGCGAATTCTAAAGGAAAATGTCAGGACATCTATCCATGAACTGAATCTCAAGAGAAGGTGGGTCATGCAGCAAGACAATGACCCTAAGCACACAAGTCGTTCTACCAAAGAATGGTTAAAGAAGAATAAAGTGAATGTTTTGGAATGGCCAAGTCAAAGTCCTGACCTTAATCCAATGGAAATGTTGTGGAAGGACCTGAAGTGTGCAGTTCATGTGAGGAAACCCACCAACATCCCAGAGTTGAAGCTGTTCTGTATGGAGGAATGGGCTAAAATTCCTCCAAGCCGGTGTGCAGGACTGATCAACAGTTACCGCAAACGTTTAGTTGCAGTTATTGCTGCACAAGGGGGTCACACCAGATACTGAAAGCAAAGGTTCACATACTTTTGCCACTCACAGATATGTAATTTTGGATCATTTTCCTCAATAAATAAATGACCAAGTATAATATTTTTGTCTCATTTGTTTAACTGGGTTCTCTTTATCTACTTTTAGGACTTGTGTGAAAATCTGATGATGTTTTAGGTCATATTTATGCAGAAATATAGAAAATGTTAAAGGGTTCACAAACTTTCAGGCACCACTGTAGACTGCTACGATTGCCATGCCATTTTTTCCTCTTACACACACACACACACACACACACACACACACACACACACACACACTTTTGACATGCCAGTCAAAGTTTCCCAGACACGTAATTAAATTAGTGTTGCATACAAAACAAACAGACTAACAAAGTATTCACCAAATATCTTGATTTTAGTAATTGCAGGCTGATTAACTGTCTGCGCTCATATTTTATTGGAACTTTAAATGTACTGAAAGGGCAAACCATTCAAGCCGAACGCAAGTTCTATAATTTATAGGCACCCTTTATTAAAATGGGTAAAAATGATCGTGGAAAAAAAATTGCAGAAAATTATAGACATTTTTGACTCAAATATTTAGTGAAACTGTTCACAAAAATTTTATCGGAACTTTTATACATGAAATATTTTCTCTGAAAAACCTGGGGCATTAGGCCCTGTGGGGTATTCGGCCCCACTACATTGAAAATGCATGAAATTTATCAGCGATATGTTAGATATTACTGTAGATTAATCAGGAGCCAATCACAATGTGTGATAAATGTAGCCAGTAAAATTAAATAGAAATTGAAAGTTGGACTCTTCTCCTGGGGACTTACGTATTGCCCCACACTGTATTAAAAAAAAAAGTTGTTGGAAACCTGTTGCATTTTTATCATTGGATTAGATGCCAGTTAATTTGTAATTATGTTTGTTTTATTACACTGTTAATAAACTTACATTCTTTCCATCCCTCCATTCATTATTCGTAACCATTTATCCGACGCAGGATCGCGGGCAAGCTGGAGCCTATCCCAGCTGACTATGGGCGAGTGGCAGGGTACACCCTGGACAAGTTGCCAGATCATCGCAGGGCTGACACATAGGCTGCGTTTACATTAGACCGTATCTGTCTCGTTTTCTTCGCGGATGCACTGTCCGTTTACATTAAACCGCCTGGAAACGCCGGGAAACGGGAATCCGCCAGCATCCACGTATTCAATCCAGATCGTGTCAGCTCCGGTGCTGTGTAAACATTGAGAATACGCGGATACGCTGTGCTGAGCTCTAGCTGGCGTCTCATTGGACAACGTCACTGTGACATCCACCTTCCTGATTCACTGGCGTTGGTCATGTGACGCGACTGCTGAAAAACGGCGCGGACTTCCGCCTTGTATCACCTTTCATTAAAGAGTATAAAAGTATGAAAATACTGCAAATACTGATGCAAATACTGCCCATTGTGTAGTTATGATTGTCTTTAGGCTTGCCATCCTTCCACTTGCAAGTGGTAAGTGATATGCGCTGGGATCACACACACAGCGGCTCAGTCCCAAATCACAGCTTGTTCACTTCACTCGCGTGCTCTGTGAGCTACGCAGGGCCGGAGTGCGCACCCTCCAGAGGGCACTCGCTGTTAAGGGCGGAGTGATTTGGAGCGCAGGATGCCTGCGGAGCCGAGCGTATCCGTGTATTGGTATTGCTGTGTGCACGCAAATCGTGTATTGGTGTTGCTGTGTGCACACTAATCATTTTAAAAACGTTAATCTGATGATCCGCTGATACGGTCTAATGTAAACATGGGCATAGAGACAGACAACCGTTCACACTCACATCTATGGTCGATTAAGAGCTGCCAATTAGCCTAACCTGCATGTCTTTGGGGGAAACCGGAGCACCCAGAGGAAACCCACACAGACACGGGGAGAACATGCAAACTCCACACAGAAAGGCCCTCGCCGGCCACTGGGCTTGAACCCAGAACCTTCTTGCTGTGACACGACAGTGTTAACCACTACACCACCGTGCCACCCAGTTAGTCTTTATACCATATTTTTTTTAAACACAAAAGTGTATGGCTGAACGCCCCCATTTGCCCTATTTGAAGTAAATATATGCATATTGTCACACCCGCGTGCACTGGTGCGCACAACAGACTTTCTCTCACGTGCACTCTGAACAGCATAGGCCACTAATTACAAACACCTGCCTCGCATTAAGACGCAATCAGCACGCTCATATAAGGACGCTGAAGACTCATTCACTTGTATTGCATTGCGAGTAACACATTATCGAGCCTTGTTGTCATGTTGTTCTCCTGGTTTCCCGATTCCTGTTCCATGTTTTGTTTCCGACATTGTTTAGCCCCGTTTAGCCTGTTTGTGCCTCGCCCGACCCTTTGCCTGTTCCTTGTTTCGAGAGTTGCCTACTGTTTTGGATTGTATGCCTGTTTTCTGTTTCTTTTGTAATAAAGACTCTCTTCTGCACATCCATCCATCTCCACTCCAATCTACCTGCATTCTCCTGACAGTACACTTCGGCTCAGTGACAGAACGCCTCGCCTGACTGACAAAATACTTCACCCTGCTAAAACATATTGCCGTCTTTAAAAAGATCCTGTTTCCATGGGGTATAAAAGTCAAGTTGTACATGTGTAAAATCTCGTTAATCACCTGCTGAAAACCTGGAAAACTGGTATTGTATATAGCATAAATATTGTAACACTTTCTATGAGGGCCATGACCTTTGAACACCTCCAGAAAACGTTGTTATGCTTTTATAAGGCAGCTTACAGCTTATGGTTTTCTGCTACTGAGTAGTGTGTGCTTTCCAGTTTTTTAGTAATATCACAAGATATCTTGTGGACATTCCATAACATTAAATGTTATGTATGTATGTATGTATGTATGTATGTATGTATGTATGTATGTATGTATATAAATGGTAATAAATGAATAAGTCAGAGGATGGGGAAAAAACCCCCCACAGAAATCACACCCACTAATTGAAGATGGACCCTGGCAGGGCGAATATATTTTCAGCAGCTTTGCACCTAATTTATGAAAGTTACAGATTCATTTCTTAAACTTTGTCGCTTTCGAGTCAGTTTTGGATCCCACTGTATGAAGTTGAGGCAAATTATTAACGTTTGACACTGTGTTGCTTTTCCGACTCAGGAATGGATCACTGTCGGCCCGAGGTGTTTGAGCACTGTAAGCATCTCCTCCTGCACTTGCTCCTCATGCTCTCCTGCAGCAGGAGTTTCCCCTTGGTCTCCTCCATGCTGATGCACAGCAAAAGCCTCGGCACCCGACCCAACTACCAGACTGAGACCTTCTACACGGGTATGTCAGTGTTATATGCTATAGGCTGTCCTAAGGGTTCTTTTAAATCATTAGATTACCAGAAATTACTTCTTGCTTTCTATTTCAGGATTTGGTTTTGTACAATTAGTGTTGTCTGTAAGATTCGGTTATTTTCATTATCAGTGATAGGAAGCAAAGAAAACAGCTTACAGGTTTGTCTTGTTATCAACTAGCAGGTTACCCGGTGTTGCCCAGGTTTTGCAAAATTCTGGGTTGCTCCCAGACTTCCATGTCAAATTTGGTGAAGATCCATCGAGAAATGGTGATGTTAACCCGAGACAAACAAAAATCCAAACATCCACCTCCCAGGGGCCCACCGGGGACCCCCTGGGGCCCAAATATGGAATTTCTGAGTTCTGCCAAATTGTGGCTATCTCCTGTACCTACGTGCCAAGTTTAGTGAAGATCTGTTGAGAGTTTGTGTTGATAAATGTAATGTGAAAGGCATTGAGGGAGGGGGTGGGTGGTATTGTTGTGCCCCCCAGGGCATCTCCCTGGGGCCCGTACATGAATTTTGTTTATATCTGCAAAATTCTGGGTCATCCCCGGACCTACTTGGCAAATTTGGTGAAAATCCATCTAGAAATGGCAACGTTAGCTCAAGACAAACAAACAAACAAACTTTGCCACTTATATATTACCAAAGGCACAAACAATGTAATTGTGATCTTCGTTCTGTTGGTAGAAATTCAGAAATATCTATCTATAATATGAAAGGAAGGCTGTCTGTTCACCTATGCAAATCGACACAGCTGGACACACATGCTCCATACTTTGCACATGGATTGGTGACACCCCAGAGGGGCCCAAGACAACATTTTCGATTTTCCAAAACATGGGATTAGTGCTAATTCAACACACTATTAATTTCCCATAGGCTACATGCTCGTGCTAACATGCTATGCTAATCCAGGACACGATCATTTCCCATAGGCTACATGCTCACACTGCACGCAGCCTCGGTGGGGAATCCCCTCCCCAACACGCCTGACAGTTTCGATTGTACGGGACCTCGCAATCAGCGATCCTCACCAGAGACTTCCGCTAGGGCTCAGTCTCCATCACCGAGGAAACATGGAGAGCAATTTACGTTGAAAAAATATTTTCAGCTGTATGACCAAACCCTAGGACCAATACAGCCCCTGTGAAGAACATCATTCAGAGGAAATCAGGTTCACAGGAAATAACTGCTACTATAAATTGAAACCATCTTGAAACCATCGTGAGCCCGTGATCTAAATAAAGGCACAGAAGAGCTAAACTGCCAGGGAAAAAAAAAATAAAAATGAGCATTACATTTCAAAAAAATGCGCTCAGGTTAAATCCATCCATCCATTATTTATACCGTTTATCCAATCCCAGCTGACTTTGGGCGGGAGGCGGGGTATACATCCTGGACAGGTCGCCAAGCTGTCACAGGGCTCAAGTTAAATGCTGTCGAATTTAATACAGAAATATAAGTGAACTAAGTGACTTTTTATGAGAATGCATTCGATTTTTATTGGATTTTATTGGGGGAATTCTAGCTGTAAGTGGAAAAGACAGATCTGAGTCACTAGATCAAGTTGTACACAACAAAGTAGGTGTATTTGTGCTACTATTAAACAAAGCTTACAGTCACTTCCAGTCTCATTACAATATGAAATTTAATGATGATGTCCTTAAAGGAACAGTCCACCGTACTTCCATAATGAAATATGTTCTTCTCTGAATTGAGACGAGCTGATCCGTACCTCTCCGAGCTTTGCGCGACCTCCCAGTCAGTCAGACGCGCTGTCACTCCTGTTAGCAATGTAGCTAGGCTCAGTATGGCCAATGGTATTTTTTGGGGCTGTAGTTAGATGCGACCAAACTCTTCCGCGTTTTTCCTGTTTACATAGATTTATATGACCAGTGATATGAAACAAAGTTCAGTTACACAAATTGAAACGTGGCGATTTTCTATGCTATGGAAAGTCCGCACTATAATGACAGGCGTACTAACACCTTCTGCGCGCTTTGACAGCGCATTGATACCTTCACTCCTGTTATTTTTTCTCTCCCCCGCCCCCCCCTAACTTCCGTCAATACAACCAACGTGACCACCAAGACAAGTAGCCTGCACTCCTTGGAACACAGTCTAGTCAGGGGGGAGAAGGGGGAGAGAGGGAAAACAGGAGTGAAGGTATCAATGCGCTGTCAAAGCACGCAGAAGGTGTTAGTACACCTGTCATTATAGTGCGGACTTTCCATAGCATAGAAAATCGCCACGTTTCAATTTGTGTAACTGAACTTTGTTTCATGTCACTGGTCATATAAACCTATGTAAACAGGAAAAACACAGAAGAGTTTGGTCGCATCTAACTACAGCCCCAAAAAATACCATTGGCCATGCTGAGCCTAGCTACATTGCTAACAGGAGTAACAGCGCGTCTGACTGACTGGGAGGTCGCACAAAGCTCGGAGAGGTACGGATCAGCTCGTCTCAATTCAGAGAAGAACATATTTCATTATGGAAGTATGGTGGACTGTTCCTTTAAATACAAAGCTTTAGGCTGCGTTTTTCCTTTATTTAATTGCCGATCATGGGTATACTGTCATAAAACACAGTAACAAACGTCCACATATGAGACCACGTGTGCTTACGACGCTCCAGTGTAGGTCCTATTAAAGGTGACTGTTCAGTGGAGCTCAACAATCAGCAAGTGGTTCGTGAGCTCTGAACTTTGACCTTCATTAGACCTGTGGCTTCTCCTGAAAAACAACACCCTGGTGCACTATTTTCGAAGGACACCTTGTCAGTGACTTAACACGCTTGCCAAAGTAGCTTTATACAGCACTGCTGTTCTGATCTGCCTGGACGGAGAAACAAGGACGTACTTATCTGACAAAAAGGAATGCCAAGCCAAAAACAATCACATGTCTGCAGCGTCTTGATTAGAGCCCTGATTAGAGCATTCCACTGCGCTGTTTTTATCTTCCTGCCCTAAAAGGGGCATCTACAGTACCAGCAGCTGGTGTGTATGAGACGAGGTCTTGAATTCATCGCTCAGTTGAGCGTGTCTGGTCTCAGCCGAACTGACACCGATCATATATTATTCACTGTACACTGTCATAACACTGTGACTGAGATTAATACCCGTGTCATGGCCTCGTCTCTGCTGCCGAGTCGCGGTTGTGTCTCGTTATGTGAAAATAACCAGCTGAATCAGAGTCACTTTATCATCGCTGAGATCATGCATAGAGAGAAATATATACACACCATGTATCCTGTATGTGTTCCATCAGTATGAAGAAGTTCACTGAGTCTGTCCTTGCATGAACAGTGAATTTAGGACAGGGTTTCGAAGTCTGGCAGTTATACCAAAAACTGACTTTATTTTTTAATCAAATTTCAGAATAGCACAGATGATTTAAAACTCGGAATATCTCATCTCATTATCTCTAGCCGCTTTATCCTGTTCTACAGGGTCGCAGGCGAGCTGGAGCCTATCCCAGCTGACTACGGGCGAAAGGCGGGGTACACCCTGGACAAGTCGCCAGGTCATCACAGGGCTGACACATAGGTGGGGTTTACATTAGACCGTATCAGCGGATCATCAGATTAACGTTTTTAAAACGATTAGTGTGCACACAGCAACACCAATACACGATTCGCGTGCACATAGCAACGCCAATACACAGATACGCTCGGCTCCGCAGGCATCCTGCGCTCCAAATCACTCCGCCCTGAACAGCGAGTGCCCTCTGGAGGGTGCGCACTCCGGCCCTGCGCAGCTCACAGAGCGCGCGAGTGTAGTGCATGAGCCACGATTCGGGACTGAGCCGCTGTGTGTGTGATCCCAGCGCATATCACTTACCACTTGCAAGTGGAAGGATGGCAAGCCTAAAGACAATCATAACTACACAATGGGCAGTATTTGCATCAGTATTTGCAGTATTTTCATACTTTTATACTCTTTAATGAAAGGTGATACAAGGCGGAAGTCCGCGCCGTTTTTCAGCAGTCGCGTCACATGACCAACGCCAGCGAATCAGGAAGGTGGATGTCACAGTGACGTTGTCCAATGACGACGCCAGCTAGAGCTCAGCACAGCGTATCCGCGTATTCTCAATGTTTACACAGCACCGGATCAGACACGATCTAGATGGAATACGTGGACCCTGGCGGATTCCCGTTTCCCGGCGTTTCCAGGCGGTTTAATGTAAACGGACAGTGCATCCGCGAAGAAAACGAGACAGATACGGTCTAATGTAAACTTGGCCATAGACAACCATTCACACTCACATTCACACCTACGGTCAATTTAGAGTCACCAGTTAACCTAACCTGCATGTCTTTGGACTGTGGGGGAAACCGGAGCACCCAGAGGAAACCCACGCGGACACGGGGAGAACATGCAAACTCCACACAGAAAGGCCCTCGCCGGCCACGGGGCTCGAACCCGGACCTTCTTGCTGTGAGGCAACAGCACTAACCACTACACCACCCTGCCACCAACTCGGAATATCTGTTTAATAAATTAAATAACATATCTAATAAATATTAAAATAAACATGGAATATATATTGGATTTTTTTTAAAATAATAATAATAATAATAATAATAATAATAACGGGGCTTGCTCATCAGGGATATATAACAATTATTCCATGAAATTGAGTCGTACATGAGCTGATCGCTGACGAGGTGCGTAGCACAGAGTTGTCTATAAGCCGTGTACAACAAGATTGAGTGGAATAACTGTTTTATTCTGTCCACATTCACTGGATTTTGAAAAACAGAGCATTTTTTTTTACAAGTTCGAGAAATAAAAACTTTATACAAAATGTCAGACAAAGTCATTTCTGCTTAGAATGTAAACAAACCGGCGAAATGACAGGAGCAATTTGTGAAAAATGCGAAAATAATAATAATTCTTGAAAAATAAAAAGAGAGACGTTCTTACCATAAAATACTTTCATTCCATATTTTGTTGCTTTTTTGTAATGTTTGGGGCTTTGTTTTCAAGTCGAGTTTTATTTTGTCCTCGGTTGGTTCACCAACATGCTCCGCCATTTTCATCGTTAGGTTTTTTGCCGGTTGGCAAGCCAACTTTAAGGTGCATTACCGCCACCGACTGGGCTAGAATGTGGAACAGCAGATATTGGGAGGGGGGATTCTTTTAGCTATTAATGTTTTTTTTAAATACTTGATAACAATTTTTGTTTTTTTTTTCTCAAGTAGAGTTTTTATTTTGTCCTCGGTTGGTTGAGCAACACACTCCGCCATTTTGTTTTTCTCTACTCACGGTATAAGAGCTGATAGCCTAGTAGTAAAGTAGCCAATCAGAGTGCACGATTGCTCATATCCAGTGAATGTGGAGAGAATAAATATATTTATCAGGGATAAAATTAGCGAATATGTTTAAAGTCTTTAATTTCCTATAAAGCTGCCTTGCGACAATGTCTGTTGTTAAAAGCACTATACAAATAAACATGACTTGAAACTATAATAATAATAATAATAATATTTGGAATAATAATAACATACCGTATTAACATGCAACAAGACCACCACCATGAAGAAGAAGAATAGTTGTTGTTGTTGTTGTTGTTGTTGTTGTTTAAAACCAAAATTTGGTTTCTGATATAAAACCAAAATAATTGTTTTCATGTTTATATTAAATATAATATTTTATACTAATATTCACTCCACCTTCGGACTTCCGATGGCAGCAGTGTATGAAGGAAAAAAACCAAAAACGTTGAATGTGGTTTCTTTCCATTTACCTTCTGAACAGAACCCACTTGTCTTCATATCCTAGTTCTTGACACATCCTGACACTTTCTCTCCCATCATGCATTACGTTCGCTGATGCAGTTATGCGCGTGATAAGTTTCAGTTTGGCTCTGTGACTCTGACCCTACTGTGTGTGTGTGAGACACAATTATTACACAGTTCTTCTTTGTAAATATAATTTGCATGCAGTCTGTTAACTGAAACCTCTTGTGATGATGGACAGGATTCGATCAGAGGGAAGGACACACCAAGGTGGGGTAAATAGAATAGAATAGAATGCCTTGATTGTCACTGTATCGCCAAAAACCATACAACAAAATTTGGGGTGCCATTCCCGTAAGGGAGGGCGGCACGGTGGTGTAGTGGTTAGCGCTGTCGCCTCACAGCAAGAAGGTCCGGGTTCGAGCCACGTGGCTGGCGAGGGCCTTTCTGTGTGGAGTTTGCATGTTCTCCCCGTGTCCGCGTGGGTTTCCCCCGGGTGCTCCGGTTTCCCCCACAGTCCAAAGACATGCAGGTTAGGTTAACTGGTGACTCTAAATTGACCGTAGGTGTGAATGTGAGTGTGAATGGTTGTCTGTGTCTATGTGTCAGCCCTGTGATGACCTGGCGACTTGTCCAGGGTGTACCCCGCCTTTCGCCCGTAGTCAGCTGGGATAGGCTCCAGCTTGCCTGCGACCCTGTAGAAGGATAAAGCGGCTAGAGATAATGAGATGAGATGAGATTCCCGTAAGGTGCAATTAGTACACACACGCACAAATAAATAAATAAATAAATAAAAATAACTCCACACATTCATTGACAATGTACCATACAATAACAACAATAGCACAAAGGACAATAAATAACAACAAAGACAACAAATGACTGTAATAGCAAAAAAAAAAGAAGAAAAGATTATTTCACATATTGCACATATTACTGCACAGATATAGTTACATTCATCTTGTATAACTGAGTTTGTTTAAGGTGCATATTGCTTTCAGTAAGAAGCTGTGATTGAATCTGTTAGTCCGAGTGATGATTAATCTGTATCGCTTCCCAGAGGGCAATAAGTCAAACAGATGGGATCCTGGGGGTGTACAGTGTCTGAAGATGGAAAGATCAGGGGACAAGATCTTCAAATAAAGGCCTACACTGTTCATGTTAATTACACCCCCGCTCCGGGGTGGGGGTATACTGGTTTACCTCTGTCCGTATCTCCGTATTTCTGTCTGTCCTAAACACCCTTTTTCTCAGCAACCACAAATCATAGCCACTTGGTACCAAACTTCAGCTTGAGGTTCTAGACCATGTATACCGTTTTCAGGTCTGTCCCATATTGACTTCCTGTTTACCGACTGAATGTATTTACGAAAAATATTAGGTCATTTACAAAATTTTCATAACACTTTTCTCAGCGGGCGGCACGGCGGTGTAGTGGTTAGCGCTGTCACCTCACAGCAAGAAGGTCCGGGTTCGAGCCCCGTGGCCGGCGACGGCCTTTCTGTGCGGAGTTTGCATGTTCTCCCCGTGTCCGCGTGGGTTTCCTCCGGGTGCTCCGGTTTCCCCCACAGTCCAAAGACATGCAGGTTAGGTTAACTGGTGACTCTAAATTGACCGTAGGTGTGAATGTGAGTGTGAATGGTTGTCTGTGTCTATGTGTCAGCCCTGTGATGATCTGGCGACTTGTCCAGGGTGTACCCTGCCTTTCGCCCGTAGTCAGCTGGGATAGGCTCCAGCTTGCCTGCGACCCTGTAGAACAGGATAAAGCGGCTAGAGATAATGAGATGAGATGAGATGAGATGAGACTTTTCTCAGCAACTACAAATCACAACTGCTTGATATTTGGTACCGAGCTTCAGCTTGGGGTTCTATATGTACCATGTATACCGTTTTCAGGTCTGTCGCACATCGACTTCCTGTTTACCGATTGAATGTATTTATGAAACATACAGTGTAACGTAGATGTACAAAATTTTCGTCACACTTTTCTCAGCAACTACAAATCACAACTGCTTGATATTTGGTACTGAGCTTCAGCTTGGGATTCTGTACCATGTATACCATTTTCAGGTCTGTCGCCCATCGACTTCCTGTTTACCGACTGAATGTATTTATGAAACATATAGGGTGGATTTTGACGCTATTTCAAGAAGCAAAATGCTATTTCAAAATGACAGTTTACCAGGATGCTATTTGAAATCCCTAGGGAGAGACACTGCTCTTTACTTACTTGTGTCAGGGTTCATTATTTGTTGAAGTCAACATTCATAATAAGTGTCCTATTCCTTCAATTGCTTGCATTCTGATATAAGCGAGAGCGGGGGGATACGTAAGTGAGCAGTAGCTCACAGTTGAGCTTGTTAAACTTGCCATGAAGCAACGTTAAGGTCACACACTTAAAATAATTGGCTAACCTGAGTCTGATCACTGATCTCATTTATACTGTATCATTACACAAATTACCCAGACTATCGCCTGCATACACATTATATTATATGGCACTCCTCTTATTTGAATTAACTGGCCATCACAAACAGCTATGACTAATTATTTCTCAGAGTTAATGACACTGAGTATTTGTCACTGGAAAAAAAAAACATTCAGGAATGTAATCAAGTCTTTAAAACCGTCCCAGATGCTCATGTTTATGCTCTCACACCTTTGATCACTTGAACACTGTCAGTTCGCAGTTTAACGACTTTATCGCTCCTTGATCAAGGAGTTTGCTTTCTTACCCCAACTGCTTTTTCCCATCTGTACAGTATTGAGGTTTTTCACCCACGTGACCAAGTCATGTGAGGCTGCCATTTTGGACGGCACGGCTCGAATCAGTTTGAATGCGAGGAAGGCGACAAACGAAAAACATGAAAGAAAAAGGAGCGAGATGCAGAAAACACCTTCACTATCCAGCGACATAGGGCATTTACAGGGCGAGCAGAGGGAGAGGTATTTGCAAAAATTGAGGTTAGCAGGCTTAGAGAACGACGTTTACCTGCTTCCACCAGGATTGTTCACTGACGTATGGAAGTACACGAAGCCCTCGTCTTTACCTGACTTTGGCCCACATGATCTGTATACCTATGTCGTTAAAAACCCATCGCCATACACAGGTATTGATCTGAAAGTGTAGAAGAGTTTGGATGCCTACAAATATTTTGTGTCAGGCTGGGTAACATGCCTACATCAGCGGGTCGTCCCTGGAGCCGGTGGTCGCCATCTTATTACAGCTAAGGTTTGTTCACATTTTCATTTACTTTCGGTCCTCAGGATAAACAAAATGTTATTAAATGTCATTGAAATAACTTCTTAGTCTGTTGAGACATGGCCCGTTATAAATTTGCTGTTACCAGGCAATGACCAAGAACTGTATGATTAGGGTCGGTGTCTGTGTTGTAGCAGTGTACTAGCAGCTAGCTGTTAGCACTAGCTAATGTCAACAACATAGCTAGTATGTTACTGTAGCAATGTTTACGTTCAGTCATTTGGATGACTGTTAAAACCTTTCAGTCTCAAGTTTTTCCTTTACTGTATTTACTAGTTTACTGTAATTATGATCCGGCAGCTATTTACACCAGATCCAGTGTAAATAACTGCCGGAGCGCGCTCCGGAACCTCGGCCGGAGCACTCCGGGAGCAAGCCGGAGCGTGCTGCTTAATTTGAGGGAGAGCAAGCCGGAGCGCGCTCCGGAACCTTGGCCGGAGCACTCCGGGAGCAAGCCGGAGCGCGCTGCTTAATTTGAGGGGGAGCAAGCTGGAGCGCGCTGCTTAATTTGAGGAGGAGCAAGCTGGAGCGCGCTGCTTAATTTGAGGGGGAGCAAGCCGGAGAGCGCTGCTTAATTTGAGGGGGAGCAAGCTGGAGCGCGCTGCTTAATTTGAGGGGGAGCAAGCTGGAGCGTGCTGCTTAATTTGAGGGGGAGCAAGCCGGAGCACGCTGCTTAATTTGAGGGGGAGCAAGCCGGAGCGCGCTGCTTAATTTGAGGGGGAGCAAGCCGGAGCGCGCTCCGGCAGCTATTTACACTGGATCCGGTGTCTGTAACACGTTTTTTTTCAAGCTGGGTCTCCCTCTCTGTCTGCAGCGTTAGTATGTAGCTTGACCTTCAAAATGGCGGACACCGGGGCGTCACGTGACCCTGTGACGTCAGGTGAAAAACCTCAATTCCCAGAAACATGCAATACAGCTGGAGACATATTTGTCAGGGTTTTACTGAATGAAAGTTTTCAGTTGAGATTTTGACTCGATTGTGCTTTAAACCCAAGATGAATTTAATAAATCACCCCTCTTCTTTCCCCCACATGCTGTGTCCCTAGGTGGTGTGGATTTCCTGCGGGATGCTCAGGCGTCTCCGGTACCTGACTCTGGATTGAGCTCCTCGTCAACATCCTCGAGTCTGAGTCTGGGAAGCAGCAGCAGCAACCTGCAGCACTTCTCCACTGAGGAGTCAGAAACACTGGAGAGCAGCACTGACACTGATGAGAAGAGCAGCAAGCTGGTGGAGTTCCTCAGCACACGGTAAACACTCATGTTCTCGAATAAATCTCTTACACCCTTTGTTTTGTCTGACCCCTTGTGGCAATCTACTGTCATTACAATTGTTTGGGCTTTTTTTTGTTTTTTATCTGAGAAAAAATTGATATCCGTTATGTGGAAAATATGAAATTATACAAAAAAACTTTTTTTTAATATCAAAAGCATAGATGCTCTTTTTTTAATGTTTTGCCATATCTTTAATTAAAATGGTAACATTTCTTATACGGGCGGCACGGTGGTGTAGTGGTTAGCGCTGTCGCCTCACAGCAAGAAGGTCCGGGTTCGAGCCCCGTGGCCGGCGAGGGCCTTTCTGTGTGGAGTTTGCATGTTCTCCCCGTGTCCGCGTGGGTTTCCTCCGGGTGCTCCGGTTTCCCCCACAGTCCAAAGACATGCAGGTTAGGTTAACTGGTGACTCTAAATTGACCGTAGGTGTGAATGTGAGTGTGAATGGTTGTCTGTGTCTATGTGTCAGCCCTGTGATGACCTGGCGACTTGTCCAGGGTGTACCCTGCCTTTCGCCCGTAGTCAGCTGGGATAGGCTCCAGCTTGCCTGCGACCCTGTAGAACAGGATAAAGCGGCTACAGATGATGAGATGAGATCTGCCGTACTTGTCCCTTTGTGAATTGTTGTTTCGAAATGTAGCGTTTTAGTGTAAACGAGCACATGAATAAATCAACACCGTCTGACCAATCAGAATCGAGTAATCAACAGTGCTGTTGTATATCTGTGGTTATGACGTAACCCCTTTCTGATCAGATTTTGATATTATAAGTTTGACTTTTACGAACACAGAGAATAGCAAATGTCATGCTATGTATCATATAATATATTGAGTGATAAGCTTTGCTATAAATCGCACTTCCTTTCCATTGAGGTATTAATACGATGGTATATTTCCTGTTATCTTTAGGCCGTTTGGGCCGTTGTGGTGTCATGAAGATATCAGCCCTAAAAACCAACACTCAAAGAGCACTGAGCAGCTCGCCAACTTCCTGCATCACGTGGTTTCTGTCTTTAAAGAGTCTAAATCAGGCAAGTCTTTCAAGTGCTTTTGATTATAATGATAATGATCATAATGGGTAATTATTGTTATTGTAACTAATTTCAATATCATTATAGATTACATAGACACGAGTGTTTTACTGGGAAATACGCCACTCGTATTATTCATACAAACTACATCCAGGACATTGAGTAACTTTTTTTTTTTTTAATATCCTCACTCAGGAGGAAATCGATGAATTGTTTTGATAAATTTCAGCACTTTTGGTTTGTGATCTGTGTTCTTTCCCAGCGAACACTGAAATGCTTCTGCGCATGCACAACAGAAAAGTTTCTCATTCGATATTTGCGCTCCGACATCGTGTTGTCTTGACAGTGTGCAATATTTTAACAATATTGCACATTGTCAAACTTGGGTATGACTTTAAACTGCAACCGGTGGTGAGTCTCAGATCCAGGAGGACTTGAGTATTGGGGAAAGTGGAGTTATGGCCTCTGCATGCTCTTGCGACAAGGCTTTCGCAGATAGCTTTTCGCAGACAGTTGTAATTTATCGTTGAGTGGGGAGTAATAGGCGTGCGCGATGTTATTCACCGCCACAACGCAAGGGGGCGCGAAGTCGCGAAATCGCTAGGAGTAGTTGGTGGGTGTGGTTAGTGGAGTGTTTATCCTCCGGTTACTTATAATGACTAGAACTGGAGTCGTATAGATGTACGTACTTCCTCACTTCCTCGATCAACCGCTGTTCGTGCTGCTCCATCTTCACTCGTGTTTTTAAAAATGGCGGTCGTGAAAACAAACCAAACCGGGAAAGTAGGGAAGCGGAAGTCCGTGTACAGCGGATGTAGACTGGACCAATCAGAGCCCTCTTGTCTGCGACGCTGTCTGCAAGGCTTCTGCGGTGGTCACAATTTTTGGGAGGTGCGCGCAGAGCGTCTGCGAAGGGGGGGGGCTACGCAGACGCCATCTGCGACGCCATCTGCGAGGACTGTGTTGTCAGCATAAATTGGCCTTTACTCCTTAATCACTATTGCTCCCAGGTCCGCTCTGACCTGGAGTGGTAGCACCTGCCTGGGTTCCAGCTATGGGTTAAATAGTGCATCACCAATAAGGCGCTGGCAGCAGGGCGCTTTTCGGTGCAATGTGGCAGATGAACCCAACAGGGTCAATGGCACACCACCAGATGGCATGCGGAAGAGCCGCTCAAATGGCCAAAGGATGGCATCACTCAGCAAGTCAGTTGTCACTGCGGGGCAACTTCCATACCCATCAGGTCTGTGGCACTTTTGTGCACCACTTGGCATCAGGTCTCGAGGTCCAGAGAGACAACACAACGGGGTCACGACACCGTTTGTCTTACCTTACTGTGCAAGGTGCTTCATTAGGAGAGGAGCTCTGGTGCGGGCCTTGCGGCCCATTTCTGTTTCTGTGCATCCTAATGAAGCAGTCATCATTGCTCGCGATGGACAGCCACCGGCGACATATATAATAAAAAGAACATCACATGTTGGCTTGAAGATATGAAGTTTATCTACTTGCACTTTTTTGATGAAACTCATTGCAGATCTGAGTGACATATTTAAATATTATTGGCTGGATTTTTTTCGTGGTATATCAGATATCGTCCATTTAGCTAGCATGATATTGAACGAGTCGGAGATGAGTAGTTGAAAAGAATATATGTGATAGACCATGAAAAAAAGCCAGCCAATATTGTTATTATTATACACACTCTCTTCATATCAGCATTCTCGAAGGCCAATGTTGGCTTACCCGCAAGCTGGCGCTGTCAGTACGGCAGTGCAGTCACCTTCCAGCCAGTGTTGCATTCATCAGTGGTGTTAGCGAAGCCAGTGCTAGCTCACCCACGACTCAGTGCTGTTAACACAGTAGTCCAGTTACCTTCTAGACCGGTGTAGTGTTCATCAGTAGTGTTACCGAATGCTAATAAAGTGGTCAAGCTAGTGCAAGTAGCACAGGCTAATGACCGAGAAACTAAGATGTCTGTCTCCAGACTCTTCTTCCATGCACACTCACCACAGTATGTTTCACTCAGACTTAAGTATTCATTTCCTTATGTATTGACTTAATTACTTTCAAAATCAATATCGACAACTACACACGACGGAGCGACCTGGCAGCCAAAATTCTCTCAAAATCTTCTGTTTTTAACGAAGCAAACCTAGCAGCCATGTTTGTTTACAAATTGTCACAGTCGCTCATTCGCATGGAAGTTTTACAAATCTCTGATGTGTCTCTTTTCCAGTTTTTTTTTTATGTCATTTGGTTTGTTTTTCTCTTGGAAATGTGTAAAGAATATCTAATGAAGTTTTGGTAGCCTTTCGAGTGTTCAATGCATCTTTCTCTTTCCCGGCAAACACAGAAATGCTTGCACGCATGCCTGGCAGAAAATTTCTCACTGGATATTTGCATTCCAACATCCGACTTCATGTTTTCTTGACAATGTGCAATATCATAATATTGTACGCTCATTCTCCATTGGGTCAAGTGGCGTAATACATGTAGGATTAGCGATATGATAACAATATTGCATGCTATCAAACCAAATGAATGAAACCCGCAAGAAGGGACTCGAACACACATTTTTATTCCATCAACAAAGTGTCCTGTATGTGTAATAATTCCTGATATTTCACCTCGATGACGTCACTCCCAGTGTTTTCCCACTGAGCGGATGTGCATTATCAGAATGATGAACTGGTTCAAAATGAAAATTCTTTTGATTAACTTGCATATTTTTTTTTTTGTGTGGATGTGTCCATATAATATAAAGAACATTACACGGTGGCACGAAGAGATGAAGTTTATCTTCTCATGTTGAAAATATTTCACTCATTTGCTGCACTCATTCATGAAATATACATTCACCACTTGAAGATCAACTTTGTATCTTCGCATGACCGTGTAATAACGGAGCTCCCAGTGGAGCAACATACCTCAGAAAAAGTGGTAAACCCATCGAGTCGAGTTTTTGTGGTTTGTCCGTGTATGTGTACCACCACTCATACACACCACCTAGTGGCCAGTGTTAGCAATTACCAGTCATACACACCACCTAGTGGTCAGTGTTAGCAATTACCAGTAATAAACACCGCCTAGTGGTCAGTGTTAGCAATTACCAGTAATAAACACCGCCTAGTGGCCAGTGTTAGCAATTACCAGTAATAAACACCGCCTAGTGGTCAGTGTTAGCAATTACCAGTAATAAACACCGCCTAGTGGCCAGTGTTAGTAATTGCCAGTCATACACACCGCCTAGTGGTCAGTGTTAGCAATTACCAGTCATAAACACCGCCTAGTGGCCAGTGTTAGTAATTGCCAGTCATACACACCGCCTAGTGGCCAGTGTTAGTAATTACCAGTCATACACACCGCCTAGTGGCCAGTGTTAGTAATTACCAGTCATAAACACCGCCTAGTGGCCAGTGCTAGTAATTACCAGTCATAAACACCGCCTAGTGGCCAGTGCTAGTAATTACCAGTCATACACACCGCCTAGTGGCCAGTGCTAGTAATTACCAGTCATACACACCGCCTAGTGGCCAGTGCTAGTAATTACCAGTCATACACACCGCCTAGTGGCCAGTGCTAGTAATTACCAGTCATACACACCGCCTAGGGGCGGCACGGTGGTGTAGTGGTTAGCGCTGTAGCCTCACAGCAAGAAGGTCCTGGGTTCGAGCCCCAGGGCCGGCGAGGGCCTTTCTGTGTGGAGTTTGCATGTTCTCCCCGTGTCCGTGTGGGTTTCCTCCGGGTGCTCCGGTTTCCCCCACAGTCCAAAGACATGCAGGTTAGGTTAACTGGTGACTCTAAATTGACCGTAGGTGTGAATGTGAGTGTGAATGGTTGTCTGTGTATATGTGTCAGCCCTGTGATGACCTGGCGACTTGTCCAGGGTGTCCAGAGTTTGCATGTTCTCCCCGTGTCCGCATGGGTTTCCTCCGGGTGCTCCGGTTTCCCCCACAGTCCAAAGACATGCAGGTTAGGTTAACTGGTGACTCTAAATTGACCGTAGGTGTGAATGTGAGTGTGAATGGTTGTCTGTGTCTATGTGTCAGCCCTGTGATGACCTGGCGACTTGTCCAGGGTGTACCCCGCCTTTCGCCTGTAGTCAGCTGGGATAGGCTCCAGCTTGCCTGCGACCCTGTAGAAGGATAAAGCGGCTAGAGATAATGAGATGAGATGAGATGAGATGAGACACACCGCCTAGTGGCCAGTGTTAGTAATTACCAGTCATACACACCGCCTAGTGGCCAGTGTTAGTAACTATCAGTCATACACACCGCCTAGTGGCCAGTGTTAGTAACTATCAGTCATACACACTGCCTAGTGGCCAGTGTTAGTAACTATCAGTCATACACACCGCCTAGTGGCCAGTGTTAGTAACTATCAGTCATACACACCGCCTAGTGGCCAGTGTTAGTAACTATCAGTCATACACACCGCCTAGTGGCCAGTGTTAGTAACTATCAGTCATACACACCGCCTAGTGGCCAGTGTTAGTAACTATCAGTCATACACACCGCCTAGTGGCCAGTGTTAGTAACTATCAGTCATACACACCGCCTAGTGGCCAGTGTTAGTAACTATCAGTCATACACACTGCCGAGTGGCCAGTGTTAGTAACTATCAGTCATACACACCGCCTAGTGGCCAGTGTTAGTAACTATCAGTCATACACACCGCCTAGTGGCCAGTGTTAGTAACTATCAGTCATACACACCGCCTAGTGGCCAGTGTTAGTAACTATCAGTCATACACACCGCCTAGTGGCCAGTGTTAGTAACTATCAGTCATACACACCGCCTAGTGGCCAGTGTTAGTAACTATCAGTCATACACACCGCCTAGTGGCCAGTGTTAGTAACTATCAGTCATACACACCGCCTAGTGGCCAGTGCTAGCCAGTAAAGAAATAAAACAAAAGAGACTGGCTGTGATATAAGAAAATTCTACAGAAACAGATGGGAGCTCCGCTTTTAGGCAGTGCCTAAATCTATATATTTTCCTCTACATATGATACCATTTCATCATTTGGAATAAAAGCAATATGTGATATATAAAAGTATTGTCTGTGCATGACGTGTGTTTGTGTTCAGGTGCATGTTTGGAGCAGCAGCTGAGCGACGTAGCTCTGCAGACAGCTCTGTGCAGCTCGTCTAGGCATTACGCCGGCCGCTCCTTCCAACTGTTCCGTGCTCTGAAGCAGCCGCTCTCGGCTCTGGCTGTGTCCGACCTGCTGTCTCGCCTCGTCGAGGTAGTGGGGGAACATGGTGAGGAGGTGCAGGTGAGGCTGAATAAACACTAACTTAGATATTTGCAATTCAATTTGTCAAAAAAAGGCTTCCTCAAAAATGATAACGGTAATGCTGATTTCGGCTTGTTTTCTTCTCAGGGTTATGTCATGGAGCTTCTCCTAACTCTCGAATCTGTCGTGGACAACCTCGCCGAGTGCCTGAAGAACAATGATTTAATGACTGTTCTTACAAGGTAACAACGACCGACTCTTTACTTTCAGCTTCATGTTCTGCTCACTATTTAGTGCACACTATTTTCTTTACAATTGTATTTCATAGCATTTTTATAGCAGTACAATTATAAGTAAGGAATAAAACATTTGGTGGTATGGGGTTATAGGAAAATAATCAATAATGGGGTGATGTGATGCTGCCCAACACAAAGCAGGGTTCCTGTTATTACCTCAAAGTTGATTATTTTCCGATGGCAGCAAGTCGTGAAGTGTTATTGCTCGTATACCACAACAAATTGCCAGCACTATTATATTGTTATTCATTAAAAAACAATACATAATATTTTTTATTAATTCATATTCATGTGTAATATGTTTTATAAACATGTCACAAAGGTTCTGAGTCTCATCTTTTTCTTCAAAGAAAGTCAAAGCAAACTTAATTTCTTGTGTAAATATTTGATATATTCTCCCAGGGCGTCTTCTCCAGACCTTCTTGCTGATGAGAAGCTCACAATGAACAGGAAGAGCACCAGTCAGCTGGATTTGGTCCCCGGCTCAGGAACGGCATCTGAGCGAATCCGCCATCAGCGAAGCTACTCTGTGCCTAAGCGTTTCGGTGAGGCAGAGCGTTCCTCTGAAGTTCCTCGCAGTGCAACCCTGGACCGCCTCCACGCCCACGGCCACCCCCATCGGCGCCAGAGCAACCTGGCCAAACTTCGTTCCCATTCCTCCACCTCCTGCACTGTTGATGTACTCTCCATCAACCCCACCAATGCCAACCATCCCTGTAACCTCCTTGCCACCATTTTCTGGGCAGCCGTGTCCCTCATGGAGTCTGATTTTGAGTTTGAGTACCAGATGGCGCTGCGGTTGCTTGGTAAGCTGCTTGCCCATGTCTCTCTGGAGAAACAAGAGTACCGTGAAAAGCTGGAGAAAATCCAGAGCCAGCTGAGATGGATTGGATTCTCTGGGCTCCAGCAGCTTTTGCTCAAAGGTTTCACCTCGGCTCCCACCACTGAACTCACACTGCAGCTTTTCTCCCAGCTCACGCCCATCTCCCGTCTGCCGGTAGTGGACACGACCCAGGCCATAGGTGAGCTCTTAGCCTGTTTACTTGGAAGATGTAGACCAAAGCTATGGTTAGTGCTATGGCATTTTAAAAACAAACAAACAAAAAAATAAAAATGAGGGACAAAAGATATCCATTACCAACAATGCCATTTCATTATGTAGTATTAATGTTAATGCAGCATAAGATTTAATATAGCGTTATTCTAGCAATATTTCTAATAATGTTGTTTAACCATGTAATATTAATGGTGATCATTGTGTGTTTAATCTTCTAGTCTTAGAATTAATACAGGTTTAATTGTGTATTATTAGTAGTAATATTTTTTATTGATATTACAGTAGTTACAGTATTAATGAAACTTTAGTAAAGTGTTAGTAGTATTAATTGAGTTTTAGTAAACAGTGATAGTATTAATGAGGCTTTAGTAAAGTAGTAATAGTAATTATGAAGCTTTAGTGAAGTAGTAATTGCATTAATGAAGCTTTAGTGAAGTATTAATGCCAATAATGAAGCTTTAATAAAGTAGTAATAGTAATAATGAAGCTTTAGTGAAGTAGTAATAGTAACAATGAAGCTTGAGTAAAGTAGTAATAGTAATAATGAAGCTTTAATAAAGTAGTAATAGTAACAATGAAGCTTTAGTGAAGTAGTAATAGAAATAATGAAGCTTTAGCAAAGTATCAATAGCAATACTGAAGCTTTAGTAAAGTGTGAACCGTAATAATGAAGCTTTTTTAAAATAGTAATAGTGATAATGAAGCTTTAGTAAAATAATAATAGCATTAATGAAGCTTTAGTAAAGTAATAATAGCATTAATGAAGCTTTAGTAAAGTAATAATAGCATCAATGAAGCTTTAGTAAAGTAATAATAGCATTAATGAAGCTTTAGTAAAGTAATAATAGCATTAATGAAGCTTTAGTAAAGTAATAATAGCATTAATGAAGCTTTAGTAAAGTAGTGGTAGTGTTAATGAAGCTTTAGTAAAGTAATAATAGTGTTAATGAAGCTTTGGTAAAGTATTAATTGTATTAGTAAAGTATTAATAGCAAGAATGAAGCTTTACTAAAGTAGTAAGTAATGTTGCATTATTGTACATTTAACAGTTATTCCACGAATTCGAGTCGTACATGAGCTGATAGCCGATGAGGCGCGTAGCACCGAGTTGGCTATAAGCCATGTACGACAATATTGAGTAGAATAACTGTTTTCTTATATCCACATTCACTGGATTTTGAGAAACAGAGCATTTTTTTTGTAAATTCAGTAAATAAAATGTAATAAATAAAAACAAAACATGCGACAAAATAATTTCCGCTTAGAATATAAACAAACCGGCGAAATGACAGTAGCATTTGTGAAAAATGCTATAATAATAATTCTTAAAAAATAAAAAAAGATACATTCTTACCATCAAATAGTTTTATTCCGTATTTTGTTGCTTTTTTTTGTATTTTTGGGGGTTTTGTTTTCAGGTAGAGTTTTTATTTCAACCTTGGTTGGTTCAGCAACACGCTCCGCCATTTTGATTTTCTCTGCTCATGGTATATGACCTGATATCCTAGTAGTCGTAGAGTAGCCAATCAGAGCGTGCGATTGCTCATATCCAGTGAATTTGGATGGAATAAAAAGTAATGTAACCCTCATCTTGTAGTTTTAGCCATGCTGTATCATTTTTTAACACAATATTTAATGTTGTTATAATCATATTGTTTTCATAATAATGATACCTGAATAATGTTTTATTTCGTAAATACATTTATTGGTAATTCAACTTTAATAAAGTAGTATTGGTCATATTTCAGAGTTAGTAAAGTAAATAAATGGGTAATTGAGGTAATACAATGGTAATAATCATAAAGTAGGGTAATAGTAATAAAGTAGTGCTAATTATCCATAAGGTAATGTAAATTTAATCAGGTAATATCACAAGTAATGTATCTTTTAATAATTGTGTGGGTATTAAAGTAGTACAAATCATAATAAGGTAGTATTCGTATTATTTTAGCTTCAGTATTGTGAGCAGTAGTATTTGATCTTATTAGAGTCGTATTGGTGGTGATGCAGCTTTAATAAATGAGTACTGTAGTGTTAATAACAATAAAGTGCTTTACTTTGCAAGCACTATAATTATCTATAAGTAGTAGTAGTAGTAGTGATGTATCTTCAATAAAGTAATGTTAGTAATAGTTTAGTTTTAGTCATGCAGTATTAATAATGCAGGTATATTACAACCCCGATTCCAAAAAAGTTGGGACAAAGTACAAATTGTAAATAAAGACGGAATGCAATAATTTACAAATCTCAAAAACTGATATTGTATTCACAATAGAACATAGACAACATATCAAATGTCGAAAGTGAGACATTTTGAAATTTCATGCCAAATATTGGCTCATTTGAAATTTCATGACAGCAACACATCTCAAAAAAGTTGGGACGGGGCAATAAGAGGCTGGAAAAGTTACAGGTACAAAAAAGGAACAGCTGGAGGACCAAATTGCAACTCATTAGGTCAATTGGCAATAGGTCATTAACATGACTGGGTATAAAAAGAGCATCTTGGAGTGGCAGCGGCTCTCAGAAGTAAAGATGGGAAGAGGATCACCAATCCCCCTAATTCTGCGCCGACAAATAGTGGAGCAATATCAGAAAGGAGTTCGACAGTGTACAATTGCAAAGAGTTTGAACATATCATCATCTACAGTGCATAATATCATCAAAAGATTCAGAGAATCTGGAAGAATCTCTGTGCGTAAGGGTCAAGGCCGGAAAACCATACTGGGTGCCCGTGATCTTCGGGCCCTTAGACGGCACTGCATCACATACAGGCATGCTTCTGTATTGGAAATCACAAAATGGGCTCAGGAATATTTCCAGAGAACATTATCTTTGAACACAATTCACCGTGCCATCCGCCGTCGCCAGCTAAAACTCTATAGTTCAAAGAAGAAGCCGTATCTAAACACGATCCAGAAGCGCAGACGTCTTCTCTGGGCCAAGGATCATTTAAAATGGACTGTGGCAAAGTGGAAAACTGTTCTGTGGTCAGACGAATCAAAATTTGAAGTTCTTTATGGAAATCAGGGACGCCGTGTCATTCGGACTAAAGAGGAGAAGGACGACCCAAGTTGTTATCAGCGCTCAGTTCAGAAGCCTGCATCTCTGATGGTATGGGGTTGCATTAGTGCGTGTGGCATGGGCAGCTTACACATCTGGAAAGACACCATCAATGCTGAAAGGTATATCCAGGTTCTAGAGCAACATATGCTCCCATCCAGACGACGTCTCTTTCAGGGAAGACCTTGCATTTTCCAACATGACAATGCCAAACCACATACTGCATCAATTACAGCATCATGGCTGCGTAGAAGAAGGGTCCGGGTACTGAACTGGCCAGCCTGCAGTCCAGATCTTTCACCCATAGAAAAAATTTGGCGCATCATAAAACGGAAGATACGACAAAAAAGACCTAAGACAGTTGAGCAACTAGAATCCTACATTAGACAAGAATGGGTTAACATTCCTATCCCTAAACTTGAGCAACTTGTCTCCTCAGTCCCCAGACGTTTACAGACTGTTGTAAAGAGAAAAGGGGATGTCTCACAGTGGGAAACATGGCCTTGTCCCAACTTTTTTGAGATGTGTTGTTGTCATGAAATTTAAAATCACCTAATTTTTTCTCTTTAAATGATACGTTTTCTCAGTTTAAACATTTGATATGTCATCTATGTTCTATTCTGAATAAAATATGGAATTTTGAAACTTCCACATCATTGCATTCCATTTTTATTTACAATTTGTACTTTGTCCCAACTTTTTTGGAATCGGGGTTGTATTAAGTACCGTAGTAATAGCAGTAATCCAGTGTTAATTATGCATTTGTTCTCGTATAGTGTGTATGAGTGCAGTATGAGTCGTCTTGTTTTGTAGAATGTCCTGTTTCTGTTTGTAGGTTTCCCTTTGAACATCCTCTGTCTCCTCCCTCACCTGGTCCAGCACTTCGACTGTCCCACTCAGTTCTGTAAGGACGTGGCGGAGAGGATAGCGCAGGTCTGCTCAGCTGAACACAGACACTATTACACAGCGCTTCCAAAGAGTGTTGAGATTTTTCTCGAATCACTGTCCATTTCAATTTTCAGGTCTGCCTTGATGAGAAGAACTCAAAGCTGTCGAACCTGGCCCATGTGATGACCCTGTATAAAACACACTCCTACACACGTGACTGCCTGTCCTGGGTCAACGTGGTGTGTCGCTACCTGCATGAAGCCTTCAGTGAAAACACACTCTGCATGGTGACCTACATGGCTGAGGTAAACACGCGCGGACTAAAAACATTGCTTTTGTTATGCATTTACAATATTTTTTCAGTTAACAAGCATTATGATTGAAAAGGTAAAATGAAAATACAAAAGAAATAATGAATAAATTAGTAATAAATTACGCACTTATGTTATTTGTAAAATCAACGGCAAATGACGAAGAAGAGCAATAACAATGCCATAAACTTAAAAAAAATGTTAATTTATTTGTTTCTTCGTTTGTTTGTTTGTTTGGTACAGTACCAGTCAAAAGTTTGTACACCCCTACTCATTCATCGGTTCTCTGTATTTTGTGTTTTCTCCATTGTAGAACAATACTAAAGACATCAAAACTATGAAAAAACATCTGGAACATATCTGGAATTATGTGGGGAAAAAGTGTTTCAAAAACAAAATATGCCTCATATTTTAGATTCTGGGCGGCATGGTGGTGTCTTTATGACATTAGTTCACCTGATTACAGCAAACGGGAAAAGAGGAACGAGGCTATGGTTGTAATCGTGCCAGCTTTGAAAATGCCTGGTAAAGTATTATAGCATTGTCAGTGGTACAGAAATCGCTTGTCCAGAATCCTGGAACAAGTTGAATTTTAAGAACGGCTGAACAAATTAGAATCAATTCTTATTATTGATTTGTCTAGTTGGGATTATTATCCCTTTTTGATTCTAATATGGGGGCGGCACGGTGGTGTAGTGGTTAGCGCTGTCGCCTCACAGCAAGAAGGTCCGGGTTCGAGCCCCGTGGCCGACGAGGGCCTTTCTGTGTGGAGTTTGCATGTTCTCCCCGTGTCCGCGTGGGTTTCCCCCACAGTCCAAAGACATGCAGGTTAGCTTAACTGGTGACTCTAAATTGAGCGTAGGTGTGAATGTGAGTGTGAATGGTTGTCTGTGTCTATGTGTCAGCCCTGTGATGACCTGGCGACTTGTCCAGGGTGTACCCCGCCTTTCACCCGTAGTCAGCTGGGATAGGCTCCAGCTTGCCTGCGACCCTGTAGAAGGATAAAGCGGCTAGAGATAATGAGATGAGATGAGATTTTAGATTCTTCAAAGTATCCAGTGTTTACCTTGATGATGCTTTGCACACTATTGGCGTCATCTTAACCAGCTTCATGAGGTCGTCACCTGGAACGCTTAACAGTTAACAGTTGTGTCTCGTAAAAAATGAATTAGTGAATGAGTTTCTTGCCTCCTTAATGTGTTTGAGGTCACGCAGTAAATAGTAAATAATAAAATAGCCCTATTCCATAACTGTAGTAATCCATATTATGTCAAGACCCGCTCAACTCCATAAAGAGAAACGACATCCATCATTATTTTAAGACATGAAGTGACTTTTAATGAATAAAATTAAAGAAAAAAAAACATTGAATGAGCTGTAGAAGGTGTGTCCAAACTTTTGACTTGTTATATATCTGGCCTGAAAATACAAACATGGAATTTCAGCGAAACAAAAATTTTCTATTGTTCTTTTTGTTATGTTAGTTTTATTTATAGTGACAGAGATGAACACTACGTGGTCATATTTGTGAAAAATCCTGTAATATTACTCTAACTTGTCAGTTGACATGGTTCTTTGGCTAATGCTTTTCTGGGTCCTTCAGGTTGGAAACAAATGCACGCGCACAGCTGTTCATGAGGGGAGCTCAAAGCACAATTTGCATTTATGACAAAGGCACGTTATTGAGTAAACAGATGAGCAGTTTCGTACACACGGGGCCAGGAAAAAAATGCCTTGTCTAAAGTTAATTCGTGCAATTTCTTTGAGATCATCTCATCTCATTATCTGTAGCCGCTTTATCCTGTTCTACAGGGTCGCAGGCAAGCTGGAGCCTATCCCAGCTGACTACGGGCGAAAGGCGGGGTACACCCTGGACAAGTCGCCAGGTCATCACAGGGCTGACACATAGACACAGACAACCATTCACACTCACATTCACACCTACACTCAATTTAGAGTCACCAGTTAACCTAACCTGCATGTCTTTGGACTGTGGGGGAAACCGGAGCACCCGGAGGAAACCCACGCGGACACGGGGAGAACATGCAAACTCCGCACAGAAAGGCCCTCGCCGGCCACGGGGCTCGAACCCGGACCTTCTTGATGTGAGGCGACAGCGCTAACCACTACACCACCGTGCCGCCCTTCTTTGAGATCATCAAACATTAAATAGTAAACAATAATAATACAGTAAAAGCCCTATTCCACAACTGTAGTAATCCATATTATATCAAGAATCGCTCAATTAAGTAAAGAAAAACGACATCCATCATTATTTTAAGACAGGAAATGTCTTTTAGTTTAATGAATAAAAATAAAGAAAAAAACATGGAATTAGAAGGAGTGTACAAACTTTTGATTGGTACCGTATCTGTTTATCTATTTATTTATTCATTTGGTTGGTTTTAGCACCAGAAAAAGAACAACAGTAAAGTCAGTAAAATGATAAAACAGTTTAAAAAGTTAATTAATTAGTTAATTAGTTAGTTAATTTATTAACTTCCATCATTCCCTCTTATTTATTTATTTATTTATTTATTTATGTCCCTGATTTTTATGGAATCAATTTTGTGTCAAAATGTTCATACAATACTTTTGAAATATCAAACAAAAACGGCAAATCAAAATACAAAAAAAGAAAAAAGTGTCAATTTTTTTAGACTGGCAAACAAATAATTCGTGTAATCGTGCAAAATATCAGTCTGTTACTCTTCAGAAACCTTTTATTTTTGTTCCGCGTCTTTCTCAGTTTTGTTTGACGTAATTTATTTCGGTTGCGATTCCAGCTTTCTCGTTTGCGCTCCCGGACTTTTTGCTTGCAGTTTTGGCACAAACTTCACGTGTGGGTGGGCTGTCCAGGAATGCATTCCCATTGGCTAACTTGTGTTTGACTGACAGCTACGCTCAGCCATTCCCCGGAGGCTGTTGCCGCCATTCCCTACTCGGATTTTGGTGGACTGTTTGACGAGTGACCGATCCATTGACGGTAAACAAGGATCGAGTGGACTTCAGTGGCGACTATGATATTGAATTTACACTTTGTTGAATTAATTCAATATCATAATCGCCACTGAAGTCCACTCCATCCTTGTTTACCGTCAATGGATCGGTCACTCGTCAAACAGTCCGCCAGAATCCGAGTAGGGAATGGCTGAGCGTAGCTGTCAGTCAAACACAAGTTAGCCAATGGGAATGCATTCCTGGACAGCCCACCCACACGGGAAGTTTGTGCCAAAACTGCAAGCAAGAAGTCAGGGAGCTTTTGTATTTTGATTTGTCGTTTTTGTTTGATATTTCAAAAATATAGTATGAACATTTTGGCACAGAATTGATTCCATAGATTTTCTCTCTAATTTAATTTACTTCAAAGCTAATTCAAGGTCTCGGCTCTCACACAACAGCGACCAACCCGTGCAGGCGAAGGCTATCACGTGCTTCCTCCGAGGCACGTGAAGCTAGCCGACTGCATCTTTTCCTTATTTCTTACTTTCCTTGTTTCATCGGTATGATCTTATGCAGTCTGCATCAATAAATAACTTTCAAACAGTCTCAATACAAAACATAAGCACTATATAAACACAACACTCACTGGCTGTGTAATGTAATGCTGATGTCATGCTGATGTTATGTGTTGACAGTTGTTGGAGAAAGGCCTTCCCAGCATGCAGCAGAGTCTCCTGCAGATTATTTACAGTCTGCTCACACACATGGAGCTCAGTAGCATCCAGGCCAAGACCTTCAACACTGATGTGCTCAACACCATCGAGAAGTTTGTTCAGGTTCGATGAGATCTTTCTCTCAGTCTCTTTCACTCTTTGTCACTGCTGTACCTTCTCATGGTTCGACATATGGCTACAAATGAAAAAAGGTTAAATAGAAAATAATAAATGATCATTTTCTACATGTATCCCTCTCACACTTTTTCTCTCTCTCCTAGAGAGCAATCTGTTCCTTTCTTAAATTGAAATAATCAGACTTCAGTGATAGACTTCAGGTGATTGATTTGTAATTCTAAGTCGTACTGGTGAATATTTTTAGTGCTACTCGAAATCATGAGGTTTGGGGTTGGGCATGTGCCTCTTTAATTTTATCATGTCTGGGAAGTTTATAGCTCATTTTCATGATGCGATTTTACCCTCAGCTCATATTAAAGAACAGATCTTGGCTGATCAAGGTGGAAATATAGGCGTTTAAAGTGCATATTCTGGACCAATTTCTTTTTTTTTTTTTTTTATATGAAAGTATGTCCTTTTACACACTCATCCAGAAGGGTGATTTTGCACAAGGCCATCTGTCTACAGCAGAAAAAAATAAAATAACAAAACACATCTGGAAAAATCCCAAGGGAGTCTGGAGCCAGATTCGTGACGTCACCTGCGGAAGCGCCAGCAGGCTGCGCGAGCTTTGCACGGTTTCAGTGCACAGCCTGTGTAGACCAAGCGCTCCCATTTCTCTCTCATTGTCCGGTCTTTTGGGAAACGATGAGTACTAATCCCAGCATGATTGGTGTTGCTACACCCTCCTACGATACATCTGTTAACCATTTAATTACGCGATAAAGTTGAAGAAATTTGCAGGTCGTTTTCTCATAAACAAACCAGCGCTGGCGTAGGATTCAGAAGGAGGCGTCCCGCACGCAACATCACGAAAATCAATGTTTCCCGGGAAATCCAAATGCCAAGTTTTTTCAGAGGCGGACCAGTTCGCCTCAAATGGCTTGATTTCAACTGAATTTTTCTGGTATTGCGCAAGGTAAAAAAAAAATTGCAGAGAATGCAGAATGTTACAGATATTTGACCAAAGTTTAATAGAAAATAGGAGAATTACGGTACATTGATCTTGCTCCTGAATTTGCCTGTGACATGCACTTTAATTTCAGGGACTTTCACTCACACCTGTGTTGCTTTGAGGATGTTGCGGAGAAAACAAACGTTTTCTTGTCTTCTGTCCATTTGGACAGATGTGAACACGCTACCTACGGTATACTGAACCCTGGTCCATTAAAATTGAGGATCTGGACCTGGTTCAGGGTATTACTGGTGGCAAGCTAGTTTTCTGACATTTTGCACAAAAATGACCTGAAATGGAGTTAAGTTTTGGGTCCGAATATGCAGTGGATGCTGTTGAAACTGAGGTATTGCTCAGCCGTTTCATGCAACATTTCAGTATCGTGACTAGCCGTCGTTTTCCATGAGCGTTTAATGAGCATGTGCTGGGATTAACTGCTCATTAGCTCACAAGTTACCATTATCTCATTTGATCTAAATTTTGCTCATTCATTTCCCAGAATGCTTTGCTAATCTCTTCCTATCTCTCAGCCTTTTCCTTGCTTTGGGGCAGTAAATTCAGAGACACACCCAGCAGCTCTCTGTAAACACTCTGCCCTCTTGGCCAGCCTCCACATAACTGAGGCCTACACACACACACACACACACACACATAGACAGAGAGAGAGAGAGAAGGCGATCCAGGTGCTTGTATGAAGGCTCCCTGGTTGGTGTCTATCTATTTAAATGCTTCTGGTTTTTATTTTATTTTATTTTATTTTATTTTATTTTATTATATGGACTGATTCTGTCTGTGTGTGTGTGTGTGTGTGTGTGTGTGTGTGTGTGAGAGAGAGATGTTTGTATCTGTTTGCATACCTGCACGTGTTCTGTGGATGTTTTGTTTATATATATCAATATATATATGTGTGTGTGTGTGTGTGTGTGTGTGTGTGCATTCCAGACAGCTCACTGGAAGGAAGCTTTGAACATTCTGAAGTTAGTTGTGTCTCGTTCTGCCAGTCTGGTTCTTCCCTCATCTCCGTCCAGCAGCAGCGTCTCGCATGTGGATGTGAGTCGCGTGTGGGACACGGAGTCCAAAGCACTGCCCGGGAAGACACTCGATTTCCATTTTGACATCTCAGAGGTGAGTTTCCCTCTCTTCTTTTGTCTTAGCTTATTATGTCCTTGTCTTGTTTTTTTTTCTGTCCCCTTTTCTTCTGCACTTTCTGAGAACTTTGTGTGAAGTTTTCTCTGAAAAGGAGACCACCCAGTCCTGGCATACTTGCCCAGCGTTACCAAGTTTTCCAAGGCGGGGTCGTTCTTATTCCTCTGCCGTTTATCTGCGGCTTTGCTGTCATGGAAGTGTATTTTCTTCACTTCTATTTCACTCTTTAAGGGAAAGCAGGCAGTAAAGCCGTGCTTGAAGGCACTGCTTGTTGAAAGTGTGTGGGAACCAAACACTGAGCTATTTGTGTGCTGCATGAATTCCAGGAAATGATGTCAGTCCGGTTTTGGTTCCTTGCATCCCGAAGCGAGTGAGAGTTCTAGACAGCCCATTTAGAGGCTTTAAACAGAGCTCACCTCTCTGTCAGATACAGAGTACAGACGATTCAGCCTCATGGAAGCAAGAGAGACCGAAAGAAAGCTAATACCAAACCCAGTGGAGCTGGAGCCGAACAGAGAGTTTGATCCGTCTTGGCAGTGAGTTTGATCATCGTTTTCTGAGCCAAGCCCCTGAACACACACGAGCAGGATGAGACGGGAATGAGCTCCAGCTTGTCAGACATTGCTTTAGACATGACTTTGAATTTGGGCAAGTCAGATGTGACAAAAGGGCAAGAAGAAACAAAATACACTCAGAATACTTTTCACAAGGAATAATCCAGCATTTGTTTTTAACCCCTTCAATGCCCTTGGATGAGTCACGTACGTCATGAAGTCTTTTACCGCTGTGCCTTATGACGGAAGAAAGTTTTAGGCATTGAGTGTAATTCATATGTGCCACTGTGAAGTAAAAGTAATGTGCCATGTAAGGTACATAAAAGGAGGTGTTTATGACGAGTAGCGTACGTCATAAGGCACAGCGGTAAAAGACTTCATGACGTACGTGATTCGTCCAAGGGCATTGAACAGGTTAAACCTAATCTTTATCGACACGTTCAATGTGTGGTTGATTACCGAAGGTACACATTTTTCCTGTACTGGGGAAAAAAGTGGATGCGGTAATCTCATTTGTATTTTATTACATCTGCCAACTTTGTTGAAGGAGATTACCTTCACCTGTTTGTTTGCTTGTCTGTTTCCAATGTAACTCAAAGTGCTGAACAAATTTTGATGAAATTTTGAGGAAAGGTGGGCCAAGAAACAATTGATATTTTGATGCAAATCCGGATATGTACTTGGGTCCAGGATTTTTTTGTTTGTTCCCAAAGTAACTCAAAAAGTAGTGAAAGAATTTGGGTGAAATTTGGTGGACAGCTTTAGTATTACCTTAGGTTCAAGTGATTTGATTTTGATAGTGTGTGGCTTGGGGGTGGCACGGTGGTGTAGTGGTTAGCGCTGTCGCCTCACAGCAAGAAGGTCCTGGGTTCGAGCCCCGGGGCCGGCGAGGGCCTTTCTGTGTGGAGTTTGCATGTTCTCCCCGTGTCCGCGTGGGTTTCCTCCGGGTGCTCCGGTTTCCCCCACAGTCCAAAGACATGCAGGTTAGGTTAACTGGTGACTCTAAATTGACCGTAGGTGTGAATGTGAGTGTGAATGGTTGTCTGTGTCTCTGTGTCAGCCCTGTGATGACCTGGCGACTTGTCCAGGGTGTACCCCGCCTTTCGCCCGTAGTCAGCTGGGATAGGCTCCAGCTTGCCTGCGACCCTGTAGAAGGATAAAGCGGCTACAGATAATGAGATGTGATGATGAGTGTGTGGCTTGGTGGGGGTATGAACTCTACCATGTTCCCTTTTGTTACTTTGTTTGTTTGTTTGTTTGTTCCCAACATAACTCAAAAAGTACTGAACCAATTTTGATGAAATTTTGAAGAAAGGTGATCCACGAGCCGAGGAGCAATTGAGTACTTTTGATGCAAATCCAGATATGTATGTGGATCCAGGATGTTCTAATTTAGTCTATCTACATTCACTGGATATGAGCAGTTGTGCACTCTGATTGGCTACTCTACTACGAGGCTATCAGCTCATATACCGTGAGTAGAGAAAAACAAAATGGCGGCGCATGTTGCTGAACCAACCGAGGACAAAATAAAAATTCTACTTGAAAACAAAACCCCAAAAAATGCAAGAAAGCAACAAAATATGGAATAAAAGTATTTGACGGTAAGAACGTATGTTTATTATTTTTTGAAGAATTGTTATTATAGCATTTTTCACAAATTGCTCCTGTCATTTCGCGCGTTTGTTTACATTCTAAGTGGAAATGATTACCGGTATGTTGGATGTTTTGTATAAAGTTTTTATTTATCGAATTTGCAGAAACAATAAAAATGCTCTGTTTCTCAAAATCCAGTGAATGTGGATAGAATAAAATGGTTATTTCACTTAATTTTTTCATATATGGCTTACAGCCAACTCAGTGCTACACGCCTCGTCGGCTATCAGCTCATGTACGACTTGATTTCATGGAATAACTGTTAAATGTGGCTTGGCGGAGGTGTACACTCTAACAAGTGCCCTTCTATTATTGTATTATATTTGGATAGATAGATAGATAGATAGATAGATAGATAGATAGATAGATAGATAGATAGATAGATAGATAGATAGATAGATAAATGTTTATTTGCTTTTACATGATAACAATTTGGGTCTAAATGTCTTTGTGTGTGTTTTAGACTCCGTTGATTGGCCGGCGCTATGATGACCTGCACAGCTCACCAGGCAGGGATGAGAAAGTCGGAGGAGTGGTGGTCGTGACCCGGAGCACCTCCTCCACCTCCTCTGGCTCTAACAACACTAACCACGTGCTGGTGCCCGTCAGCTGGAAACGGCCCCAGTCATCTCAGGTGTGTTCTAAACACATGTACACACACACACACCTATACATACAGTATTACACAAAGATGCACTGGCAAATATTATAACCATGATGTTCTTTTGGGTATTAATGATGTGTCTAGAGAGTGGGCGTAAGGTGGGGTCCTTACCTTGACAAACAGATTCAGGAACACTTTCAGTACAGCTCATATTGATAAATCATTATAACTGAGATGTTGGTGATTGCTTGTAAGCCATTTAAAATGGTGATAATGTGTGGTTTTTTTTTATCATTATTAGTTGTAAATGTTCTAAAATGTTGTAGAGCACATGGCTTTATCATGAACAGTAACACTTGTATAACAATGTGATTATAAGTGATCAAGGATTTATTCCTCGCGCATTAGAGCTTCATTAAGAATTAATAGAGTTAAAAAAATGTTTTTTAATGAATCATTACGAATGTACAAAGAATTCTGAGCACAGTCATAAAGATTTATAAATATGTGCTTCATACGTATCATTACCCAGTTTTCTTTCCTTCCTTCTCATTCTGCAGAAGAGAACAAGAGAGAAGCTGGTGAACGTATTGACACTGTGTGGACAGGAAGTGGGGCTGAGCAAAAACCCTTCGGTCAGTAAAACTGTCAAATAATTCCTGGAAAATAAAAAAAGAATGAGCTTTATAATGAAACCTTTCCTGAAACTCCAGGTGATCTTCTCGTCCTGCGGAGAGCTGGACCTGATCGATCACCAGCCCAGTCTGGTGTCTTCCGAGGACGGGACCCGGGATCCAGACAACATGGACGACACGACCTCCGAACAGCAGTTCCGTGTCTTCCGTGACTTTGACTTCTTGGATGTAGAGCTGGAAGATGGAGAGGTATGAAGCCTTTAATTTCCAACTATGCGCAAACAAGAAAGCTTTTGCAGGGTGTTTTTATGCCTCCAGGACTAGGTGGTGAAAGCATTGTTTTCAGGTTGTTTGTGTGTCTGTTCAACCATCCAAGATCATCATTCGCGTGGTATCTCAAGAATGAGTGGTTGAACATTTGTGCGATTTATATGGAATGATCATCGTAACCAGCAGATGAACTGATTAGAGTTTAGAATCGATTCAAAAAAGGGTCAAGACCACAGCAAGGTCAAATGTCTGAAATAGTTTTTCTTCACCAACTTCCTTCCTGTTTTCATACAGTGATGTTACTGAAACGTTAATATTCAGGAACTGGCTTTCTCAGATTTTTTCCATCAAGTAGTCCATCAATGCAAAATTATTTTGAGCCCAATATCTCAAAAATAATTAGTTAAATGTAGGATTTGTTTGGACTTATCCTTTCTCCCACCAGATGCCATGATTACAACCCCGATTCCAAAAAAGTTGGGACAAAGTACAAATTGTAAATAAAAACGGAATGCAATGATGTGGAAGTTTCAAAATTCCATATTTTATTCAGAATAGAACATAGATGACATATCAAATGTTTAAACTGAGAAAATGTATCATTTAAAGAGAAAAATTAGGTGATTTTAAATTTCATGACAACAACACATCTCAAAAAAGTTGGGACAAGGCCATGTTTACCACTGTGAGACATCCCCTTTTCTCTTTACAACAGTCTGTAAACGTCTGGGGACTGAGGAGACAAGTTGCTCAAGTTTAGGGATAGGAATGTTAACCCATTCTTGTCTAATGTAGGATTCTAGTTGCTCGACTGTCTTAGGTCTTTTTTGTCGTATCTTCCGTTTTATGATGCGCCAAATGTTTTCTGTGGGTGAAAGATCTGGACTGCAGGCTGGCCAGTTTAGTACCCGGACCCTTCTTCTACGCAGCCATGATGCTGTAATTGATGCAGTATGTGGTTTGGCATTGTCATGTTGGAAAATGCAAGGTCTTCCCTGAAAGAGACGTCATCTGGATGGGAGCATATGTTGCTCTAGAACCTGGATATACCTTTCAGCATTGATGGTGTCTTCCCAGATGTGTAAGCTGCCCATGCCACACGCACTAATGCAACCCCATACCATCAGAGATGCAGGCTTCTGAACTGAGCGCTGATAACAACTTGGGTCGTCCTTCTCCTCTTTAGTCCGAATGACACGGCGTCCCTGATTTCCATAAAGAACTTCAAATTTTGATTCGTCTGACCACAGAACAGTTTTCCACTTTGCCACAGTCCATTTTAAATGAGCCTTGGCCCAGAGAAGACGTCTGCGCTTCTGGATCATGTTTAGATACGGCTGCTTCTTTGAACTATAGAGTTTTAGCTGGCATCGGCGGATGGCACGGTGAATTATGTTCACAGATAATGTTCTCTGGAAATATTCCTGAGCCCATTTTGTGATTTCCAATACAGAAGCATGCCTGTATGTGATGCAGTGCCGTCTAAGGGCCCGAAGATCACGGGCACCCAGTATGGTTTTCCAGCCTTGACCCTTACGCACAGAGATTCTTCCAGATTCTCTGAATGTTTTGATGATATTATGCACTGTAGATGATGATATGTTCAAACTCTTTGCAATTGTACACTGTCGAACTCCTTTCTGATATTGCTCCACTATTTGTCGGCGCAGAATTAGGGGGATTGGTGATCCTCTTCCCATCTTTACTTCTGAGAGCCGCTGCCACTCCAAGATGCTCTTTTTATACCCAGTCATGTTAATGACCTATTGCCAATTGACCTAATGAGTTGCAATTTGGTCCTCCAGCTGTTCCTTTTTTGTACCTTTAACTTTTCCAGCCTCTTATTGCCCCTGTCCCAACTTTTTTGAGATGTGTTGCTGTCATGAAATTTCAAATGAGCCAATATTTGGCATGAAATTTCAAAATGTCTCACTTTCGACATTTGATATGTTGTCTATGTTCTATTGTGAATACAATATCAGTTTTTGAGATTTGTAAATTATTGCATTCCGTTTTTATTTACAATTTGTACTTTGTTCCAACTTTTTTGGAATCGGGGTTGTATATTTTGGCACTGATCCAGATAAGCTCAAGGTATATTGAACAGTTATTCCACGAAATCGAGTCAAACATGAGCTGATAGCCGATGATGGACGTAGCACCGTGTTGGCTATAAGCCATGTACGACAAGATTGAGTGAAATAACTGTTTTATTCTCTCCACATTCACTGGATTTTAAGAAACAGAGCATTTTTATTTTTATTTTTTGCAAATTCGATAAAAACTTTATAAAAAACGTCCGACAAAATAATTTCCGCTTAGAATGTAAACAAACTGGTGAAATGACAGTCGCAATTTGTGAAAAATGCTACAGTAATAATTTTTGAAAAATAAAAAAGGCGTCATCATCCAATACTTTTATTCCATATTTTGTTGCTTTTTTTGTATTTTTTAGGGTTTTGTTTTCGAGTAGAGTTTTTATTTCGTCCTCGGTTGGTTCAGCAACACGCTCCGCCATTTTGTTTTTCTCTACTCAAGGTATATGAGCTGATATCCTAGTAGTAGAGTAGCCAATCAGAGCACACGATTGCTCATATCCAGTGATTGTGGATAGAATAATTTATGATAATATCTAAAACAACATGACAAATGTCTGTCTCTGACGTTACTGTATATCCAATGGTTTCTTCTCTTTCTGTGTATGTCTGTACTGTGAAGGAGCTACAGGTAAGCTTGAGTTGTTTTCAGTGCAAGAACTGTAGCATTACGTAGGCTCCATCCGTATCACGTTTCCTGGAGTATGTGTGTTTGCAGTGATGTGCATGGTGTCAGTTCTCTTGTGCATGGTTTGATATGGTTCTTGAAGACTTTAAGTAGCACTAAATACAGCAGTCTCCAAATCAATCAATAAGATGAAACGTCTTCGAAGTAAAGTATGGTGATGGCTGGAATCAGGCCCGCCGACAGGGGGGGACAAACGGGTATGTTGTCCCGGGCCCAGGAATGGGGAGGGCCCAGAACTGGGCTCTCATGAAGTTACGATTAAATTATTTTATTTCATTTCAAAATGTGTTGATTTGGGGGAGAAATGTGCTATATTTGCATTCAATAAATGATTTCTAGATCTTTTGCCTTTATTGTCTTTGGAAAAGGCGTCAAGAACCCCCTACCACCCCTAATGCAAAAATGGTTTGGTCTGACTCTTTGATTAAGGGGAAAAAAACAACATTGTTCGATCATAGCGCTTCGGCAATCAGCGTGCATGCCATTTGCCAACATGCACAAGTCAGGAGCACAGAAAAGAAAAGAAAAGAGAAAAAGAGAGGAAGAAACCAAGAGACTCAGGGGCTCACTGCATAAATATTTTAAAAAAGATTCGGATGATGCAGCAGGTACTAGCAAAGGCAGTGGGGCAGCTGAACCAGGTAAGACACAACCAACTTTTTCCAGCCCCATAAAGTAACCCCAACCAAGGCACGCGTGGCACGCAATTCATGTTACAAACGAGGGGAGAGCAAGTCACACTGAACACCATATCAAACGCACAGGGCATTGAATCATTTCATAACCACAACGGCTTAATAACATTGTGTTTCATATATCTGATTGAAGCTAAGAATATTCACATTAGCCCGCAATCATATCCCGCCGTTTCTCGAGCGGTGTGTTCTCTGCTTTTCACACTGGACAGTACGCACGCACAGTATACTATGTTCGCCCCCAGCCCTGCCCGAAATCCCCCGTCCATCGCTGCTCCTTCAAGAGCACCCCAATCGTGTGATTATAGTAGACTATCCACGAGTTTAGGAAGGCATTGCGGGGGCTGTCGCATGCAGGCTTGGGGCGTAATGGAATACATTTAATGGCGTTCGGTTAAAGGATACAAAATAACAGTAACCGCTTATTCCGTTACAGCACAGGGGGGAAAGATTCAGTGAAATTGGGGATTACCTCACAGGATCACAATGTGTGTGAGGTTGCTGGTTTTGGGCTTTTTTTTGTTAAAATGTTAAAACTGTAAAAATGTTGAAATGCTAAAATGAAATGTTTGTTGACCGGTTGAATGGTTTTTGAATACCTGCCATTTAAGGGTTGGAGTGAGTAGAGACTGGGATAAGAGAGGTGGGTGGGTGTGGGTTGGCCTGGGGGGAGGGGGGGGGGTTGTTAGGAGGGGCCCATTCAGAGCATTTTGTCCTGGGCCCAGCCAAAGCTGTCAGCGGCCCTGGCTGGAATTAGTGTTGGATCATGACGAGAAAAGTTATTGTTTCTCTAAGACGGTCCCTATTTCGGCAAGAAAATCTCCTCAGCCTGGGCAGCCAGGCCAAGGTCTGGAGGGTTTCGTGAAATCAACAGAGATGAGTGATTTCTGGTGGCACTGATATACCTTTTGGGCAGTTGATTTTCACTGTTCATGCCAGGAATGAGTTGTTAGCTATTGGACAGCCTGATCGACACACATGGTAAAGAGTATATCTATAGAAGAGTGTGACACTGCCTGCTTTTGTGTGAGTGTGTATGGAAGCATGAGTGTGTATCCAAGTATGTACATGGAAGCATGAATCTCTTTCCCAATCTTCTCCATGTGTCTCTGTGCCAGGGGGAGACAGTGGACAGTTTTAACTGGGGGGCAAGGAGGCGCTCGATAGACAGTCTGGACCGTGTGGAACAACGCATCCTCGAGGAAGATGAGAGTCAGCAATCAGGCAGCTCACCAAGCCTCAGACCCATCATCCGTCATGACTCAGACGAGTCCTCAGAGGAAGACTCTCTTACTGTCAGCCAGATCCTGGCCTCCTCACAACTCGTGAGTTGCAGTCTCTCTGATTTGGTGTCACTAGGTTCATGGATTAAGATTCAGAAATATTTCATTGCTGGTGGATGTGAAATCTAACAGGAAGTTATCAGGATAATCATTTCAGCAATACTTAAAGGTGATTAATATATAAATACAATATGTAAAGGATGCTCCGGTTTCCCCCACAATCCAAAGACAAAGTCGAAATTGTCAATATGTGTGAATGGTTGTTTGCCAAGCTTAGAAATGGGAGGGTTGTCACAGGAAGAGCATCTGGTGTAAAACTATGCTCCAATTAATATGACATGTGGATCAATAGGGTCCACATGGACCCCAACCTGGCAACAGTGCTGGACAAGGGAGAAGATGATGATGATGAGTCAAATATTAGTCTTTGCATTCAGGTCATTTCAATAAAATATACTGTACGAATAAACAATACTCCACTAACATCCAACCAATCAGGATGAGAAAGTATCTTGCCTGTCAGTTATGTTTTCTTTCAAATCAGAAAGCCTCCTTGCTTAGGCTTCGTTCACATCTAGCATAGATATGCGGTCTGAGGAATCGGACCACCATTCCCAGGGACAGTCATTTTTATATTATATTACATTACTGGCATTTAGCAAATGCTGTCATCCAGAGCAACATAGAACACTTCAGCCATTCCTGCTGGTCCATGGAATCAAATCAGCAACCATTTGGTCCCCAAGCTGCTTCTGTAACCATTAGGCCATGGCTTCCCCATTCATACCTGGCATAATAAGTGCTTTTCCAGTGACCACTTGGGATCAGATTTCCTATAGTGTTTATGCTGGAGAAAGGCTGCCGTGGTTGTCCAGACAGTCTTGCAATGATTACATGTTTTTCAGCCAGAGCAGTAACACAGTCGATTAGGCGCGTCATTGTTGCGGTCCGGGATGCATCAAGGTGCATTTGCATTCAGACTACAAATGTAATGTGGTCATTTGCATCCCAGACCACCTCGTGAATGTGGTTTGAGTGATCAGACCACAATGCGTCTTGACCCCACTCACACTTGTACTTCGTGCTGACCACTTGTGTGTGTTTTGGGGGCATGGCTTTGGTATGGAACAATAAATAGACCATATTATGTGGATCAAAATAACTAACATCTCCTATAAATGCAAAATTTTAGGATTGCAATAACACCTTTAGATGGATGAACTTAAATCCTGTCTGTAAGGTGTTGGGACACCAAGAACCACCAGATTACATTACAGGCATTGAGCAGACGCTATTATCCAGAGCGATGTACAACATACCCAGAGCAGCCTGGGTAGCAGTAGGGGGTGAGGTGCCTTGCTCAAGGGCATTTCAGCCATTCTTGCTGGTCCAGGGAATCAAACCAGCAACCTTTTGGGCCCAGAGCTGCTTCTCTAACCATCAGGCCATGGCTTCCCCATTGCTCCTGGCCATCAGTTCTGCAATTCTCTGGAACTGTACTGGAGTGACAAACACCATTCTTCTAAAAGACATTTCTTCAGTTGGTGGTTTGTTGATGGTTGTCAAAAATGCTGTCAATCCAAAATCTCAGGTTGAGATGTGATGTGTGTGTGTGTGTGTGTGTGTGTGTGTGTGTGTGAGAGTGAAGGCCATAGTGTGTGTGTATATATATATATATATATATATATATATATATATATATATATATATATATATGCATAGGATATAGGAGTGAGCCTTTGTGGATGGGGATGGAGCCATCCTGGAGGAGACCACAACCATCAGGATAGAAATGTTTCATCATGTCATCAAGGAGATACAGTGGTGCTTGAAAGTTTGTGAACCCTTTATAATTTTCTATATTTCTGCATAAATATGACCTAAAACATCATCAGATTTTCACACAAGTCCTAAAAGTAAAGAGAGCCCAGTGAAACAAATGAGACAAAAATATTATACTTGGTCATTTATTTATTGAGGAAAATAATCCAATATTACATATCTGTGAGTGGCAAAAGTATGTGAACCTCTAGGATTAGCAGTTAATTTGAAGGTGAAATTAGAGTCAGGTGTTTGCAATCAATGGGATGACAATCAGGTGTGAGTGGGCACCCTGTTTTATTTAAAGAACAGGGATCTATCAAAGTCTGATCTTCACAACACATGTTTGTGGAAGTGTATCATGGCACGAACAAAGGAGATTTCTGAGGACCTCAGAAAAAGCGTTGTTGATGCTCATCAGGCTGGAAAAGGTTACAAAACCATCTCTAAAGAGTTTGGACTCCCCCAATCCACAGTCAGACAGATTGTGTACAAATGGAAGAAATTCAAGACCATTGTTACCCTCCCCAGGAGTGGTTGACCAACAAAGATCACTCCAAGAGCAAGGCGTGTAATAGTCGGCAAGGTCACAAAGGACCCCAGGGTAACTTCTAAGCAACTGAAGGCCTCTCTCACATTGGCTAATGTTAATGTTCATGAGTCCACCATCAGGAGAACACTGAACAATGGTGTGCATGGCAGGGTTGCAAGGAGAAAGCCACTGCTCTCCAAAAAGAACATTGCTGCTCGTCTGTAGTTTGCTAAAGATCACGGGGACAAGCCAGAAGGCTATTGGGAAAATGTTTTGTGGATGGATGAGACCAAAATAGAACTTTTTGGTTTAAATGAGAAGCGTTATGTTTGTAGAAAGGAAAACACTGCATTCCAGCATAAGAACCTTATCCCATCTGTGAAACATGGTGGTGGTAGTATCATGGTTTGGGCCTGTTTTGCTGCATCTGGGCCAGGACGGCTTGCCATCATTGATGGAACAATGAATTCTGAATTATACCAGTGAATTCTAAAGGAAAATGTCAGGACATCTGTCCATGAACTGAATCTCAAGAGAAGGTGGGTCATGCAGCAAGACAATGACCCTAAGCACACAAGTCATTCTGCTAAAGAAGAATAAAGTTAATGTTTTGGAATGGCCAAGTCAAAGTCCTGACCTTAATCCAATCGAAATGTTATGGAAGGACCTGAAGTGAGCAGTTCATGTGAGGAAACCCACCAACATCCCAGAGTTGAAGCTGTTCTGTATGGAGGAACGGGCTAAAATTCCTCCAAGCTGGTGTGCAGGACTGATCAACAGTTGCCGGAAACGTTTAGTTGCAGTTATTGTTGCACAGGGGGGTCACACCAGATACTGAAAGTAAAGGTTCACATACTTTTGCCACTCACAGATATGTAATATTGGATAATTTTCCTCAATAAATAAATGACCAAGTATAATATTTTTGTCTCATTTGTTTAACTGGGTTCTCTTTATCTACTTTTAGGACTTGTGTGAAAATCTGATGATGTTTTAGGTCATATTTATGCAGAAATCTAGACAATTCTAAAGGGTTCACAAACTTTCAAGCCCCACTGTAGGTCAGAAGGACTTTGTACTGATTTGCAGTGAGACTGGCAGTAACCAAACCTTCCAACAAAATAAATAAATGCCCCCACAGCATAGCAGAGCTACAGTCCCATTTCTTCCCCTTTGTCACCTGTCTGTAGCCTGCAAGTATAAATGTAATCAACTTTTTGTACCTAAGATCCTGTGTATGCCTTTCCAGAATGTCATGATGTCCCCCACTGAGAAGGTGAACCACATGGACTCACTTCCTTCCTCACTGGAACCTGTGCCAGCTGCCCCCCTCTCTCAGTCCCCATCAGTGCCGGGTCTTCACGCCGCTTCGCCCGAGGACTCGACCCCACGGGTGAATAAGGCCTTCAGAATGGCTGACTTCTGGGGGCCGAGTCACTCCTACTCCTACCGCACCTCCATTCTTGAGTTTTTCTCTAACCCTGCTGATTAAAAACATTTTCTGCTTTCTCTTTTGGAAATGGTGCTGCTTTTAGCTCTGCACATGGTTGAGGTTTAACATCTTACAGGCTTATGGTTAGCTGCTGTACATTTTGGGATTTAGTAACCTGCTTCTTTTAAAGACCATGGCAGGATCTGGGATTTCTGTACTAAGATGTAGCTGCATGAAAATCAGCTAACACTGGCATTCTTTCGAAACTTTATGGCTTTAAGTTTTCATTTGGCTGCGTTAACTGGCATTGCTTTGGGTTTGGGTGGCAGCAACTTTTACTTGGCCACCATGGCAATGTGTACGGCTTCTCGCTGGGGTGGCTGGGCTCGGATCTCTTCTGCATGCAAATTAAGCTTGGAGCTGCAAAGGAAGCGAGCGTACACATTGCCTGTGGCTTCATATATTAGACAAGATCACTGGGTCTTAGTCTTCCAATGATTTTAAAACATTTCTCAATTTCCTATGATTTGAGCATTTAAAAACTACCCTAAAGAAAAAAAGAAACTCAACAAGAAGAATCTTAGTCTAAAAAGGTTAGTGTATCCATCATTTATTCCTCTATGCTTTGTTAAAATGTAGACATTTTGCAATGAATACCTTTTGTTATAAATACTGATTGCTTAATGTGAAGATTTGGTTAAAAAAAGGGCTTAATTTATTTTATTCTAAATAGTATTTGATCTTCAGTTGATCAACAAGTAATGAAACTCTCTCCTTCAAAATCTTTAGACTGTAAATATCTCGAAGGGCAAATCTTCATAAAGTTGCTTCAGATGACATTAAGTTACGTCAAATCTCACTTTTAAATACATATTTTCATAAAAATGCAGAGATCTAACGTATTTTCTCACTTCATTCATATTAGACCTATATTATTCCCGTTATATTATACCACAGCAGTGTTGAATTCTTGAATTTGATTGGCTAAAAGGTGTTGATTAATTTTCTAAAACCGAAGATATGATTGGAGTTCTGACTGCAAGCAAATCACAGGTTTACATTAATGTGTACATATTTTGTATATATTATACAAATATACAAATATATTAATGAGTATGTAATTTGTGTAGTAACTGCTAATTCTCAGGGACTTATCTCACAGGCGCACTACACAATCTAAGACTAATAATCAATAGATTAAAAAATAATGTTATTTACTAAATCAAACTGTCCAGTTGTTGATATGGTGACACTTGGAAATAATTTATGGAAGGAGTCTCCAGTGTCGGTGCTTTGCAACAGTCAGTTTTCCACCATGTTTCTCAATAACAAACTATTTTTTGTCTTATATTAATTAACAAATGACCGTTTATACCTACTTTTTGCCTACATTAAAAATATAACTAAAAATGAATAAAAAGAATGATGTTTTGACAAATAAATAGTGGAATCATCGGTAAATTTCTGTGATATAAGAAGAATAAAACACTTCAGGGTGTCCTTTTATCAGAAAACTAGCAGGTTAACTGGTGTTGCGCAGGTTTTGCAAAATTCTGGGTTGCCCCCTGACTTCCATGTCAAATTTGGTGAAGATCCATCAAGAAATGATGATGTTAACCCAAGACAAAAATCCAAACATCCACCACCCAGGGGCCCATCGGGGACCCTCTGGGGCACGTACATGAATTTTGTTTATATCTGCAAAGTTCCAGGTCATCCCCAGACCTACTTGCCAAATTTGGTGAAAATCCATCAAGAAATGGAGACGTTAGCTTAAGACAAACAAACAAACTTTGGCGCTTATTATATAGATAATCAACTTTGGAATGGTAATAGTCATTATACCCCCTGCAAACAAAGTTTGGGGGGTGGGGTGTATATCGGAATCACCCTGTTTGTCCATCCGTTCGTCGATGTGTCTTGTAAGCGCAACTCCTAAACGGTTTGATGGATTTTGATGAAACTTTACATAGTTGCAGTATACTGCCTGAAGATGTGCATGAAGAAAAATAATCCCGAACTAAGGTCTTAAAGATACTTATTTTCTTACATATGTCATTATCTGGTGATGTGGCTGGTGTTCCACTCCATGAAATTGTGCCAAATGGATTTCGACCCCATATACGTATTATTGAGATGAATGACGAATAGGAATTTGAATCATGGTGTTGGAGGGGTATTGTTTTTTAAGTTCATACACAGTTCCAGTTGACAGATTTTGTTGCAAGCGGGGGATATTCTATCGTGAGTTTACTCACAGTTCTACGTTTAGTTCACAGCAGTCGGCATCATGCTGCACTGACATTGATTACTTTCCGAAACCATGATGTTCTATCATGTTTTATTCCTTAATTATGTGCCAGAGTGTCGAACGTAAAAGTGGAATTTTAACAGAAAGCAATAATACAGCTAATATCATACAATATATAAGTTATGATTCGACACAGTAATTAGTTATATTTTCTAGTTAGTTATGATTATTTAGCTCCAGACTGAATTTTTTTAAATGTATAAAAGTCTATCTTTGCTATTTTTTAATCAAATTCTCTATTTAAAACAGAGCATTATGTAACTTAACAATGCAATGTGTAGCAAATTCTGTATATAAAGATTTGGACAGCAACTATATATATATATATATATATATATATATATATATATATATATATATATATATATATATATACAGGGTGTTTTAAAAAAGTTTATGTCATTTGAGATGTAAATATCCCAGAAACTACATAGTCCAGGCAATTGAAGCTAAACAGGCTTAATGTTGAACAATATAAGATTTAAGATTTATTCCTCAAAATGTGAATGAGAAATTCAAAGGTATGTGGATTCCATGAACGATTTCACAAATTTTCAATATGAGCACCGCCTGAGACACGGCACACGTCAAGTCGGTAGTCCAGCTCCTGCCAAACACGCTGCAGCATGTCTTTATAAGTATAAACTGTAAATAAAAACAGAAACTGATGATTTGCAAATCGTGGAAATCCAATATTTCATTGAAAATTGTACAAAGACAACATATCAAATATTGAAACTCTGTCTTTTTTGAAAAATCTCTGCTCATTTTGAATTTGATGTCAGCAACATGTTTTAGAAAAGTTGGGATGCGTCAACAAAAGAGGGAAAATGTTATCTAATGCTAAAAAAAAAAAAAAAAATTGGGTTAATTGGCAACAAGTCAGTATCATGATTGTGTCTAAAAAGGGCATCCCAGAGAGGCGGAGTCTCTCAGAAGTAAAGATGGGGAGGGGTTCACTGCTCCATGAAAGACTGCGTGGGCAAACAGTGCGACAATTTATGTGCATGGTGGTGTAGTGGTTATTTCTGTCGCCTCACAGCAAGAAGGTTCTTGGTTCGAGCCCAGTGGCTGACGAGGGCCTTTCTGTGTGGAGCTTCTGTGTGGAGTTCTTCTCGTGTCTGTGTGGGTTTCCTCCGGGTGCTCCGGTTTCCCCCACAGTCCAAAGACATGCAGGTTAGGCTAATTGGTGGCTCTAAATTGGCCGTAGGTGTGAATGTGAGTATGAATAGTTGTTGGTCTCTGTTACCCCTTTTCCACTAAATCAGTTCCAGGGCTGGTTCGGGGCCAGTGCTGGTGCTGGTTCACAACTCGTTCAACTTGCGAGCCAGCTGAGAACCAGTTTGCTTTTCCATAGCTCGCGGTGCTAAGGGAAGCTACGTCATTACGTCGCTGTATACGTCAGTTACGTCGTTACGTTTGCATAAACCTTGGCGCGAATATAGAAGCAAAAACAACACGGAAGAAGCAGCAGCAGCAGCAATAACAACGACAACAATAATAATAATGGATGACTTCGCGTTTGTACAGCTGCTGCTTCTCGTCGATTAAAAATGGCAATCTTTCGCGGTCTTGTTATTGTTGTTGGTCTTAACAACTACGCCCCCCCTGCTGACATAAGCCGTTCTTTCCTCTGGCCCAGCAGAGAGTTGGTGCTAGCCTGGAACCGGTTTTTCTGGCCCCAGAGCCAGTTCTTTGTCAGTGGAAACAGAAAACCCGGTTCCAAACTAAGCACTGGCCCCGAACCAGCCCTGGAACTGCTTTGGTGGAAAAGGGGCATGTGTGTCAGCCCTGTGATGATCTGGCGACTTGTCCAGGGTGTACTCCGCCTCTCGCCCATAGTCAGCTGGGATTGGCTCCAGCTTGTCTGCGACCCTTCACAGGATAAGCGGCGATGGATGGATGGATGGATCATCTATGGTACATAATATCATTAAAAGATTCAGAGAATCTGGAGAAATCTCTGTACGCAAGGGACAAGACCAAAAACCAACATTGGAAGGCGACACTGCATTAAAAACAGACATCATTCTATATCATAGGCTCAGGAATACTTCCAAAAAACATTGTTTGTGAACATCCACAAATGCAAGTTAAAACCAGATATAAACAATATCCAGAAACATCCTGTTTATTTCAGCAAGACAATGCCAATCCACATTCTGTACGTATTACAACTGCATGGCTCAGTACTAAAAGAGTCCAGGTGCTAAACTGGCCTGCCTGCAGTCCAGACCTGTCTCCCATTTAAAATATTAAGCAAAGCACAAAATACAACACAGGAGACCCCAAACTGTTGAGCAACTAAAATTGTATGTCAGGCAAGAATGGGACAACATTTCTCTTTTAAAACTACAGCAACTGGTCTCCTCAGTTCCCAAACATTTAGTCTTGTTAAAATTAGAGGTGATGCAACACAGTGGTAAACATGCCTTTGGCCCATGAAACGTGTTGCTTGAATCAAATTCAAAATGAGCATAGATTTTTTTTTCTAAAAACAATAAATTTCTTCTCTTCAACAATTCATATGTTGTCTTTGTACTATTTTCAGTGAAATATAGGGTTTCCATGATTTGCAAATCATCACATTCTGTTTTTATTTACAGTTTACACAGCGTCCCAACATTTTTTGGGTTGCGTGTATGAGTATATATCGATTTTGGGTGAGACTTCCATTACATTATACATGTCATTAGTTTAGCTCCATGAAGAATCGAATACATGTCTTGGCTACATCAGGATTAAAATTGCACAAAATTGTTTAGTTGTTTAGTTTTAGTTTGAATTGAGATAAATGTTTTTTGATGAACACATAAAAGGACAACCAGACACACATAATGATCCACATCATACTCATGCATGAGAGTTTGCTTGACTGCTTATGCATAATTCAGTTCAACACTGCTAGCACACACTGTTTACTTTTCCAGTTATTGAGTTTCCAGTGAAAGGCCAGTGTGTGGTGGATTTTCACAGCTTCCAATTACTTACACAGCTTTTCATCGTGTTTGAATATTAGACTGAGCTATCAGCAGAGGACGAGGACACGAGCCTCCATGAGGACGAGATCTCCCTCTGTATTACTGAGCTTCCCAGTGGCCTCAAACGCTCTGACAGTGTGTCACTGGATGCTCACGGGGAGGAAAAGGATGATATGGGGCCCAGCTGCCCACCCAGGTTTGGGCATTAAATGACTTTAATGATGAATGTGAAACATGGATCACTTTTCAGGACCATGCGAGAACTCAAGATACTAAATACTGTATATTTTTAGTCAAGTAGCCATGTACACATTAGTAGAACTGGTCTTCGTCTTTCCATGCAGCTCCAGTCTTTGTTTTAGTCGCGGCCCAGAATTAATTTCTTATATATTTATATAAAGAGTAGACTTCTGAGATCCATGAGAACCAAACTAAATACGGTGAAGTCGCATTTCACTTTTATGTTGCACATAAGTGAAATTAATTCCGAGCGGGTTTTAGATCCAAGATGATTGAATCCAGTTTACTGTTTACGTTTACAATGCTTGTAGGACATGCATTTTATTTTTGCTGCATTTTATTTTCTGAATTGTACTTTGAATTACATTTTTACTTGCATTTTAATTTAATTTAAATTTAATTTTATCTCGTTGTATTATTTTTATTGCTGCTTTTATTATTATTAGTATTAGTATTATTATACACTTAACCCTACAATTCATATTTTACCTTTCAGTTAGGGAACGTTTTATTCTATCTATCTATCTATCTATCTATCTATCTATCTATCTATCTATCTATCTATCTGTCTGTCTGTCTGTCTGTCTGTCTGTCTGTCTGTTCAGCCATCTATCTATCTATCTATCTATCTATCTATCTATCTATCTATCTATCTATCTATCTATCTATCTATTCATCCCTCTTTCTGTCTCGCCTATCTATCTATCTATCTATCTATCTATCTATCTATCTATCTATCTATCTATCTGTCTGTCTGTCTGTCTGTCTGTCTGTCTGTCTGTCTGTCTGTCTGTCTGTTCAGCCATCTATCTATCTATCTATCTATCTATCTATCTATCTATCTATCTATCTATCTATCTATCTATCTATCTATCTATCTATCCCTCTTTCTGTCTCGCCTATCTATCTATCTATCTATCTATCTATCTATCTATCTATCTATCTATCTATCTATCTATCTATCTATCTATCTATCCAGCCCTCTGTCTATCTGTCTCGCTAATCTATCTATCTATCTATCTATCTATCTATCTATCTATCTATCTATCTATCTATCTATCTATCTATCTATCTATCTTTAGCCTAAATTGAACGTAGTTGTATTTCTTTTTGTTAATTCTTTATTTTTATTGTCTTTATGTAAAGAAGTTGACCTCTTATGACCTCTGTGTTCAATTTGCTATTCACACAATCATACTTTGCCTTTCAGGCACTTTGTGGATAAGCACAGTCCTGGAGCGATGGCTGAAGATGACAGAGAGGACCTCATGCTTGACTCTGGTTCCACCTCTCCCCCTCCATCTCCCTTCTTCTCAGCCATCCTGGCTGCCTTTCAGCCGGTGGTGTGTGATGACACTGAGGAAGCCTGGCGCTGCCACCTGAACCAGCTTGTGTCCGACACTGACGGCTCCAGCGCTGTTTACACCTTCCATGTCTTTTCTTCCCTCTTCCAGGTATGACGTGCTCCACTCTGAAGTTCACGTACTTCAAAAATGCTGAAACACAGCTGTCTGTTTTGTTTTGATGTGGGTTTATCATCAGGATGATTCTCAACATGTTCCTGGAAAATCTGGAAAAGTTCCAGTTGGAGGAAATCCAACACTAATCTGTGGTTGATAAATTAGGTCTAATGGAGTTAGCTGTGCTCCGTTTCCCAGAGCTGACAGGCCTGGATGTGTGCTGTGACTTTATTAATACTGAAAACATTTTTCTTTTAGAATATCCAGACCAAGTTCTGTGCCTTGACGTGTGACGCTGCAGGCTTCCTCGGCGATGGACTTCGTGGAATAGGAGCGAAGTTCGTCAGGTCGTCGCAGATGTTAACGTCGTGCTTTAAGTGCCCTACTCTGTTTATAGATGCTGATACAGTGAGTAATACTCGAACTACACAGGAGTCACAGCCACGCAAACACCACACTACTGACGCTCAGAAAGATCTTGGGATTGCTTCGGCTGAGGCCAAATGACTGTGAATGTGTTTGGGTGTCTATGAGATGAAAGTTTTATCAGCAATTCTGATTTTATGGAGCAAAAATTTCTGATCATATTGGCTGCTGTCACTGAAGATGATCAATAATGTAAACAGACACTTAACTCCTTAGAGTTAAATAACAGCAGAAACTCTCCTCACTGCCTCACAGCTTTTATTCTAAGGCAGTTAAAAAAACCTCGATCTTACCTTGGTGAATGAGGAGAACGTTATATTCTGCATTTTGCAACTGGATCTGAAGAGGATTTACTGATACCTCACTGAAGTTGATTCATTTCCTATTACAGCTACGTCCCAAAGTGTTTTATTCCTCTTATGCCATTTAGCAATGATTACAATTCATTATTTCTGTTATTAATGAATTAGTTGCTCTTTCTACATTTATAGTTATATTTAATTTTTGTGGAATGTCCATGTAATTCCATTAATTATTTTTTTCTTGAATGCAATTCAGATTTTCATTTACATTTTATGCTTTCAATTTTCATCACCTTGAAAAAAACATACATGCAGTATGTGCACATAGAGAAGGAATGGAAATAAGGAGGGAGAAGTCAGAGAAGGAAGGAAGGAAGGAAGGAAGGAAGGAACAAAGAGAAAGAAAGAAAGAAAGAAAGAAAGAAAGAAAGAAAGAAAGAAAGAAAGACTGAGAGGAAGGAACAAAGAAAGAGGGAAAGACTGAGAGGAAGGAACAAAGAGAAAGAAAGAAAGAAAGAAAGAAAGAAAGAAAGAAAGAAAGACTGAGAGGAAGGAACAAAGAGAAAGAAAGAGACTGAGAGGAAGGAACAAAGAGAAAGAAAGAAAGAAAGAAAGAAAGAAAGAAAGAAAGAAAGAAAGACTGAGAGGAAGGAACAAAGAGAAAGAAAGAAAGACTGAGAGGAAGGAACAAAGAGAAAGAAAGAGACTGAGAGGAAGGAACAAAGAGAAAGAAAGAAAGAAAGAAAGAAAGAAAGAAAGAAAGAAAGAAAGAAAGAAAGAAAGAAAGAAAGAAAGACTGAGAGGAAAGAACAAAGAGAAAGAAAGAAAGACTGAGAGGAAGGAACAAAGAGAAAGAAAGAGACTGAGAGGAAGGAACAAAGAGAAAGAAAGAAAGACTGAAAGAAAGAAAGAAAGAAAGAAAGAAAGAAAGAAAGAAAGAAAGAAAGAAAGAAAGAAAGAAAGAGACTGAGAGGAAGGAACAAAGAGAAAGAAAGAGACTGAGAGGAAGGAACAAAGAGAAAGAAAGAGACTGAGAGGAAGGAACAAAGAGAAAGAGGGAAAGACTGAGAGGAAGGAACAAAGAGAAAGAAGGGAAAGACTGAGAGGAAGGAACAAAGAGAAAGAGGGAAAGACTGAGAGGAAGGAACAAAGAGAAAGAAAGAAAGACTGAGAGGAAGGAACAAAGAGAAAGAAAGAAAGAAAGAAAGAAAGAAAGAAAGAAAGACTGAGAGGAAGGAACAAAGAGAAAGAAAGAGACTGAGAGGAAGGAACAAAGAGAAAGAAAGAGACTGAGAGGAAGGAACAAAGAGAAAGAGGGAAAGACTGAGAGGAAGGAACAAAGAGAAAGAGGGAAAGACTGAGAGGAAGGAACAAAGAGAAAGAAGGGAAAGACTGAGAGGAAGGAACAAAGAGAAAGAGGGAAAGACTGAGAGGAAGGAACAAAGAGAAAGAAGGGAAAGACTGAGAGGAAGGAAGGAAGAAAGGAAGGAAGAAGATGGAGAAAGAAGGGAAAGAAGAGGAAGGAAGGAAGAAAGGAAGGAAGAAGATGGAGAAAGAAAGACAAAATGAAAGCAAGGAAGGAAGAAAGGAAGGAAGAAGATGGAGAAAGACAAAATGAAAGCAAGGAAGGAAGGAGGGAAAAAAGAAAGAAGATGAAGGGAAGAAGAAGAAAGGGGGAAATGTTAAAGCATGTTAATTCCTGTTATCACTGACGTTATAGCAGCTATAAACTATAAACTCGTTCCATCATTTTCCCTTGAAATTGAAAAGACAAAACAATACAGTTTATTACAGAGGAACTGCAGAGTGCAGCATCTTCTGTTCCGCTCAGCAGAATCAGGAGTAGATTTTAAGAAGAAACGTTTTTATACTTATACTTTTTGTCTTAGTTGTCCGATATTTTAATCCTTAACTACAGTACATGCTTTTACATTTAGCAGCTTTTATTGCCGTGTAGAAGAACGATTAGTGTTCCGAGTGTTTATGAACACAACCTCTGATTGAATCGTCTTCCCCATAAAACCTTCTCTCTGTTCCAGATCGTCTCATATGGACTGCTGGAAAAAATGAAGTTCAGTGTGTTGGAGCTCCAGGAATACCTGGACACCTACAACAACAGGAAGGAAGCAGCCATCTCGGTACGTGTCATTTCTTTTCCTCTCTAATGCATGAGTTCAAATCCTTTCCCAACTCTTCATGTATCGTTTTTATTTCTTTCAGTGGCTGCGGAACTGCAGGGCAACTTTTCCGAAAGGCTCAGGAGATGGGATTATCACATACCAGAGTTCGGAAACTGAAGACAAGGTATAAATTCATGGCTTGGAGTGATTCTCAGTCTGAAATAATTCTCATCCCGTGACTCAGAACGTACCGGATATATACAGTGGTGCTTGAAAGTTTGTGAACCCTTTAGAATTTTCTATATTTCTGCATAAATATGACCGAAAACAACATCAGATTTTCACACAAGTCCTAAAAGTAGATAAAGAGAACCCAGTTAAACAAATGAGACAAAAATATTATACTTGTTCATTTATTTATTGAGGAAAATGATCCAATATTACATATCTGTGAGTGGCAAAAGTATGTGAACCTTTGTTTCAGTATCTGGTGTGACCCCCTTGTGCAGCAATAACTGCAACTAAATGTTTCCGGTAACTGTTGATCAGTCCTGCACACCGGCTTGGAGGAATTTTAGCCCATTCCTCCATACAGAACAGCTTCAACTCTGGGATGTTGGTGGGTTTCCTCACATGAACTGCTCACTTCAGGTCCTTCCACAACATTTCGATTGGATTAAGGTCAGGACTTTGACTTGGACATTCCAAAACATTAACTTTATTCTTTTTTTAACCATTCTTTGGTAGAACGAGTTGTGTGCTTAAGGTCATTGTCTTACTGCATGACCCACCTTCTCTTGAAATTCAGTTCATGGACAGATGTCCTGACATTTTCCTTTAGAATTGACTGGTATAATTCAGAATTCATTGTTCTATCAATGATGGCAAACTGTCCTGGCCCAGATGCAGCAAAACAGGCCCAAACCATAATACTACCACCACCATGTTTCACAGATGGGATAAGGTTCTTATGCTGCAATGCAGTGTTTTCCTTTCTCCAAACATAATGCTTTTCATTTAAACCAAAAAGTTCTATTTTGGTCTCATCCGTCCACAAAACATTTTTCCAATAGCCTTCTGGCTTGTCCACATGATCTGTAGCAAACTGCAGATGAGCAGCAATGTTCTTTTTGGAGAGCGGTGGCTTTCTCCTTGCAACCCTGCCATGCACCCCATTGTTGTTCAGTGTTCTCCTGATGGTGGACTCATGAACATTAACATTAGTCAATGTGAGAAAGGCCTTCAGTTGCTTAGAAGTTACCCTGGGGTCCTTTGTGGCCTCACTGACTATTACACGCCTTGCTCTTGGAGTGATCTTTGTTGGTTGACCACTCCTGGGGAGGGTAACAATGGTCTTGAATTTCCTCCATTTGTACACAATCTGTCTGACTGTGGATTGGTGGAGTCCAAACTCTTTAGAGATGGTTTTGTAACCTTTTCCAGCCTCATGAGCATCAACAACACTTTTTCTGAGGTCCCCAGAAATCTCCTTTGTTCGCGCCATGATACACTTCCACAAACATGTGTTGTGAAAATCAGACTTTGATAGATCCCTGTTCTTTAAATAAAACAGGGTGCCCACTCACACCTGATTGTCATCCCATTGATTGAAAACACCTGACTCTAATTTCTCCTTTAAATTAACTGCTAATCCTAGAGGTTCACATACTTTTGCCACTCACAGATATGTAATATTGGATAATTTTCCTCAATAAATAAATGACCAAGTATAATATTTTTGTCTCATTTGTTTAGCTGGGTTCTCTTTATTTACTTTTAGGACTTGTGTGAAAACCTGATGATGTTTTAGGTCATATTTATGCAGAAATATAGAAAATTCTAAAGGGTTCACAAACTTTCAAGCACCACTGTAAAGTGGACCACTTGCCTGCTGCCCACTGCTCACGTCATGACGTTGTTTAATCCAGAATTTCATGTTGTATGTCGCCATTGATTACTGTTATGTATTGATGTATAGTATAACACTTTTCCACGTTTCCATGGTAACAAATGAGCGATCTAAATGTGTTCTATAGCTGCCCGATTGTAATGCACGTGACCTACTTACCACCTCTCTGTATAGATATGACTCATTATTTGACCAGGTTTATTTCAGCTTCCGTTTCAATCTGTCTCTCCCATTTCCTGCCTGTCGGTTGTTCTGCGGTAGCTCTGTGAGTGAAATCGCTGTCTTGTTCTCTGACTCTTGAGCTTTAAGCCTGTTTCCAGAGCAGCCTTGGAAGTTTGGCATATCACTGAAAGAAAACCCCTCTCATTTCTCGTTTTTTTTTTTGAAAACTCTGCTGGACAGAAGAGCATTAGAAGGATGTGACATTCTTTAGACATGAATATGTAATGTTTAGCAACATTACTGCTTAGTTTTCACTTCTCTATCCTGTATGTACGCAGCTACAATTATTATATCAAGCAATTTTTTTCAGGATGTTCTCAGATAATTATTAGTCATTATTTCTTTGACATTTAAGAGTAGTGTTCATAAGGCTACATAAAGCCTACATACTGTTCAACCCTCATTAATCCAAAATGATTTTAATGAAGCAGAAGCGCGCTGAGCCACAATGTCAGCTTAAAGAGTGACATGATATCTAAGACTACGTTCAGACTGCACCCTGAAACGACCCATATCCGATTTTTTTGCCCATATGCGACCTGTATCCGATTTGTTATTGACAATCTGAACGACACAGATCCGATTTTTTTCACATGCGACCCAGGCCGCTTGGATATGTGGTCCTAATTCCGATGCATATCCGTTATTTTCACATGCGACTGCAGTCTGACCGGACAGGTCGCATTCATGCGACCTACACGTCATCAACAAGAGACAAACGTCACTATTCTGCGTTGGCTAATCCCGCCTCTTTGGTGGAAAACAACAACATTTGTACAGTTTTCAGAATTTAAATAGACTTTTATAGAATTGATCAAGCTAATGGTGGATTTGGTAGGGACCTGGATGTTGATCTGTTAGCCTGATTAAATAAAACAGTTTCTATAACTGATTTATAACTTAAACCATCCTGTATTACAAGATTATAAGATTGTTCTGGAAATTTCCAGTAATTTGACACCTTCGGTCTCATTATTCTGCTGCCCACATTAATCAGATTATTGTGTGAGTTCCGCCGCCGCCACAAAAACCACATCGCCAGGTCTCGCCTCATCTCCATGCTTTACTTGCAAACTTGAAGAGTGCGCTTTTTTTTTGTTTACGTATTACGTAGATGTGCTTATTACGTGTCAATTTGCGCATGCGGGACACTTTTGGGTCGTTTTCCGTTTATATTGGAGATCACATACAAGTCTCATATAATTGGTAATGTGAACGGCCTAACAAAAAAATCGGATTTCACAACAAATCGGATATGGGTCGTTTCAGGTTGCAGTCTGAACGTAGTGTAAATTCCTAAATACAGTACATCATGTACATATAATTGCTGACGTACTGTATGTTTATGGCAGGGGTCATTGAGGCATCATGTAGCCTAATGAACAATCAACCCTTCAAGGAAACCTTTCGCTTAATTCTGATCTTATGCTAAAGTCACACATAGCTGGTTGATCCGTGGGAACCGTGGCTGGGGCTACCGTGTCCATTCCAGCAGATTTTGGAGGTGAGCCATTACATAAATTTGGGCAGAGTAAATATGCAAATGAAACCACGGTAGCCGTGATGGAAGACGCTGGTAAAACCAACAACAGTGGTGACATATAGCAATGTATGGCCTTACACCACAGGGACGGATCCAGACCAATGCAACCGACGCACATGCATCGGTCAGAAATATATGTGCACCACTTGGCATCGGTCATGGGACGTTTGTTTACTTTACTGCTAGCTGGCTACATGGGCTATAGCCACGCTCAACCAACAGACCAATGGTTCAGGATCCGACCACCTGTGGTAAGCGGTGATGCTTGCCTGACCTAATTACCTGTATTCTCACGATGCTTTGTATAGGATGACCTGAGACAAAGAATCTAGGACAAACCAATACAATGGTCCAGAAAGAGGTCAAAATTTGAAATTTGCCACAAATAATGGGGCCGAGCTGCGGTCATAATAGGCTGAGCCTGGGCTGTTTCGAAAAGTCTCAGGGAGAAGGAGGTGCCTGTAAAGTTTGGCAGGGCTAGGACTTTTGGTGGCCGAGTTATGAATTTTTAAATCCCTGCATGAGCACGTAGCTGGAGCCAGAGCTCCTGTCAAAGTTTTCAGCAAGCCGTGCTCACACGGAGGGGTTCGGGGATGGATAACAGGCTGAGCTGTGGTCATAGCAGGCCGTGCCTGAGCTGTTTCAAAAAATCTCAGGGAGAGGGAGGTGCCTGTAAAGTTTGGTAGGGCTAGGACTTTCGGTGGCCGAGTTATGAATTTTTAAATCCCTGTATGAGCACACAGCTGGAGCCAGGGCTCCTGTCAAAGTTTTCAGCAAGCCACGCTCACACGGGGGGGTTCAGAGGTGAATAACGGGATGAGCCATAGTCATAGCAGGCCACGCCTGGGCTGTTTCAAAAGGGCTTAGGGAGAGGGAGGTGCCTGTAAAGTTTGGCGGGGCTAGGACTTTCGTTGGCCGAGTTATGAATTTTTAAAGGCTGGCTGGAGCCAGGGCTCATTTTAAAGTTTTCAGTGAGTCACGCTTGTGCAGCACTTTGGGGGCGAATAGCAGGCTGAAGTATGGTCGTAGCGGGCCATGACTATCCTCTTCAGAAAGGGCCCAGCGTGCTGTATGCCCCTGTGAAAATCCATAGCAATCTGGTAAAATTAGTGAAAATATTTCTGCAAATGTGTATCTGTCAGATTCTTGGGCTGGATCTGTCCCTGCACCATATGGTAGCGTATATGGTTTTCTCAGTACAGCATAGCCACAGCAAGACAAAATAAGCCATGCCCCCTCGACAAACTTTTCACTTTCTGCAGAATGTTGTTCCGTGAACATTTTGAGCTCAATGGTTGCGACGGAATACTACGGTAACCCCCAGTAGCCCATGTAAGCCTCACCTATGCCTCAAGGATGCCTTCACAGTTGCGATGGATGAATTCATCTGGCGCTTGACCCACGGCAATTTTCAACATGACAGACCTTTCTGGGGATGAAAGCCAAGCCCTCTCAGTTGTCAAGGTAGCTCCCAGGCTCTTATGTATTCTGACAGAAGGGCCCAGAACACTAGCTGGTTGACCCCTGGAAGGCTCAAAATCGTCTACTGGCGTCTATCGTGAAGTGATTCCGGCTATGTGAGACCTTAGCTTTATTCACTGGTATCGTTAAAATCTGACTAGTTTGTGTAAGGCCTGGTTTATACTTGTGCTTTCAGGTATTTGCGACCAAGTCCAGGTGTTGTGCGCAGGCGATCATAAGGGTTCCTGCTTTCTTTCTTACATGTAGCACATGAACGTGTCCACTAGGTGGCGGGAAAATGCAAACGACTAAATGGATCACTATTAACTTCCCTGTTCTAAATCACACATTCCATGCTATGTAGTATCAACATCGACAGTCAGATAGAGAATCATTTTTGTCACAAAGTAGCTTTAAAAAAAATCCCGATATCAAATTTAAGTTCAGATTGATCCCAAATGACTAAGCCAGAGGAAACGGTGGCAAGAAGAAATTCCCTGAGACTATAAGAGGAACAAACCTGGAGAGGAACGAGACTCAATAGGGAAGCCGTCCTCATCTGGATGACAGGCAACTCAGAAGCTAATATGTTTATTGCATGTGAAAAGAGATATGTAATAAGCCCCACCCACTGAATAATGTCTCTGAGAGACCATATAAACTATATAAAGATCATCTAAACTACTCAGCGTTCTAGCTAGCTAAATGAACTGAGACATTATTTGTAATTTCATATATCCATTTTATTGCTCAGTATAAACTCGATATATATGTGAGCGAAATTTTGTACCCACAGTAATAAGAGGAGGAGCAGCTCAACACTTCTTATCTTGGTATCTGTTATCTTGCTGTACATCAGCACTTTTGTGCTTGTTATAGTGCTACACCAGAGCGATGTTAGGTTTGCCGTTAGATTTAAGCACTGTATTGCTAATATTACTCTGAAAACCCACAGAAATACCCTTTTCCAACCAACAGGTGTCAGGTTCTTGAACTGGTTTCGTTCTGGATTCTTTGAACTTTGGTGCCAATTAGTGAATCGGCCCATGTTTTCACCAGTTTTGAGCAGAACTGTTGTAACTGGGTTCAGATGAGAGCAGCCATGGCTTAAAGGTTATAGAAGCAGACTTGGGCCCAAAGGGTTGCCGATTTGAGTCCCAGGACTGGCCGGAAAATCCATGGTTGAAGTGCGATGGATTTGAAGTGCCATAGCACTGGGTATGTGTGTGCTCATTGTACATCGCTCTGGATAAGAGCGCCTGCTAAATGCAGTGTAATGTAATGTAATGCAATCAAGGGTGCATCATGAATGGAGAGCGTTGCACAATTCACAATAGGAGTAAACAGAATAGAATGCCTTTATTGTCACTGCACAAATGTACAACGAAATTTAGTTCATCCCAGGAGAGCAAAGCTGCTGCATACGTACGCGCCGCCACTCTTGGGCACTTCTGCCCAAGGCCGTCCTATGTTAACCTAACTGCATGTCTTTGAACTGTGGGGGAAACCAGAGCACCCGGAGGAAACCCACGCAGACACGGGGAGAACATGCAAACTCCACACAGAAAGGCCCCCGTCGGCTGCTGGGCTGGAACCCGGAACCTTCTTGCCGTGAGGCGACAGTGCTAACCACTACACCACTGCCGCCCAGTAGCAGCAAGATGGCGGATCGCACTGATTATCTGCTAGCTTTTGTTCTGTTATTGCAGATATTTGTTTTCTATCCGTTTTCTCTGAAGATGTACCTTTTCCATTGTGTCCTCCATTACTGTGCTCCATTCTGTCTCCAAACTAATGACAGGCCCACTGATGTCATCAAGGTTCGCACTGGAAAAACTGGCTATAATTTGGTTCCAGCTGAGAACCAACTTTTCAGTTTCCGAACCAATTTATTTTTGGTCGAAATGCTCTGAATGGTTCAAAATTTGGTGCACGAACCAGAACGGAACCCCATTCCCTATTGGCCGAAAAGGGTCACCATGTTTCCCTTTCCGAGTATTCAACTTGACACACCTGCCTGCCTCAACCAATCAGGATTCTCCTGAAGTTTATAGGCAAGACAGGCTACATATCAGTCTGTCAGTGCACCAGGTTTACCCATAAACCCCGTCTCTAATGTAATGATGCAAGTACATTTTAGCACAAACGTATAAACCAGCTGTAATAGGTCTTGCTGTCCCAGCAGAGTCTCTGTGAGAGGGAAGTGCTGCTTCTGTGCTTGGCTTGAAATAAGAGAGCTGCAGAGTTGCCTCATATTTCATCTCCGTTTTGCCACCCGTCGGCGCCGTCTTTCTCTGGTCATGCATGCGTCAATCAGATCGCGCTTCTGCTTAACCCTAAACTGACCTGTCTGGAGAGTTGCTGCATGTTTTGTTTTTTTTTAAATCTGCTGAACTTTCTCTGTCCTCACCTCTCACCTTTTCCCTTGTAAACGGCCTGCTTTGTAGCAAATGGAAACTCTTGCAGTAAGTTTCAGAAAATCTTTCTACACCCTGTTCCAACACTGGATTAGCAACTTTGATTTGTACAGGTTATAGTTTTATATTATAGCTACTGTATGTCCTGATACAGACAATCTTTGAAAGGTTATATGTGTTTTATTCTGCTTTTTTTTTATTCTAGCAACTGGAGCTGTGTCAAAAGCTGTACAAACTCCACTTTCAACTGCTCCTGCTTTTTCAGTCTTACTGTAAACTAATCAGTGAAGTCTACGCTATCAGCTCTGTCCCCGAGGTGCGACCTTTCATGAATGACCATGCACAATTTATGTCAGGACAAAAATCATGACTGAAGCTTGTATCCTACAAGGTTGCCTGTGTTTTTTTGTATTTTTTATTTATTTTCTGGCCTGGATTTACTCCACTTGTCCTTTTAGAAGGAAGCGTTACGGCTAATTAGGACAAAACATGTACACAACTTTGCCAAATGATTGATAAATGAGCTCCATGATCAGGAATCAGTGATTTCTATTGATGATGCTGAAACCTTAATAGTTTTTCTTTTTTCCCCCAAACAATATATTGTTCAAGCATTTTTTTTATAGCAACAACAGGTTTAATTTATATAGCGCCTTTGACCAACCCAAAGACATTTTACAGAGTCAAGGCACAACCACAAGACAAAACAGAATGACAAACAAATCAACCAAATGAAGATATTTCAGATAAGAGACATTGAAAAGGAACACAACAAAATCACAATTAACATGGGCATAAAGACAGCAGATGAGCTCAAAGCATAGAAAAATGATGAACAGTACTTGGTGACCAGGAGAGGAAGAAGACCAGAGAGAGAGAGAGAGAGAGAGAGAGGAGATAAGACTTAAGTTGAGTTTTGAATTTGGGGAGAGATCACATCCTATCACGAGAATTCCACCACTTGGGGGCTGCAACCCTAAATGCCCAGGAACCCATGGTCAGAGAATTCAAATTTGGGGACAGAAAACAAACCAGAGGATGAAGATCTGAGACCACAAATGGTAGAATAGGGTTGTAGTAGTTCCAGGAGAGATTGAGAAGTGTAGCCATGGCTGTCCACTAGGGGTGTGCATTGGCACAGCCCTCACGATTCAATTCGATTACGATTCGGAGGGTAACGATTCGATTCGATTCGATTCAATCCGATTCTACGATGCATTGTGATGCATTAAAATTTTACAGAAAGCAAGGCAAATTTTTCAGTAGTCATACAAGCAGTCAGATACTGAACAACATTTTATTGGCTGTTGTGTGTATCACTCCTGTTTTAAACAAAATAAAATTGAATGTTATAGAGTTTCAAATATGAAAAAGAAAACAAATTACAGCTGTTTAGTGTTTTTAGCGTTAATAATAACCTGTCTCTCGCAGTCCTCTTCCTCCGCCTCAGCCATCTTGCTAAGCTAGTGCTCTCTCGACTGGCGTGCAGCTACAGACTGCGCATGTCTGTGATGTTGCTCTGGAAATGCCCACGGAAGTTTTTTTTTTTTTAATATGCTGAATTGATCTGGCATGTTGCCGAATCGATGCTGAATCGTCCATGCCCCGCATTGCGATGCATTGCCGAATCGATTATTGTTGACACCACTACTGTCCACACCACGGCAGCAGTCTACAGAGCCTGCGTACTCTCTACCTTGCTGTACGGCAGTGAATCCTGGACCCTCTACTCCAAACAGGAAAGAATGTTGAACACTTTCCACCTGTGGAGTTTGCAGCACATTCTTGGCATCATTTGGATGGACTGAATCACAAACAACGAGGTCCTTGCTTGCGCCAGCATCCCAAGTATCTTCACAATGCTCCAACAGCATCACCTTCACTGGCACAGCCATGTCCACCACATGCAGGATGGGAGGATCCCCAAGGACCTGCTGTACGACGAGTTGGCCACCGGAAAATGTGCACAAGGACGATCCCACCTCCGCTTTGAAGACATCTGCAAGTACAACATAAAAGCGCTCAACATGAATGTTGAAAGGTGGGAGGAACCCAATGGAGGCCAGAGATGGGGGGCCAGACTGAGACAGGCAGTAGAGGAGAAACATACCCGGAGGAAGGCCAGCCATTTGGCGACAGCTGGCACCGACACCGCCTTCAAGTGCGCCTGTTGTAGCAGAGACTGCCACTCACATGTGGGCTTATACAGCCACTCAAGGCACTGTTCTGAACAGACCTTCTGGATGCAACCCATGGTCACCCGAGACTGACGGCAGCCATACAGCCATGGAATGCTTTAAATGTGAACAGAAGAATTTTATATTGAATGTGATAATAGATCAGGGAGCCAGTGGAGGTTCTGTGGGTGAGGACTCTGGCTGTAGAATTTTGAATATACTGAAGCCAAGCAATGGCCTTGGCTAGAAGACCAACGAATAGAGCATTACAATAATCTAATCATGATGTAATCAAAGCATGGATGAGCGTTTCAGCATCCTTGGTACTGAGTGCAGGACCGAGATGTGCAATGTTGCAGAGGTGAAAAGAGGCATCTCCAACATGGAGTTCATGTGATTTTGAAAAGAGGATGGCAGAATCAAAGATAACACTCAATTAAAACTACTACTGGAAGAGGTTATTGATTTGGACCCAATCAGAAGAAGATCCATTTTATCAGCATTAAGTTTTAAAACGTTAGCATTCATCCACAGCTTTAGGTTTTGGATGCATTCAGAGAGGCAGGGGGCGGGGCAGATGTAGAAACCTTGCAGCTGATGTAAATTTGCATATCATCTGAATAGCAATGAAAATTCAAACCATAATGGAGGATAATTTGGCCCAGGGGTAGCACATAGATAATGAAGTGGAGAAGACCTAAGACAGAACCCTGTGGGACGCCACAGCTGACAGATGCCGTGAAAGATTTGGCAATGGAAATAAACCACTGTCAGTCTGTGAGATAGGATTTTAACCAGGAAAAGTTAGAACCGAAAATAACAATCGCAGAGAGACAGGAGAGAAGCAGTTCATGACAGACAATGTCACAAGCACAGCTAAGGTCCTGAAGAAGGAGGATATTAAGAGCCCCAGCATCAGCAGAGGAGAGGAGGTCATTAACCCGTTAACTATGTCAAGAAGTGCTGAGTCGGTACTGTGAGATGAGCGAAAACCAGACTGAAATAGTTTGTAAAGATTTTTTTTATAGAAGTACTCAGTTTTATATTAAAATATTCACCAATTCGGATTAAATCTATAAGCTTGAAGTTCCTTTTACATTCATGTACCCCAGTGGTTTAGTGACGTCCTTTCATTACAGTTATTAATACGTGATAATTCAAGTCTCCAGACATCATAAAACTTTTTTTTGCTCCTCTCTAGCTGGTAAACATGTCCAGGGAGCTGAATGAGCTAAAGAATAAACTGCGAGCAGCAGCAGCTTCAGTTGCAAGAGAGCAGACAGCGCAAGACACTAAAACATCCACCGATCCCTCCTTCAGCTCGTCTGAGGCGGCGGTGCAGGCCATCCTGGAGAGCCTGAGGAACAACGAGTTCTCCACAGCCATCCTCTACATTCAGGAGTGCAGGTATCACCACCGGAAGTATATTTAGCGAGTTCTGGAGTGATTGAGCACTCTGGGGGTGGGTTTTAGATAAAGTCATACGGTTGAGCATACTTGGGATTGGTCAAACCTGCTGTGAGAGCAGGTGGGAGTGAGATTTAAAGAAAAATCAAATTTTTAAAGACTGGCTAAATAGTGAACAGAATATGAATCATGAATCCACTCGGCTTTGCAGGAGGCTGTGGCCGAGCGACATCTTCGGCAGCAGCTCGGAGAACGAAACCCAGACTCTCCTAAACATCTACTTCCGGCACCAGACGCTGGGTCAGACGGGCACGTTTGCCCTGGTGGGCTGTAAGCAAGACTTGTCGGAGGCCTGCTCACGTCTCACCGAGCTTAACCGCGAGATCAGGGACATGATCCGGCGGGCGAAAGGCTACAGCGCCATCACGGCCTTCCTGCCCGACTCCAGTGTAACTGGGATCAGCCTCTGAGGTGCTGCTTTTCCACTGGAGATCCACAGACGCTGCTGAATTTATTACCCATGTAAGACTGGATATGTGTGACAATCTGTTCTAGGCTTAGTTAAAACAAAATGACTCCTTGGCCTTGAGTCTTGCACTAAAACTAGTACATATGATGTCACAGGGTCATATTTTTCTGCCACTGGCGAAACCAAAGCTTCCTGAACGCCAGTCTACCATTGTCAAGATTAAGGGAAAATGTGCAATGCTTTAAAAAGACTTACTGTATCATTGAAAGAATGTTGTTTTTTTTAAAAACTGTATTCAGGCTACTTGAATACTGTAGTAGCTGGAATGATGCTGTATTTTTTCTTCTTCATGACTGACCATTATTCAAGATGATATTGTATTCATCTGGGGAAAATGACCATTAAGCACCTCAGTATAATGACTACACACACACACACATACACATACACCAACTCAGAGCTATGTTTTTGCAGTGCTACTGTCTGAATGACCTGGATGCTTCGAAAAGTCATCCACTACTTAATGAAGATCAGATTTTTTTTTTTTTGCTTTCTACTGTTGCATATAGGAGACTTATTTATATTCTCAATACATCCACATGCTTTGGATGGTATAGTTTTATAGAAGGAAACATGGCCAAGCATGCAAATGTATGTACCATAAGAAGAGAATCGAGATATTTATGAACATAAGAAACTATTTTAAATCACGGTTGCGTTTGTACATAATAGTCTGTATGAGTGAAGCGTGCTTGTGACTTTTTCTCTCTTTTTTTTCCTGCGTTCTATTTTGTTCATCTGATTTTTGTCATTTGACTCTGCCGACCTGCGTTCTTCCAAAGGGACGATGCAGACATGCTACGCTTTTGAGAGATGTGTTGAACTTGTAAATACTGTTCGTGTGCTTTGGGTTGTGTTCTTTAAAGCTGTGTTGCAGAATAAACATGATGAGTAATGTGTCAGTACACTACATTCTCCTGGAGTCATGCCTGGTGTTTTGAAGGCACTGTAATGTTCTCTAGTAAAACTGAGAGAGTTAAAATTATGTCAGTCTTGTTTTTTGTGGGGTTGTTTTAGGTTTATTAGCTCATCCTTAGCTCACGTGATCACACGTCGTCCGTCTGTTGTCTCTCGTCGTCGTCCATCAGTTTACCAAAATTGCTACTCCTCCTATAGATTTCGATCAAACTCACATACAATGTTCCCCAGGTGGGTGTGCATAAAAGTTGTCAAGATCATGGCGCCACCTGTCATATTTATGATTTTTTGGACGTTAAAATTTTTGAGTGACTTGTCACATTAAATGCTAGTCTTCGTAAACTGCTAGGACGTTTTCACTGAAACTCACCCAGAAGACTCTAAAGACATATTCCAACAAGAGTTGTTCACCAGGTGGTGCTACCTACCATGGATGAGGCTACAGAGGGGTCATGTACAATTTCACGAAAGTCGCTACTCCTCCTAGAGGAGTGATCAGATTTTGATCAAACTCATAGGGAATGCTCCCCAGGCTGGTATGGATAAAAGTTGTCAAGACGATAGCACCACCTGTCATATTTAACATTTTATGGGCATCTGAAATTTTTTGGTGACTCATCACATTAAATGCTACTCTGGGACGTTTTCACTGAAACTCACCCAGAAGACTCTAAAGACATATTCCAACAAGAGTTGTTCACCAGGTGGTGCTACCTACCATGGATGAGGCTACAGAGGGGTCATGTACAATTTCACGAAAGTCGCTACTCCTCCTAGAGGAGTGATTAGATATTGATCAAACTCATATGGAACGTTCCCCAGGTTGGTATATATAAAAGTCGTCAAGACGATGGCACCACTTCTCATATTTAACATTTTATGGGCGTTTTATGGGCAAAATTTTGAGTGTCTCGTCACACCAAACACTACTGTTCGTAAACTGCTAGGATGTTATCACTGAAACTCACCCAGAAGACTCTGAAGACATATTCCAACAAGAATTGTTCACCAGGTGGCGCCACATGCCATGGATGAGGCTACACAGGGGTCATATGCAATTTCACAAAAATCACTACTCCTCCCACAGGAGTGATCAGATTTCAAACTCACACACAGCAACAGTGGCCGGTATGAGCTACAGCCTCATTGAGGCTTTTTTTTTTTACATTTCCAATGGAATCATCTCATCTCATTATCTCTAGCCGCTTTATCCTGTTCTACAGGGTCACAGGCAAGCTGGAGCCTATCCCAGCTGACTACGAGCGAAAGGCGGGGTACACCCTGGACAAGTCGCCAGGTCATCACAGGGCTGACACATGGACACAGACAACCATTCACACTCACATTCACACCTACGGTCAATTTAGAGTCACCAGTTAACCTAACCTGCATGTCTTTGGACTGTGGGGGAAACCGGAGCACCCGGAGGAAACCCACGCGGACACGGGGGGAACGTACAATCTCTGCACAGAAAGGCCCTCGCCGGCCACGGGGCTCAAACCCGGACCTTCTTGCTGTGAGGCGACAGCGCTAACCACTACACCACCGTGCCGCCCCCAATGGAATCAGTTTTACCCAATTACAAAACCACATGTTTATATATTTTCCTCACTGCTTTACAAGCTAAAGCAGAAAGAAAACAGACTGTTAGAAAGCTGAATGTCTGAGTGAAAATGTAGGCTGTAATTTTGCTAAATGTTTTCAAATTAGCATTATGGTGAAGACGGATAGAAATAAATTAGCATTATGGTGAAGACGGATAGAAATAAATTAGCATTATGGTGAAGACGGATATAAATAAATACTATGTTTGGACAATTTTTTAAATAAAATAATTTACTGCACAGTAATATTGAGCCATTCATATTTAAATGAACAGCTATGTTGAAATTCACACTAGCCAACTTAAACTCTAGCAGGAAAGCTCATAACACAACTATCCAAAGGAAGGAATAAAACACAACGGGGCATGCTGATATAGAAAAGTAATCAATGATGGGGTGATGAGATGCAGTTTGACAGAAACTGAAGTTGATCTTAACACCCAGAATTTATTTATTTTCTTGTATCAGCATGTCCTGCAGTGCTTTATTCCTCTTATACTACGGCAATTTGCCAACACTAATATTAAAGAACAATAAAGTATACACTCACTGGCCACTTTATTAGTTACTTGTTCTTGATTCTAAGATTCCTGTACTTTGCTGCAGGAGTGGAACCCAATGTGGTCTTCTGCTGTTACATGCTGAGATGCTTTTCTGCTCACCACAGTTGTAAAGAGTTGCTATGAGTTCCCATATCCTTCCTGGCATCTCGAATCAGTCTGGCCATTTTCCTCTGACCTCTCTTATGAACAAGGCGTTTGTTTCCAACCATAGAGCTGTCACTCACTCAATGTTTTTCACACCATTCTGTGTAAACTCTAGAGACTGTTGTGTGTGAAACCCCAGGAGATCAGCAGTTTCTGAAATACTCAAACCAGTCCATCTGGCTCAAACCAACACCCATGCCACAGTGAAAGAAAGTCACACTTTGAGATCATAATTTTTCCCGTTCTGATGTTTGAAGTGAACATTAACTGAAGCTCTTGACTTGTATCTGCATGATCTTATGCATTGTGCTGCTGTCAAGGGATTGGCTGATTAGAGAACCTGCATAAAACAGCAAGGGGATGTATGGGGGCTCCTAATAAAGTGGCCGGTGAGTGTAGGTTTTATTTGTTTCTAGTAACAATTGAAATAAGTTCATTCCTGTTATGGGTCCGTCTCAGAAACTGGTCTCTCATTTGGGACATTATGGTCAAAAAATACATTTTCTAATTTTACTTTTTTTTTTTGCATTTACCTAACACTCAGTTTCTTTTGTCATGTTTAATAAAAATAAAGATAGCATCTTGCTTTATCTGGCCTCCACTGTGGAAATTCTTTTTGATTACAATTCAAATGCTTTTGTAAAACTGATTTCCATATAAAATAACGACATCATGAAGAATTAAAGCTCCTCCTTCACAGATGAGTGAAAATATTGAATACTAAATTTCCTCTTTTTGATTGCTTGGGTTAAAAATGCCAAGTTATGATGACTGAATTGATTATTCACTTAAATATGAATAATATGATACATTTTGGGTATTTGATATGGCGAAATAGGACACAACGGAAAAATCAAGAACACACCGGAAAGATGAGAATAACGGCGGTGGTAAAAGAACAGCGACTATACTGGCTGAAGGTCACGCGGGTCTCTGCTGTGGCGCGGGACATCACTACCGCACCGGACGGAACGCGAGGCGGGGGCGGGGCAAAATGACTGGCCGTAGATTCCATCAAAAGTTCGATCTAAATTGACCATGGTTGCAAAATATTGGCCAAAAATACGCAAACACTACAAAATATGAAAGTAAGATGAAAAAGAAACATTCTATTGCCTTATACTGCAAGACTAAAACAAAATAAAACTGTCAAAACTCACCTTTTCAGTGATAACGTCCGAACAGATCACCCGCGTAACAGAAAGACCGCAAATGAAAGCACGATCAACTTCTAACTGTTGGAGTGGAAAATTCCATTCTACACATGCAAATTGTTAATGTGTGTCCTTCCCCGCACACAAATAACACGCTACGGTAAAAAATAGACCACAACTCATTTTATAGCTCAGAAATTCATACAAGACCAGCTACCATCGTAACATATTCTGTAAGAAACATATTCTGTTGGGTGCCACAGTGGTGTAAGTGGTTAGCACGGTCGTCTCACAGCAAGAAGGTTCTGGGTTTGAACCCAGCGGCCAGCGAGGGCCTTTCTGTGTGGAGTTTGCCCCATGTCTGTGTGGGTTTCCTCCGGGTGCTCTGGTTTCCCCCACAGTCCAAAGACATGCTGTTAGGTTAATATGGGATGGCCTTGGGCTGAGGTGCCCTTGAGCGAGGCACCTAACCCCTGACTGCTCCCCGGGCGCTGTTAGCATGGCTGCCCACTGCTCTGGGTATGTGTGTGTGCTCATTGCTCACGTGTGTGTTCACTGCTTCAGATGGAGAGAGGAATGCAGAGAGGAAATTTAACAAGTGTGTGATGAATAAAGTTGTGCTTTCTTTCTTTTCTTTTTCTATACCTAACTTTCAGCTTTCGTTTTAAAAAACAAAATCGCAGATTTATAACTAAATTTTTATATGGCGTAGTGATTTTAAGTTACTACTTTTGGTGAGGTAGTGACCTTGACCCTGAAGCTTTCTGTTTAGATCAAAACACACGATCGTATTGGTTTTGGGTATGTGGAAAATGAAGTTACAACGGTGATCAAATATTTTGCATGATGTTTTATTACGGTTATGATTATTCTGTGAGCGCACCGATCCTTAGGTGGATAAAGTTACAACTTAAAATACAGTTAGTGATAACTGTAGACTTTTCAGTGGACTACAACCTTTTTAAGGGAATGCGATGTAGTCAACCATTTATCATGTCCCAGATCAAGCCGCCATTTTTCCACAAATTTGCAGAATTTTGGCCAAATTCTGAATAGAGTATTCACATCAAAGATTTAGTTTTATCTGTATTATTTCTTTCATCATATTATTTCAAATTAAAACCAACATCGCCATTCAAAACCGTATAGTTTATTGACTGTGAGTATATTTAGTGGGCTACCCCCACAGTACCCAGTTTCTGAGACAGACCCTCATCAATTATGTTACAGCAGTTATAGACAGTCATCCTGTTACCAGCCTCTTTTTTTCGTTTTTGAAGCTCGTTCATGAAGTTGTCATGTTCTTGAGAAACTTCCCCTGTCTAAAAACCTCAACTTACTGCTTTCCCTCTGACACTTCATCCAGCCAGAGCAGTTACATGTTGGTCCTGGGATTGAGATGCTGGTCTCTTCTGCCCCTCGGACCTGCTTGATCCATCCTGGTACCCTGTGTCTGGTCGGAGTTTTATCGCATCGCTCCTGTGAAGGACGGCCCCATGAGGATAGTTGAGGGTTATACCTGGAGGATGCTCTTGACTCTTACAGTAATGCTTTTATGGCTGAGGACTACAGTTGTCTTGCTAACTTTAGGACTGCAGTTATCATGAATCAGTTTTGCACTCAAGTTTCCATCAATGAAGAGTTATAACATCAACGAAACTGTCCTCATGTTAAAACTGTTAATATTATAGTCAGGCTGTCTGTTGTTGCCCAAATGAGGATGGGTTCCCTTTTGAGTCTGGTTCCTCTCGAGGTTTCTTCCTCATGTCGTCTGAGGGAGTTTTTCCCTCGCCACAGGCTTGCTCATTGGGGATAGATTAGGGATAAAATTAGCTCATGTTTTAAGTTGTTCAAATTCTGTAAAGCTGCTTTGCGACAATGTTTATTGTTAAAAGCGCTATACAAATAAACTTGACTTGACTTGACACTTACAAAGCACTGACACTTGAGAATCCTTCCAAAAAGGCTGAATAAATGTCTTCATATTCATGTTAATACACATTTTTTTGTGGAGAATCAGCCACACAGGTCCTTAAGTAAGTTTAGAATGAGTATATTGATATAAGCATGTGATCTCCCTTTCACAGAGTTGTTATATCAGGAATAACACAAAGGACTGTGCGGTTACATGAAATTTATGCACACCTTCGGACCAATCAGATTCAAGCGTTCAGCTGCACTGTGGTAAATCAAGATTTCAACATGCTGCTGTGGAAGAAACTATCGTACAAAATTCATGTTAGTGGATACGTTTAGATTACAAGTATTAACATTACAAGTCCATCCATCCATTTTCTGTATCCATTGTGGGTCACGGGTGAGCTGAATCCAATCCCAGCTGACATCAGGCGAGAGGTGGGGTACCGTACATCCTGGACAGGTAACCAATCTATCACGGGACTAACACAGAGAGATTGCAGTCATTCACACTCACACCAACACCTAAAATGAGCAGTTAAGTGAATACACATATCTTTGGACTGTTGAAGGAAACAAAAATACCCAGACATGAGGAGAAGGTCCAAACTCAAAACAGAAAGGCCCTGGTCACCCAGCAGGTTTAAACCCAACACCTATTTGCTGTTCCAGCTCAAAAACAACAATTAGTATGTTCGCTAGGTGTTTTACCTCAGCTCAGCCTTCTCATCTCATCTCATTATCTCTAGCCGCTTTATCCTTCTACAGGGTCACAGGCAAGCTGGAGCCTATCCCAGCTGACTACGGGTGAAAGGCGGGGTACACCCTGGACAAGTCGCCAGGTCATCACAGGGCTGACACATAGACACAGACAACCATTCACACTCACATTCACACCTACGCTCAATTTAGAGTCACCAGTTAACCTAACCTGCATGTCTTTGGACTGTGGGGGAAACCAGAGCACCCGGAGGAAACCCACACGGACACGGGGAGAACATGCAAACTCCGCACAGAAAGGCCCTCGCCGGCCACAGGGCTCGAACCCGGACCTTCTTGCTGTGAGGCGACAGCGCTAACCACTACACCACCGTGCCGCCAGCTCAGCCTTCTCTGATGATTAATTAATGAGGATGAGGAACTTGTGACTTTTGTGTAGAATATTTTGTACAGAATATTTATTAAGTGTTGGATAAATAAATATTTTGTGTTTGATATCTACTGTAGGGCGGCACGGTGGTGTAGTGGTTAGCGCTGTCGCCTCACAGCAAAAAGGTCCTGGGTTCGAGCCCCGGGGCCGGCGAGGGCCTTTCTGTGTGGAGTTTGCATGTTCTCCCCGTGTCCGCGTGGGTTTCCTCCGGGTGCTCCGGTTTCCCCCACAGTCCAAAGACATGCAGGTTAGGTTAACTGATGACTCTAAATTGACCGTAGGTGTGAATGTGAGTGTGAATTGTTGTCTGTGTCTATGTGTCGGCCCTGTGATGACCTGGCGACTTGTCCAGGGTGTACCCCGCCTTTTGCCCGTAGTCAGCTGGGATAGGCTCCAGCTTGCCTGCGACCCTGTAGAAGGATAAAGCGGCTAGAGATAATGAGATGAGATGAGATATCTACTGTAATAGTTCAGTTATGAGACAAATCAACTCTGTACTGTGTGCCCAATTCACGTTTTTTCTTTCCTGTTCCTATAACTCGTATTTAAATTAACAATGAGCATTAAAACTAGACTGCATTTCCGCAGAGAAAATGCAGTTTGCTTGCTGAGCTGTAGCAGAACAGCTATCATGCTAGCATGCTAAAAGCTAGCATGCCAACATGCTAACAACTTGCATGCTAACAGTTAGCATACTAACATGCTAACAGCATACTAACATGCTAACAGTTAGCATACTAACATGCTAAAAGCTAGCATGTTAACATGTTAATGCTAACATGCTAATAGATAACATGCTAATAGATAACATGCTAACAGCTAGCATTCTAACATGCTAATGATTAACATGCTATTTGTTAAAATTCTAACACTTTAAGGCTAATATGCTAACAGCTATCATGCTAACAGCTAACAGGCTAACATGCTAATGGATAGTATGTTAACTTTTAGCATGCTAACACGCTGAGGGTGACATGTTAACAGCTAACATGCTAACAGTTAGCATGCTAACATGCTCAGGCGAACTCGCTAACAGCAAACATACAAACTCTGCATGCTACCATGCTAATCCTAACATGTTAACAGCTCTCATGATAACATGTTAATGGTGAACATGCTAACAACTCGCGAGCTAACAGCAGGCATGATATCGTAATGGGTAACATGCTAACAGCTAGCATGGTAACACGTGAATGCTTATATGCTAATTGCTATCGTGTGCGCGTGTAAGTATTCCTAATAAAGTGGCCATTGAGTTGAAGTTGATTTGCTGTCAAAGTCTCAAATGAGCAGATCCTTGCCAAATGCATCACCACCTATGGAGGAAGGGAGGAATGACTCAGTCAAGCTTCCACTGATTAGCGGCAAAATGGAGAAAAAAATGGACGGATGAAAGGCAAGACAAAGACGAGTGCGGGTCAGAACCGATATCATGTGTGTGATGGTGATTTGGCCTGAGGTGCCGTATGAAGTTTGGTGGATGTGTGGTGAAGTGTTACTGAGCAAAACTCCATTCATTTGAATGGGGCCAAAAATCAATGGAAGCCTATGGAGGTAAAAAGAGACGCGTGAAAACCAAGGAAAAGATGAGTGCAGGTCTCAGATGAGGGGATGGATCTGTGCAGGGACTTGGCCTGAGGCATCAAGTGAAGTTTCTTGAAGTTTGGTTACTTGGTTAAAAAAAATTTGATGGCGAGTGAAAGTTTTTCTCCTGAAACACCATTCATTTTCAATGGGGCCAAAAATCAATGCAAGCCTATGGAGGAAAAAGGGATGAGCAAAAAGAAAGGAAAAATATGAGTGCAGGTCAGAACCGATTGCATGTATGTGTCGGGGGAGTTGGCCTGAAGTATCACATGAGGTTTGGTGCATCTGCGATGGAGCGTGTCCGAGTAGGACAATTTGGATTCATGAGCCCTATTCATTCTCTATGGGAAAAAAACAAAAGAAAAACGACAAGAACAAGAGAATGGGCGCGTTGATCCAAAAGCTGTATACAAGCACACTACACCACTTCGAGCCAGACGTCTCAAAGTTGGAACATGTCTCTATCTCGAACGCCCTAGGAGGAGTAGTGGATCCAAAAAACGTGTCGGAATAAGGCAGAATAAGTAAACTTAAAGGATATGGGACATGAAACATAAATGCACGCTATATCAGTTTCTTTCCATTAAAAATATGAATTAATTGCATCAACAAATACAAAATCATCTATTAAATTCAGCAAAATCGTTATATTCGTGATGATTATTTGACATTTCTGCTCGAGCTCCGATATGCATTTTCTACAACCGGAAGAGCCGCTGTCACGTGATCATACGTCACAAAAACTTTCGGGCACAGCACAAGCGGGTAGATGAATGGAGAAGTGGATGACAAGAAAATTGTTTTTATAGTCTTTAACGTACATTGGACATCATGGTGTATTGTGCTGCTTATGGTTGCAATAATTCCAATGGGAAATGCCCTGGAGTAAGTTTTTTTGCATTCCCCAAGGACCCGAAGCTGAGGAAAGTGTGGGCTCACTACTGCCGTAGAAAAAACTTTGCACCTACTGTTTCCCACAAACTGTGTTCGGACCATTTCACAGAGGATTCTTTCAACTTTAATACTCAGGTACTGAGCGATATTAATTGCCAAGCCAAATTTAAGAGGCTACTTAAAGATGGAGCCATTCCCAACGTCCCAATTCAGGAACAAGACGGCGGAGTGAAACCAGAAGTGCTACGGCCACCACGAGCTGCATTCGCTAAGCGTCTGAAAGCCGAGGTAAGGATTAGTATTATAAGTATTATAATTTTAGGTGTATCAATTATTGATTATCATAATTCTGACTCATTTACTCTTATATCTGTCCTTCTTTGTTTACGTACCGAATCGAAGAGTTGTGGTGAAGTTGTTGAAAACAATAGATATCGATTATGTTTTCAAAACAACTGAATAATTTTCTGGAGCAACTATGCGGATTCCAACATAAACATCGGTGAGGACAATAGGCCGTATAGCCGGGTTCATGGAGGCAGTGATAGCGCCATAATATACAGGGCCTAACATTCCTACAACTGTAGAGACAGTCAAGAAATCCTGTAACATTAATGGACATTTAAATAAATGTTATGTTGGTAAGTTTGTTTAACTTTTCTTAATTTTCATCTCTTTCACCAAATGGCGTAGTGTTGTTGGCTGCGTGATGGCGTTTCGCCATTTTGAATGTTTTCATCTCGGACTCTGGAAGCATTGTATCTCAATCAATCTCGAAAAATATCAGCAAAAAAAAAATAGCTTGCAACGGACTTTAGCGAGATCTATGATGAACTTTCAATGTATGATACAAAAATAATACTTCTTTCAACAGATCATTAGCCTTTGAGCAGAATTGTTTTTAACTTACCAGGAAGTGTTATTGAGCCGACCGCTTTCAGTTTCATGGGGACTGAATGAACTCTCACTCTCAGAATCATCTGACCCGTCAGAGTAAAGACAAGATCCATGTTCATGTGAATTTCCAGCTATCGGTTCGAATTGATAGGGTCTAACTTCACATCTCTGTGAAACATCGGGAATGTCACTGTCGATGGTGTTCATTTCGGTAACCTGTTTACATTCGATTCCCAAGCGCTGGCTCCTTGGAAAGTTTTTGTGACGTCACGGGTCACGTGACCACCTAGCTCATTAACGAATCCTTGTTTTACGCTGATGTATAAAAAAACTTGAATAATGTGATGATTTTCACATTTTTGACGCCCTGCAGTGATTTAGATGACATTTCTTATGTCCTTTATACATAATTATGCCCAGAAAAAAATCCATGTCCCATGTCCTTTAAGAACAACAATAGTGTGCTTGCACACAGCATGCTTGAGCAAGCACAATAATAAGGGTTAGGGGAGTAACAAAACTGAAGTTACTCTCAACTCTATGGCTATCTCAGAGAGAGAGAGAGAGAGAGAGAGAGAGAGAGTAAACTGAAAAAGTGTATTAGCCCCCTCTAGTGTGCCCTAATGGTAATTAGCAAACTATTTTCATTGAGTGTGTACATCTGCAAAGTACAGTGGTGCTTGAAAGTTTGTGAGCCCTTTAAAATTTTCTATATTTCTGCATAAATATGACCAAAAACAACATCAGATTTTCACACAAGTCCTAAAAGTAGATAAAGAGAACCCAGTTAAACATCCATACATCCATTATCTGTAGCCGCTTATCCTGCCAGTTAAACAAATGAGACAAAAATATTATACTTGATCATTTATTTATTGAGGAAAATGATCCAATATTACATATCTGTGACTGGCAAAAGTATGTGAACCTCTAGGATTAGCAGTTAATTTGAAGGTGAAATTAGAGTCAGGTGTTTTCAATCAATGGGATGACAATCAGGTGTGAGTGGGCACCCTGTTTTATTTAAAGAACAGGGATCTATCAAAGTCTGATCTTCACAACACATGTTTGTGGAAGTGTATCATGGCACGAACAAAGGAGATTCCTGAGGACCTCAGAAAAAGCGTTGTTGATGCTCATCAGGCTGGAAAAGGTTACAAAACCATCTCTAAAGAGTTTGGACTCCACCAAGCCACAGTCAGACAGATTGTGTACAAATGGAGGAAATTCAAGACCATTGTTACCCTTCCCAGGAGTGGTCGACCAACAAAGATCACTCCAAGAGCAAGGCATGTAATAGTCGACGAGGTCACAAAGGACCCCAGGGTAACTTCTAAGCAACTGAAGGCCTCGCTCACATTGGCTAATGTTAATGCTCATGAGTCCACCATCAGGAGAACACTGAGCAACAATGGTGTGCATGGCAGGGTTGCAAGGAGAAAGCCACTGCTCTCCAAAAAGAACATTGCTGCTCGTCTGCAGTTTGCTAAAGATCATGTGGAAGCCAGAAGGCTATTGGAAAAATGTTTTGTGGACAGATGAGACAAAAATAAAAATTTTTGGTTTAAATGAGAAGCGTTATGTTTGGAGAAAGGAAAACACTGCATTCCAGCATAAGAACCTTATCCCATCTGTGAAACATGGTGGTGGTAGTATCATGGTTTGGGCCTGTTTTGCTGCATCTGGGCCAGAACGGCTTGCCATCATTGATGGAACAATGAATTCTGAATTATACCAGCGAATTCTAAAGGAAAATGTCAGGACATCTGCCCATGAACTGAATCTCAAGAGAAGGTGGGTCATGCAGCAAGACAACGACCCTAAGCACACAAGTCGTTCCACCAAAGAATGGTTAAAGAAGAATAAAGTTCATGTTTTGGAATGGCCAAGTCAAAGTCCTGAATCAAAATGTTGTGGAAGGACCTGAAGCGAGCAGTTCATGTGAGGAAACCCATCAACATCCCAGAGTTGAAGCTGTTCTGTATGGAGGAATGGGCTAAAATTCCTCCAAGCCGGTGTGCAGGACTGATCAACAGTTACCGGAAACGTTTAGTTGCAGTTATTGCTGCACAAGGGGGTCACACCAGATACTGAAAGCAAAGGTTCACATACTTTTGCCACTCACAGATATGTAATATTGGATCATTTTCCTCAATAAATAAATGACCAAGTATAATATTTTTGTCTCATTTGTTTAACTGGGTTCTCTTTATCTACTTTTAGGACTTGTGTGAAAATCTGATGATGTTTTTGGTCATATTTATGCAGAAATATAGAAAATTCTACAGGGTTCACAAACTTTCAAGCACCACTGTATTCTTTTTAAAGATGAGTTAAAACATGAAATATGGTAATTTTAACACATTCTTTATAGTACACGATATTATTTGTATTATATTTCAAAAGATTATATTAAACATAAAATATTCAACAATTTATTGAACAGGAACAGCGACATTTTGGTCTGGGAAAGAAGCTCAGGTTGAAGCTGATTGGTCCGTCTTCGTTGTAAGCCTGCCCCTTTACACCAATACTCACATTTGATTGGATGTTTACACTCGTCTTCCGCTGCGAGACGCTGGCTGTGTTCATATAGTGTAGCTAAGTGTCCTAGGTAGTGTGTACTATCCTTTTTTTTCATGGCTGACGTAGTGTACCTAAGTAGTGAGCATTGTGTTATTTGGGATAGAGATAGCGGGGTTTGTTAAATCAGTGGATACACAAGCAGAGGCGGCAATTTTTTTAAGTGTGATGACAAGCAAGAATTCAGTTTAATAGCTTAAAGCTAGTAATAGACATTAGGAACGATTTTATAAATGTCAGCGGGTTATAAAACAATGCCGATATGTTTGGATGACGGTAAAGTACAGCTTTATTACAATTATAACTTATTCAAGTTGCACTTTTATCAGGTTTATTGGCGAGGTGAAGAGTTAGCCAGGTGGCTAGCAGGTTTCTGAGGTAAACTCAGGGTAGCTCAAGTTTCCTGTCAGGATTTAAATTAGTTGTCATAAATATTTTCACTGAGGGAACTTGAGCAGAAAAATGAGAAATAATAATAATATGAGTAAGTCAATGGGGTTTACGCTATAGTTAGGAAAATGCTGCAGTATTGCAGACTCTTCAGGGTTAAGTCACTAAAAAGTCGCTAGGTGACGTCACAAAACTGATCTGCATATTAATATATTCATCTTGGTCATTAGCTTGTCATTTTACAGTTGAAGGTATCTGAAGAAGCAGGAGTTTCACTGTAGAGTATAATAAAATGGATTAGAATAGAGTTTTATCACAATATAAATAGCCAGGGATATGTGTGTTTAAAGCTAGTCGGCCTTTCGATTTCAATCGGTGAAATTTAGTTCCCTCTGAAATTTGGTCATTGTGATAGATGTTTATTTCTGTAATATCTCACAAAAATATCAGACCATTAGGTGGCTGAGAAGTTATTTAATTTGAGCGGATTCCCGAGCAAATAATGTGCGTGAAATCGCTCGCTTCACGCATGCGCAGGTTTACCTTTGACCGTGCACTGACAGTTCCATCATTCTGTCACTAAATGAACAGCTGATCACACCGAGCTGCTCGCTGACCGCCGATATTTATTAGTTTGGTCCTGCGTTTCCTTTCCTTTGTATATATTGTAACACAACGTCTTTTCTTCTCGCGGTCCGTTACTGTAGTCGGTCTTTGACGTTTTGTTTGCACACTCGCGTCCTCCGTTTTTCTCTCCCGTTTCAGATTTGTATCCCACAATACCTTGCTCGAACGGGGAAAGCCCACCACGTCATGCATGACATAGTATCTTGAATTGGGTCACGGTGAAGCAAGAAATAATTGCGGAGAATTTAGGGCCATGTGACCCTAAATTCATTAATTGTTCTATAAAAAAACCTAATAAAATTGGAAGTCTGTGATTCGAGTTCAGTAACTGTCGGTCCACTAAATAAAAATAATTGGGTGCCGGGGGGGGGGGGGGATTCTTTTTATGACCTACACTTGAAAAATCTGAAAGGTGGTCTCCCTTTAATCAATTTGTTTCTTACAGAAATAAGTCATCTGTGGGAATGGCATTGTGTGCAAACTCATTGATTGGTCATTGGGAGCAGTGGTGATTAGTAATTTGGATATTGGGGATGGTGGTGATTAGTGATGTGGTCATTTGGATGATTGTGATTTATTGATTGGACATTGGGGACAGTGGTGATTGGACATTGGTGATTTGAAATTGGGGATGGTGGTGATCAGTGATTGGTCCATCGGGACAGGGGTTAATTGGTGATTGAATGTTAGGGACAGGGGTTAATTGGTGATTGGTCCTTGGGAACAGGAGTGACCGGTGGTTGGGCATTGGACATTGGGAACAGTGGTGATCAATGATTGGTCAGTAGGGACAGTGGTGATTGAACATTGGGGACAGGGGTTAATTGGTGATTGGTCTTTGGGAACGATAGTGGCCAGTGATATGATCACTGAGAATGGTGGTGATTGGTCCTTGGGAACGATAGTGGCCAGTGATATGATCACTGGGAATGGTGGTGATTGGTCCTTGGGAATGGTGGTGATTGGTCCTTGGGAACGGCGTTGATCAGTGATTGGTCCTTGGGAACGGCGTTGATCAGTGATTGGTCCTTGGGAACGGCGTTGATCAGTGATTGGTCCTTGGGAACGGCGTTGATCAGTGATTGGTCCTTGGGAACGGCGTTGATCAGTGATTGGTCCTTGGGAACGGCGTTGATCAGTGATTGGTCCTTGGGAACGGCGTTGATCAGTGATTGGTCCTTGGGAACGGCGTTGATCAGTGATTGGTCCTTGGGAACGGCGTTGATCAGTGATTGGTCCTTGGGAACGGCGTTGATCAGTGATTGGTCCTTGGGAACGGCGTTGATCAGTGATTGGTCCTTGGGAACGGCGTTGATCAGTGATTGGTCCTTGGGAACGGCGTTGATCAGTGATTGGTCCTTGGGAACGGCGTTGATCAGTGATTGGTCCTTGGGAACGGCGTTGATCAGTGATTGGTCCTTGGGAATGGTGGTGATTGGTCCTTGGGAACGGCGGTGATTGGTCCTTGGGAACGGCGGTGATTGGTCCTTGGGAACGGCGGTGATTGGTCCTTGGGAACGGCGGTGATCAGTGATTGGTCCTTGGGAACGGCGGTGATCAGTGATTGGTCCTTGGGAACGGCGGTGATCAGTGATTGGTCCTTGGGAATGGTGGTGATTGGTCCTTGGGAACGGCGGTGATTGGTCCTTGGGAACGGCGTTGATCAGTGATTGGTCCTTGGGAACGGCGTTGATCAGTGATTGGTCCTTGGGAACGGCGTTGATCAGTGATTGGTCCTTGGGAACGGCGTTGATCAGTGATTGGTCCTTGGGAATGGCGTTGATCAGTGATTGGTCCTTGGGAACGGTGGTGATTGGTCCTTGGGAACGGCGGTGATTGGTCCTTGGGAACGGCGGTGATTGGTCCTTGGGAACGGCGGTGATCAGTGATTGGTCCTTGGGAACGGCATTGATCAGTGATTGGTCCTTGGGAACGGCGGTGATCAGTGATTGGTCCTTGGGAACGGCGGTGATCAGTGATTGGTCCTTGGGAACGGCGGTGATCAGTGATTGGTCCTTGGGAATGGTGGTGATTGGTTGCTGGGAACGGTGGCGGTCGGTGATTTGGTTGCAAACCCGACACAGTCAGGCGTTTACTCACTGATGGGGGTTGAGTGAACCTGCTCTCTCAACTCTTCTGTCAGCAGCTGCGCTGTGAAGTGGTGAGTTGTACTGAGTTCAGGACGGTCACTAATGTGCTCAAGAAATGGCTAGGTTTGTCACCGAAACCTTTTTGGAATCAAAATTGCTAAAGGTGTATAAATAGTTAATAGATCACGCCAAGTCTTTAAGTTGGCAAAACTGTAAAATATTATTGTTCACAGTTGTGGGATTTTACACGGCAGTTTGGAAAATGCTGTCCATTTTAATATTTGGTACAAATTATGGGCTTCTTTTTATGTTCCTTTACTGCAGTGGTCTTATTTTGCTTCAGGACAGTGTTATAGATTTAATTACTGATTTAATGTGAATCTTAAATATGAACAGAATTAACGTCAGGATGGAAATATTATACCAGTATGGTTAACTGACATCACAGACCTTTCCACGGACTTTCAAATCAAATGGTGCTTGAAAATCTAATCTGATATCAGTACATGGATAGTTTTACTTAGCATTGACTAAAGTGTTTATTAGGGCTGTAAGAAATTAGTGCATTAACTTGCAGAGGGAAAAAAAACAACTTGTACCATGATGTGCATTAAAGTGGCTTATATTACAGTGCTGTTGAATTCACAAATCTCAGAACGTGTTGAGGAATGTTCTATCTAGGGATCAACCGATATGTTTTTTTCAGGGCCGATACCGATTATTATGGAATTGGGATGCCGATAACCGATATGTGCAACCGATAAATGTAAACATTATAATTCACATGAAATTAAACATAGCACACACTGACACAGACCTTCATATCCATGAAATGTATGTTTAATTGTAAAATTGAACATGAAATTTTGTGCAGGGAGATGCCAGCAGCATTTGTACAATAAAGTCAAACATTAGTTAGAATAAAATGAGAAATAAAATAATAATAAAATAAATATTCACCAATAAAAAAATAAATCACTCCCTACTATATTACAGCTCACCATTTTCAGTGGAAAATAAATGAAAATACACTCTGGATTCTTTTACACTAAGAACTAAGTAAGACTTACCAACTTCAAGTAGTTTTTAAATAACAAATCAAGTGTAGGGAGCTGCCTGCAGCATTTTTTAAAAAGTAAAATCAAACATAAAGTAGGCTATCACTCCCTATTATGTAACAACTTAACAAGTAACCATCTATGGCTCTGCTCCTTTAAGAGTATATTGCTTTCCGAATCAGAAGCGCTAGCAAGGAGAATCATTTGCGCAAGAGTTTAATTGATGTATTTCGTTCATTACCGTTTATCCAAGCAAGTGTGCATCCACAACACAATTAATTACTGAGCCCACAACAAGCGTCCTGACAAACTCCCTACAGTATTACATAGCCTACTAGCACCATATCACACCTGGCTTGTTTAAATGTTCAAATAGCGCTTTATAAAGTTACCTAACATATACAAGTGCAATGCGCTTTTTGAGCACGAGTCACATCATGAAGTTTACTCATCACCATAACAAATAGCCAGTAGGCTTGCGCTAGCCTACAGAACACAAACACTACGTTTTATTTCGTCTTCCCTTGACCACCTCTCTGTATGGCTGTCATTCTACTGTTCGAGTAGAACTACTGACACATTCACAACGTTTCCAGACGGGGATTTAAAAATGACTGCAGCCTACGTTATGCTGGGGACTGCTTACTACATTACATGTAGTTTCAGCGAGACTAGTTGGTTGTAGGCTAATTCAAGTGCTTCCTTCCGTAAGCTAAGTTTGCCTGGCTACACAGATGCAAATGGACAATTTTAACGAGTAGTAGATGAAGAATGTAAACATATAATGATGTTGTGCTTTTGCAACTTGTGTGTTTGTGACTTATTGCGGCAAAAGCAGAGTGTCCTTACCTTGAAGTGGGATCTGCTTCTGCCCGAGTGCCCATATGGCCGCCTTGAAACAGTTCACAGTGGTTAGCTACGCGTGTTGATTGGCTGTATCCCTTGTGCTGCTTCTGCCCGAGTGCCCGTACGGCCGCCTTGAAACAGTTCACAACAAATCAGATGTTGTGCTGGGCGGGACCGTGTTCTTGAACTCAGACAGGCGAGTGCAGGAAAGGACGTGCCGTGACAGTCGCGTTAGGAACGAAATGGCTGCAAAAAGGCATGTTATCGGCATATCGGTGGAAATTATGGCCGATACTGATAACCCTAAAAATGCAGAATATCGGCCCGATATATCGGCCAGGCCGATTATCGGTCGACCCCTAGTTCTATCACAGCTTTAGCACAAAAAGGATTGAAAAAACCTGCTGTTTAATAAATAAAAATGCATAATCTTTGATAAAACTGATTCACATCACTGTTCAGATTTGTAATGTGGTCTTTATATTAATTTGTGTTTTTCTTTTTTTTTCAGCGCTCTTCAAAAGCCAGCTCGTCTTCATCTCAGACTTCACACTAACAAGCACAAGTCAAAATGTTTGATGACTTCTTCCATCAGATTGAAACAGGTGCCTGTATATATTTTGTCGGGGTGTAATGACACACTCCAGTCACGATTCGATTTGATTCATGATACTGGCTTGAAAATTTGATTCTCAGAATACTTTGAATCAAGTTTTAATAAACTAAAATTATGACTGAAAAGAGTCTTTTTTTTTTTTTTAATTATTTCTAAATCAGAAACAATGTGCAGGGTTCTCCATGGATTGAAAGTATAGGGGGGTGGGGGGTCAATCGGATGACCTTGAAACAAATTTGCATAAATTTACATATGTCATTTGCATACAATTTGCATAAGCTACTCTCAAATAGTAATCATTTAGAATAGAGAAATCAATTGGACTGGTACAAAACACATCATACATCAAACATTACACACTGACACATCATATTCAGACATTGTTTGAAATGGAACTGGAAAAATATTTTTTTATTTAGCAAACTACAAAAAAAGAACAGAAAAGTACAGAAAAGTTTTTGTATTAACTATATTCACACTGCTCCACAAAAGCTGACATTGTTTGAAATGTAATTGCAGGCACCACTGGGAAAAAAAAAATTTTTAGAGAGTAAAGTACATTGAAAAGATGTTGTTTTAACTATATTTACACTGCTCCATGGCTATATTTACACTGCTCCATGGCTATATTTACACTGCTCTATGGCTATATTTACACTGCTGCATCCATATTCACCAGTTAACAGTCTAAGAAGATAAAAAAGAAAAATGACATTGTAATGCTTCTTGTTGTCACTCAACTTAGGAACTTCGCTTGTGGCATCGCTAGTAGTAGCCTGACCAGAGATCTTGCGCCGTTTTGGATCGATGTTTTCGATGTCGACAGTGGAACGCTTGCGCGTAAAACTGAATCGCTCGAAAGACATTTCGACAGAGTGTACGCACTTCAAGAGCTACAGTAACACTGACAGCCAGGTTATATCCTCACGGTTTTATAGGCAATAAAGATGATAAAGCTTGCCGCACCAACTTTGAACTTTTTGTTTTTATCCTTTATTTCTCTGCCGACAATAACAATCAGTTATCTCGAACTTGGTGTCGATTCACACGTTATTATAAAGGCGTGTTATCTCCCAGCGCAAGAACAATGTGTCAAAAACGCCGAAGTGTGAAACACTTTTCTTAGACTATAATCGTCAGACTGACTAAACTAATTGCTGGTAAATGAGTTTCACACTCGGGTGTTGTCGCGTTGTCGGTACTCCAACAGAGAAAGGCTGTCTGTCACAAAGAAAACAAAGTCTCTTCCTTTTGTAAAGGGGCGGCAGAAATTAAACGGGGGCGGGAATCACAGAAAGGGGGGCAGCCCGCACCTCTAAAACCCCTCGTGGAGAACCCTGAATGTGCATTTTTGCCTGTGTAAAATAGAGTTAAATATTGCTACTAACAGAGGTTTAATATTGTAAACAAAATGTGCCATATCTTAAAAATAAACATGCATCTATAAAATCTATAAATTGAATAAACAAAGTTCCTGATCTGAGCAAAATGATCAAATGAAACGTAATGAGCTCTGTAGCAGCACCCGAGATGATGTATTAACTGGAACTAAAGCTCCAAAGTTGGCTAAACTGACCATCTTCTGCAACCATACAGTAGATCTCAGAAGCTTGGGGCTGGTGGTGTCTAAAATTCACCAAGGAGCTCCTTTTTAAAGTTTATAAGGAGATTGTGTCATGATATAACCTATCATGTGTCTTGGTCATCCAGAGTTACAAGTCAGTGTGCTCTCTGTACATTTTAACTTCATAGGATGTACAGATTGGGATCTGCTGCGTTCAGACAGTCCAATTACATCCTATATGGAGTTAATAGAATGCTCATGTCTACAATGTGAATCGCATATTTCCACGATGCACATCGCTACACCCTGAGTAGTTTGTGTTTTGTTCCAGTTTGTTTTTATGATCACAAAATATCCTTTCACTTTCTTTTTTTCTTTTTTGAAGAACTCGGGCCGCTAAACTCGGACTGGTTTGAGGAGTTGACTGTGCGAGCGTCTGAAGATGAACGTGATAACTCCACTGTTGAACATGATGCCACGGCACATCAGGACAAAGGCGTTTTCAGAGCTCCAGCTAAGACGCCAGTCCTGGACAGTCAGATGTGTTCAACACCCAGAATATTTAGGCGGAGGCGGCCACATTCTCCTGCATCAGGTCCTGAAGAGTCTCCCTATTCAGGTAGGGGAAACTTTAACACTTTTTTATATATTAGTAGTAGTGATAGTAGGCATCCTTCAGTCTCTGGAGACTATGGGTCTACACTTTGGTTGTCAATCAGGATCGGGAACAGCGTCGAGTGTGACTAATGAGTCCGATGCGGGAATGGCAGTATTTCCGGCACAGTTGGCAGATGAAGACTGAGGATGGTCTGTCAGTCTGGTTGGAGGCTTTCTGTCTCCTGGCTTCAGACTGTTGGGCAAGTGTCTCTTCAAAGCTGGAGAGTCCTTTGTGTACTGCTTGTCTCCAGGTTGTTCGCTCTGAAGCCAAGGTTTCCCAGATGTTTGTGTCAATGTTCAAGGCCTTCAAGTCTCTTGTAAACGTCTTTGTATCGCAGCTGGGGTCTGCCTATGGGCCATTTTCCCTGTGCCAGTTTGCTGTACGGGAGGTCTTTTGGGATCCGGCCATCGCCCATATGCACAACGTGTCCGAGCCAGTGCACGCGTCTCTGTTTCAGCAGGCTGTGAATTCCGGCTCTCTCCAGGACGGTGGTGTTGGGAACTTTTGTCCTGCCACTTGATGTCTAGGATGCGTCGAAGACGGCGCATGTGGCAGGGGTTGAGCGTGTGTTCCTGTCGGGCTCGTATGGTCCAAAACTCACTGCCATACAGGAGGGTGCTCACAACACAAACACTCTAGATGTGAACCTTGATCTGCTCTGTCAGCTTGCTGTTTGTCCACACTCTCTTCGTCAGTCTGGCCATGGTGGTGGAGGCTTTGCCGATCTGCTTATTGAGTTCAGTGTTGAGAGAGAGGGAGTCAGAAATGGTAGATCCTAGGTACACGAAGTCATGGACAACGTCCAGTTCGTGGTTTGAGATGCAGATGTGCGGTGATTAATTCTGCATCTTGCACCATGACCTGTCTCGTCTTCAGGCTGATTGTAAAGCCGAAGTCTTGGCGGGAGAAAAAATATATATGGGTCTGTCTCAGAAACTGGTCTCTCATTTGGGACATTATGGTCAAAAAATATATTTTTTCTAATTTTACTTTTTTTTTTTTTTGCATTTACCTAACACTCAGTTTCTTTTGTCATGTTTAATAAGAATAAAGATAGCATCTTGCTTTATCTGGCCTCCACTGTGGAAAATATTTTTGATTACAATTCAAATGCTTTTGTAAAATTTATTTAAATATAAAATAACGACATCATGAAGAATTAAAGCTCCTCCTTCACAGATGAGTGAAAATATTGAATAAATTTCCTCTTTTTGATTGCTTGGGTTAGAAATGGCAAGTTATGATTGAACTGATTATTCACTTAAATATGAATAATATGATACATTTTGGGTATTTGATATGGCGAAATAGGACACAACGGAAAAATCAAGAACACACCGGAAAGATGAGAATAACGGTGGTGGTAAAAGAACAGCGACTGTACTGGCTGAAGGTCGCGTGGGTCTCTGCTGCGGCACGCGAGCAACGGGACATCACTACCGCACCGGACCGAGCGCAAGGCGGGGGTGGGGCAAAATGACTGGCCGTAGATTCTATCAAAAGTTCGATCTAAATTGACCATGGTTGCAAAATATTGGCCAAAAATATGCAAACACTACAAAATATGAAAGTAAGATGAAAAAGAAACATTCTATTGCCTTATACTGCAAGACTAAAACAAAATAAAACTGTCAAAACTCACCTTTTCAGCGATAACGTCCAAACAGATCACGCGCGTAACAGAAAGACCGCAAATGAAAGCACGATCAACTTCTAACTGTTGGAGTGGAAAATTCCATCCTACACATGCAAATTGTTAATGTGTGTCCTTCCCCGCACACAAATAACACGCTACGGTAAAAAATAGACCACAACTCATTTTATAGCTCAAATTCATACAAGACCAGCTACCATCGTAACATATTCTGTAAGAAACATATTCTATACCTAACTTTCAGCTTTTGTTTTAAAAAACAAAATCACAGATTTATAACTAAATTTTTATATGGCGTAGTGATTTTAAGTTACTGGTTTTGGTGAGGTAGTGACCTCGACCCTGAGGCTTTCCGTTTAGATCAAAACACACGATCGTATTGGTTTTGGGTATGCGGAAAACGGAGTTACGACAGTGATCAAATATTTTGCATGATGTTTTATTACGGTTATGATTATTCTGTGAGCGCACCAATCCTTAGGTGTATAAAGTTAGAACTTAAAATACAATTAGTGATAACTGTAGACTTTTCAGTGGACTACAACCTTTTTAAGGGAATGCGATGTAGTCAACCATTTATCATGTCCCAGATCAAGCCGCCATTTTCCCACAAATCTGCAGAATTTTGGCCAAATTCTGAATATTCACATAAAAGATTTAGGCCGAATCCCATTTCACCCCTTGGACCAACCCCTTAGCCCTTCCCCTCCATTTTGCGCGTTCACGTGAAGGGGTAGGGGTATCCCAATCCCAGTTAACGCGGAGGGGTAGGGGAAGGGGTAGGGCTTCTGTACCCCTCCAAACGGAGATTTTCCTGGAGCTGACTCCGAACGAAGGGGTTTGAGTGATTTCCCACAATGCCATGCGGATTTCAGCGAGATTTCATGCGGATTTCAGAAAGATGGCGGTTCCCGCGGCGAAAGATTGTCATAAATGTATTTTCTCCATTATTTACGTGTTTTAAGTTGTTATCCAGAGGAAACACGCCGCTTGATTCGCTTTCGAGCTGAGAATGAGCAGCGATTTCTGAAATCCAAGCTGCTGCTAAAAAGCTTTGGGAGTGAGTATTGTTTTTGGTTGCTTGACTGCGTACGTTTTGTTCTGTTATTCTCGCTTTTATTGTTTACATGAGTGTTCTGACACCTCATTCTGTCGGATGTGGTGCACGAAGCGCCAAAGATATCCCATTCAGTGGTGTTAGTTAACAAATCACACCCTGCCAGCAGAGATTTCTGTTCTGGCTCTGACTGTAGCGGCTGGTCGCAGCCAATGACGTGTCGTGTTTTGCTAACGTAAACGCTGACGGAGGTACGCGATGACGTATGCGATCGTTGAAGGGCTATCCCAATACGTAAGGGTTGAATTTCAAGCCCTATCCCTTGTAGCTCAGTTTCAAGGGGAAGGGCCAAGGGGAAGGCGGAGGGGAAGGCGGAGGGGTAGGGGTAGAAATTAGAATTGGGATTGGGCCTTAGTTTTATCTGTATTATTTCTTTCATCATTTTATTTCAAATTAAAACCAACATCGCCATTCAAAACCGTATAGTTTATTGACTGTAAGTATATTTAGTGGGCTACCCCCACAGTACCCAGTTTCTGAGACAGACCCTTATATAATTTTTTTTCCCAAGAATTGCATTTATGATTATCCCCCCCAGCCGAAAGGCCCGAAGGGGGATTATGTTGTGGCGAAGTCCGTCCGTCCGTCCCCGAAAAGGTTCTCACGTTCTGAAATCAACTCCGCTCACAATTTTTGGAGGAATTTCACGAAACTTGGCAAAAGGCTTTGTTATAGGATAGTTATACGCATATTGCAATTTCATTTGCAGTATATTGTAGCAGGGGATATTGTGCTCTCAGAGCATGCTTGTTTTAAAATGTCATACTGAAACATTTTTGTCTTTTTTTTGTGCTTACTTCAGTATTTATTTTCTGTCCTAAATTAATAAGTAAAATTATATTTATTTATATTGAATTATCATCAAACTGTGGTTATTTTTTATTGAGATTGAGATGTTTATTGCTCTTCTAATGTTTATGAAACTTTTGTAACCAGCAAGCCTGTATGATTGACAGATACTTCATATGATTCCTTTTAATCCAGAAACATCGTTTTTAAATTTTCTTTTTTTTTAATTTTCTCTCTTTTTTTTTTTTTTTTCCCCTCTTCACTCCCAGGAATCCGGAACCTGTTTCCTGTTCCTCCAGGTGCAGAATCGAGCCCATGCCTGTTTGGCTTGGCTCCAGACAGGTAACTAACATGGCCATAATCATTGCTTTAAAATAATAAGTACTCTTTTTTTTTTTTTTAAGAAATTTTATAACGTAGCACTATTAGCTCTTTTCCTCCAGAATGGTGCCGGCGCTGAGCCAGTTCTCCCTTGGTGCCATTTGAGAACTGACCCGCATTTTGACAGGTTTAAGAACCGAACGTTACGTAGCAGAAGTTGGAATGAGAAAAGTCTCAACTCGATTTAGTAGCCTACGTGTGTCCATTTACTTGTGATCACAACATCCGTGTGTGTATGAAAAAGAGCAGAAACAAAAGAGAAAGAGAGGGGGAGAAATAAAGGCTGCTTCTTGCTTGCTTTCACATTTCTGACTGTGTTGAAGCACAAGCAGCGCTTTGAACTTTGACCCTGTCTCAAGTCACACACTCGACTTCCCACCGCACCCTCCGTCATGCTCTTTCTGCTGTTAAAAGCTGCTGCTTGACAGCTGAAACCATCACACAACTTTGAGTAAAAAGGCACGGTCTGTCATACACACACACACACACACACACACACACACACACACACACACACACACACACAGCAGTTTATGGAGAAACAAATATCACTGAAAAAAAAATAGCTCGTCTTTTCCACAGACCTCTGCTGGCTCGACTTTTCACTGCTTTCAAGAAGCTGCATGTTTGTTCATGTCATTAAAGTTTTTGGAGCTCGAGTTTATCTAAATTACATTACATTACATTAACCCTCTGCTGTCTGAGGGTATTTCCTGGCACTCTAATGATTTTAGCATGGTCTAATTTTGTCATCAATTTCAACAAATCAAAGCAGAATTTTTCAAGTCTGATGACTATTTTTGTATCCAGCACAAGTTCAGCTACAATAATATCTATTGCCCCTTTTCCACCAAAGCAGTTCCAGGGCTGGTTCGGGGCCAGTGCTTAGTTTGGAACCGGGTTTTCTGTTTCCACTGACAAAGAACTGGCTCTGGGGCCAGAAAAACCGGTTCCAGGCTAGCACCAGCTCTCTGCTGGGCCAGAGGAAAGAACCACTTACGTCAGCGGGGGGGGGGGGGGGGGGGGGGACGGAGTTGTTAATACCAACAACAATAACAAGACCGCGAAAGATCGCCATTTTTAAGCGACAAGAAGCAGCAGCTGTACAAACGCGAAGTCATCCATTATTACTGTTCTTGTTGTTGCTGCTGCTGCTTCTTCCGTATTGTTTTTGCTTTGATATTCACGCCAAGGTTTATGTAAACGTAGCGCCGTAACTGACGTATACAGCGACGTAATGACGTGGCTCCGCTTAGCACCGCGAGCTATGGAAAAGCAAACTGGTTCTCAGCTGGCTCGCAAGTTGAACGAGTTGTGAACCAGCACCAGCACTGGCCCCGAACCAGCCCTGGAACTGATTTGGTGGAAAAGGGGTATATGTGGTATGTATGTCATGATTGTACTTGTTAGAAAATAACAGATAAATGAAGATGTTGTAGAAAGCAGTTTTAGAACGGTGTTGGAATGTGTGGAAAAACATGACCTTACCCATTGTGACAAACTGTTTTGGTTACTTGAGATGATTCTGCTCAGTCTTGGGAATGGATCAAGCACAAAAACTTAAATCTGCTCCACTGATTTGGACAATTAACTGGCCATGAAAATATGTATGTCCTATTGTTTTGGGATAAAGGGTTGGCAGTGGGAGGGTATTCGATGAGAAGGGTAAAATTTCCATTCAGTGAGAAGAGTGAAAACCCCTCCCACTGACAACTCTTAATCCCATCAGGTCAAGTCGCAATGGGTAAGGTCATGTTTTTTTACGAATTCCAACACAGGTCGAAAACTGCTTTTTACATCGTCTTCATTTATCTGGTATTTGACTTTATTTTGGTATTTGACTCGATTCAGTGTGTCTTGAAATTAATTCTTGTACTATTTTACTCAGTTCAGAGCCACAGCCACTGCCACAACTGTTACACAATTACTCTGTCATGTTGCTCCAACTCCAAATTTTATTCTCTAAACTCAAAATAGAGCAAAATTAACTATTTTTGAGGAAAATACTTTTAATTCTGGAAAAATTGCTCAGTCATTTTTCCTGTGTGTGCACTACAGCACGCGCATATCAACCGATCTGCTCATAATAAATAGAAGAAATATTTACACTTACTTGAGTTGATCTTCAGTTGGATTGAGTTGAAGTTAAAAAAAAAAAGGAAAAAAAGAAAAGCAACGTTCATCATCAGTGTTGCAGTTCTCAAGATTGAATTGATTCGCTGTCCTGAATCATGAATTGAATTGCTGCCCTGATTCATCCGACACTCATAAAATCCACGTGCCATCTTGCAACAAACTCCAAACAGCCTAAACTATGTCGGACAGATTTTATCCTGTTTACGATGGGCGTTCCCACGGCGAAAAAGAAACCAATGGAAATCGAAAGAGTGAAAGTGATTATCATGCCGTTACCATGTGAACAGTCTTTTATGAATGCGTAAGTGTATGCTCAGCGCTCCGACTCCGGTGTGGCTGATTAAGGTGACAAGTTTTATGTTTCATCTAATTTAGGTAATTTGAAAACTATAATATTATTTGGCAGTGGGCTCATAGGAAAGTGTAAAGTTTGCCAATATGTTTATCATGCTTGTATGACGAAAAACTTGCGAAGATATTTATCTAAATACATGACCTACTCATTCTAAACCTGCCGCGCTTCGCCGGCGAAGCTCTGGACCCCAGAGGGTTAATAGCATTTAGCAGATGCTCTTATCCAGAGCGACGTACAACATACCCAGAGCAACCTGGGGAGCAGGTGGTACCTTGCTCAAGGGCACAACATACCCAGAGCCAGGTACCTTGCTCAAGGGCACTTCAGCCATTCTTGCTGGTCCAGGGAATCGAACCAGCAACTTTTTGGTCCCAAAGCTGCTTCTCTAACCATAAATAGTGGCAAATTTCTTTTTCCTTCTATAGCCACTGGCATTAGTGGTTCCAACTTTGGGCTCAGCAAATTTCTGTTGCTGTAGGTCGCCCCAGAACCATGTTGGTGGAAAAGGGCAGTATGTGTTAAGTCATTAGCCAGCGTTTGGATATGAACTGTGGTTTTTGTTCTTTTTTTTTTTTTTTTTCTCTCTTCACACATAAAACGTATCAGAATCTTATCAGTGGTGTTTTTCTTTGTGGCGTCCAGTCTGCTGATTTGTCCACTTCTGCATATAAATGTTTCAATTTCATATTTGAGGTATAAATGCAAGGTCTTTGTCTTTATTTTTTGTTTCTCTAGCCGGCAGTTTGAAAAAGACTGGGGATCACGAAAGACAAGTGCATGCTTAGGTAAGAAACAAGGCGACTGTCTGAATTAACTTCCTGTTCAGAAACCCTAGTTCCGGCTGTAACACAAACGGCAGGCAAATATTAACACACTCGTTCAAATGTTATTTGTCACATACACAAGCATACGTGGTACGACATGCAGTGAAATGCTTATTGCAGTGTTCTGTAAGTAGTGAAGATAGTGGGGGGGGAGGAAAAGTAGTAAAAAGAAGGGGAGGTAAATAGAATTAAAAAATAAAAATGTGACAGAATGTGTGTGTTAGTTACAGGTGATTTTTGAAATCAGGTGAAATCTGGATTCACCTCGGTGGTTCTAGACTTGCCTAGATGAATTAAGGTTTCGGGTTGGGTGATCTCGTGGAATGTTGGATTTCTTTGTTGCAACTGAATTCTCTGTGGTGTTGTGGTAAAGCAGTAGACTTCAAAGCAGAAGGTCTTGAGTTCAATTCCCAGCAAGGACAGTATAAAGTGGAAAAAAGGCAAATTAAATTAGACAAACAGAAGAAGAAGAAGCAGCCTTTATTTGTCACATGCGCACACAAAGACACAATGAAATTCATCCTCTGCATTTAACCCATCTGAAGCAGTGAACACATGTGCGCACACACCCAGAGCAGTGGGCAGCCACACGACAGCGCCCGGGGAGCAGTCAGGGGTCCGGTACCTTGCTCAAGGGCACTTCAGCCCAAGGCCGCCCCATGTTAACCTAACTGCATGTCTTTGGACTGTGGGGGGAAACCCACGCAGACATGGGGAGAACATGCAAACTCCACACAGGGAGGGCCACTGGGCTCGAACACAGGACCTTCTTGCTGTGAGGCGACAGTGCTCACCACTACACCACCGTGCCGCCCAGAGACTGGTATATAAGTGTAATTCTGAGTAGAGAGGTATAAGAGGATAGAACGTATAAAGGGGGTGGGGTGAGTGAGAAACGAGGAGGAAAGGTGAATGGAGAGTGGTTGTCGAAGTGTTTTCATTCTTTTATGAACCCCGCAAAACATCCCTTTTAAAAATGTCGACCTAAGGCTACGTTTACATTAGACCGTATCTGTCTCGTTTTCTTCGTGGATGCACTGTCCGTTTACATTAAACCGCCTGGAAATGGGAATCCGCCAGCGTCCACGTATTCAGTCCAGATCGTGTCAGCTCCGGTGCTGTGTAAACATTCAAAATACGCGGATACGCTGTGCTGAGCTCTAGCTGGCGTCTCATTGGACAACGTCACTGTGACATCCACCTTCCTGATTCGCTGGCGTTGGTCATGTGACGCGACTGCTGAAAAACGGCGCGGACTTCCGCCTTGTATCACCTTTCATTAAAGAGTATAAAAGTATGAAAATACTGCAAATACTGATGCAAATACTGCCCATTGTGTAGTTATGATTGTCTTTAGGCTTGCCATCCTTCCACTTGCAAGTGGTAAGTGATATACGCTGGGATCACACACACAGCGGCTCAGTCCTGAATCACTGCTCGTGCACTTCACTCGCGCGCTGTGTGAGCTGCACAGGGCCGGAGTGCGCACCCTCCAGAGGGCACTCGCTGTTCAGGGCGGAGTGATTTGGAGCGCAGGATGCCTGCGGAGCCGAGCGTATCCGCGTATTGGCGTTGCTGTTTGCACGGCTAACGGTTTTAGTGTAAACGCGAATCGTTTTAAGAACGTTAATCTGATGATCCGCTGATTCGACGTAATGTAAACGTAGCGTAATTCATCTCGGCAAACTTAGAATCATCTACGTAAATCCCGATTTCAAAAATCACCTGTAACAAATACAATATACAGGATATGTATAAATATTGTTTCTATCGTAGCGGCTCATACACAGGGACTTCTACAGCGGTTTCTGTCAAAATGTTATTTTTATAAAACGCGTTTAATGATGTGAAATGTATAGTTGATGACATGGTGACGACGTTGTTAGGAGACTTTTTTTTTTTATAATATAGAAGGAGTCTTTGTTAACGCAAGTGATTTGTAACAGTCATGGTACTTTGTAAACTTTTCCAGCACAGGAAAGTCTTCAGGACAGAGGCGTTTATGTTTTACAGTTTCTTTCGAAAATAACAAGCTTTTCTTTTTTTGAGTGGAGAAGTGGAGGGGGCTAATGAGGGAATGGCAGTTTATCATAGATATAACATCGTTACAGGAACTAACGCATCTCTTGGATGTTCTACACCATTTAAACTATATTAAAATGCTTGACATGTTCTTAAATATTGTAGTCATTGACACATTTCCGTAGTATAAGTGGAATAACACACTCTGGACTGTGCTGTTATAGGAAAATAAAATTTGTGCCATGTTTCTCCGCCTCAACATGCATTTTGATTCTATTCATATATATTCTGTAAATATTTTAACATGTAAAATATTGTTTGTATTATTTTTTAATATTAAGATATCCCAATCGTCTTAAATTTACGTCCTTTTACTTTTTGTTTGTTGTTTGATTGTTACAGATCTACTTGACACACCAACAGGTTTAAAAGTAAGACACACTCCTGTATTATATTCCCATCTGTATGTGTGTGTGTGTGTATATGTATGTGTGTGTGTGTGTGTATATATATATATATATATATATATATATATATATATATATATATACACACACACACACACACACACTACTGTTCAAAAGTTTGGGGTCACCCAGACAATTTTGTGTTTTCCATGAAAAGTCACACTTTTATTTACCACCATAAGTTGTAAAATGAATAGAAAATATAGTCAAGACATTTTTCTGGCCATTTTGAGCATTTAATCGACCCCACAAATGTGATGCTCCAGAAACTCAATCTGCTCAAAGGAAGGTCAGTTTTATAGCTTCTCTAAAGAGCTCAACTGTTTTCAGCTGTGCTAACATGATTGTACAAGGGTTTTCTAATCATCCATTAGCCTTCTGAGGCAATGAGCAAACACATTGTACCATTAGAACACTGGAGTGAGAGTTGCTGGAAATGGGCCTCTATACACCTATGGAGATATTGCACCAAAAACCAGACATTTGCAGCTAGAATAGTCATTTACCACATTAGCAATGTATAGAGTGGATTTCTGATTAGTTTAAAGTGATCTTCATTGAAAAGAACAGTGCTTTTCTTTCAAAAATAAGGACATTTCAAAGTGACCCCAAACTTTTGAACAGTAGTGTATATATAAAATCCACATTTTAAACCGAACCCTGTTGATCAAAATTTTTCTAAGGCACAAGCCACGTCTGCACAGCGCATCTCTGAGAGCCTTGGAGCTCAGTTAAATCCTGATCTCTCCTGGAGCAGCTCCTTTAACACACCATCAGCACTGACCCCCACAGTTATTTTGCGTAAGTATTGCCACAGGTGATTTTTTTTTTTTCAAGGGACTCAGTTCAAAAATATTTATACATCAACAGCTTTGTATTTCTGCTCCAACAGCCAAAAGAGAAGACCAGGCTTCACCAGTAAGTTTTCTCAGAGACAAAGAAGTCATTGTAAGTGAAAAATAAAACGCATTTCAGTCTGGGATTAATCGTCTAATTTATTGTAGTCTCAAATCACTTTCACTATGGGCTGCAGGTATCCTGTTCACCTTCGCCTGCGTTCACACTCACGAACGATAAGTCACACGGGTCACTGGTGTGTAGTGAACGCTCCTGTGGTCACTTGTGTCTATGTACAGTACCATCCTGAGAGCTTATTGTTTTGTCATGTCCAAAGATTTTCAGTCAGCAGCACAAGCGAACTCTACAAGCTATGTACAGGCGCTACCATATACAGTGGCATGCAAAAGTTTGGGCACCCTTACTGAAAATGTCTGTTACTGTGAATAGTTAAGTGAGCAGAAGATGAACTGATCACCAAAAGGCATAAAGGTAAAGACGAAACATTTCTTTTCAGCGTTTTCTGCTAGATTTGTGTATTATTTTTGTTTTGTACAATTGGAGAGGGAAAACCGAAAAGGAACACCATGCGAAAGTTTGGGCACCCCAATACATTTGAGTTTTCAGGTAACTTTTACCAAGGTTCCAGACCTTAATTAGCTTATTGAGCTGTGGCTTGTTCAAATTCTTCGTTAGGAAAGGTCAGATGATGCAGATTTCAAAGCTGTATAAATTCTCTGACTCCTCAAACTTGTCCCTAAAATCAACAGCCATGGGCTCCTCTAAGCAACTCCCTCGCATTCTGAATAATAAAATAATTGATGCTCACAAAGCAGGAGAAGGCTACAAGAATGTAGCCAAGTGTTTTCTGATAGCTGTTTCCTCAGATCGTAATGTTATTAAGAAATGGCAGTTAACAGAAACAGTGGAGATCAAGGTGAGGTCTGGAAGATGAAGAAAACTTTCTGAAAGAACTGCTCATTGGATTGCTCAAAAGGCAAATAAAACCCCCTGTTTGACTGCAAAAGACCTTCAGAAAGATTTAGCAGACCCTGGAGTGGTGGTGCACTGTTCTACTATGCAGCGACACCTGAACAAATATGACCTTCATGGGAGAGTCATCAGAAGAAAACCGTTCCGACGTCCTCACCACAAAATTCAGCGTCTGAAGTTTGCAAATGAACATCTAAATAAGCCTGATGCATTTTGGAAACAAGTCCTGTGGACTGATGAAATCAAAATAGAACTTATTGGCCACAATGTGCAAAGGTATGTTTGGAGAAAAAAGGGTGCCAAATTCCAGGAAAAGAACACCTCTCCAACTCTGAAGCATGGGTGTGGATCGATCATGCTTTGGGGTTGTGTTGCAGCCAGTGGCACAGGGCACGTTTCATTGGTCGAGGGAAGCATGGATTCGAATAAATACCAGCAAATTCTGGAAGCAAACATCACACCATCTGTAAAAAAAAAGTTGAAGTTAAAAAGAGGACGGGTCCTACAATAAGACGATGATCTAAAACACACCTCAAAATCTACAATGGAATACCTCAAGAGGCACAAGCTGAAGGTTTTGCCCGGGCCCTCACAGCCCCCTGACCTAAACATCATTGAAAATCTGTGGATGGATCTTAAAAGAGCCGTGCATGCAAGACAGCCCAAGAAACTTGTAGAACTGGAAACCTTTTGCAAGGACGAGTGTGTGAAAATCCCCCAGGTAAGAACTGAAAGATTATTAGCTGGCTACAAAAAGTGTTTACAAGCTGTGATATTTGAAAGGGGGTGTTACTAGGTACTAACCATGCAGGGTGCCCAAACTTTTGCTTCAGGCCCTTTTCCTTTTTTTGTAATTTTGAAAATGTAAAAGATGAAAATTAAAAAATAATGTTTTTGCTTAAAATATAAAGGGAACTAGTCATCTTTAACTTTATGCCTTTTGGAGATAATTTCATCTTCAACTTGCTTAACTGTTCACAGTAACAGCAATTTTGACCAGGGGTGCCCAAACTTTTGCATACCACTGTACATAATGACACGAGTCGTCATGCACAAATCAGTGTGAAAATTGGTTATTTGGTTTTACGTCTTCAGCTTCGTAGAAGATTTGTTAACTGACTGTGTACGTTCACCAGAGCTACTACTAAATTCCAAGCTTTATTTTTCTTTCTCACGTCTCTGTACGTGTTTAATCCGAGGTTGTATCTGACACAATGTTTTTTATTTTTATTTTTTTCACACATCAAACAGTAAACAGGAGCTAATTGTACGTAGAAACGAGTGCTACATTGGAGGTGAGGTTGCAACTTGTATTTCCCAGCCTCCAACCAGTAACAGGTGCGGAAATCGCCCTTTCAGTTTGAATTTTCAACTCGTTAACTTGGAGTAATCTGATCAACTACCTGTTCCGTCCTCGTTTATAGGGTAACATCAGCTCAACATGGTGGGCACGCTGTGTAAAGTTCCCCTTGTTGACTTTTAATAAAACCTAAATCTAATATTAAAGGTCATAGGCAAGGGTCGGAGGTAAAACGTAGAATATCAACTTTATTGTCTCGAAGAACGACCCAAAAAGCGAATTCAAATTTCCTGGTGTCTAATTTGCACCCTAAAATTGAATAAAACGGTTAAAATATACCGTTTTGCCCAATTTCCGAAGGTTTGTTTACATCTCACTTGTGCGCACTTTCACCGCCAGGAGACCGTCATCGTGACGTCATTTAAGCCAAACAGACTGGGAGCAGCTCTGTGTTTACCTGCGACCCGAGCACACGTGTCCGGACTTGGGCCGTGAGAGGTTGTGTAAAATGTCTGATAGCGATTTTGAAGTAGGAACTCTCCAAATTGAATATCGAGAGGTGAAACCATATATGTATGAACTTATGGCCGTTGCAAAGCAATCAGTGAATGTGGCTCACTGGTTTGACCGTGCGGCATCTGAATCGGACAGCGACTCGGCCGACTCTGATCGCGGTGACCCCGGACCTCAACAAGACTCGTGCCCAAACGATTTATCCTGGTAATTATGATAAATTCCTACTTTCGTCATATTACTAAATAAGAGCCCTTTTGAAGAATAATTAATTAAACCACCCTCCCTAGTGGATATAGGGAACGATTCCTGGACAGTGCGCCGGTAGGCCACATTAGCCTGCCATCCGCAGCATTATACTATTTATAGCCGACTCTAAGCGAGGAAATATCCCTTTGTCTCATTTCCACAATGATTGTACAGGATCCCTCAGGATTCTTGACTTGTCAATTGCAAGTAAAAGTAAAAATGTTTACCTCCAATCTTCTCCTTTTTGCCTGAGCGTTGCTGCTCCGTTTCTTCTTTGACTGCTTGATTTTGTTTCATACGCACAATCCACTCTCTCCGCCTCGTCTCCTCTTCTGGAAAAAAACAACCCTCTGGCTTCACACGCACAGTCCACTCTCTCCGCCTCGTCTCCTCTTCCGGAAAAAAATAACCCTCTGGCTTCACGCGCACAGTCCACTCTCTCCGCCTTGTCTCCTCTTCCGGAAAAAAAACAACCCTCTGGCTTCACGCGCACAGTCCACTCTCTCCGCCTCGTCTCCTCTTCCGGAAAAAAACAACCCTCTGGCTTCACGCGCACAGTCCACTCTCTCCGCCTCGTCTCCTCTTCCGGGAAAAAAAACAACCCTCTGGCTTCACGCGCACAGTCCATTCTCTCCGCCTCGTCTCCTCTTCCGGGGAAAAAAAACAACCCTCTGGCTTCACGCGCACAGTCCACTCTCTCCGCCTCGTCTCCTCTTCCGGAAAAAAACAACCCTCTGGCTTCACGCGCACAGTCCACTCTCTCCGCCTTGTCTCCTCTTCCGGAAAAAAAACAACCCTCTGGCTTCACGCGCACAGTCCACTCTCTCCGCCTCGTCTCCTCTTCCGGAAAAAAACAACCCTCTGGCTTCACGCGCACAGTCCACTCTCTCCGCCTCGTCTCCTCTTCCGGAAAAAAACAACCCTCTGGCTTCACGCGCACAGTCCACTCTCTCCGCCTCGTCTCCTCTTCCGGGAAAAAAAACAACCCTCTGGCTTCACGCGCACAGTCCATTCTCTCCGCCTCGTCTCCTCTTCCGGGGAAAAAAAACAACCCTCTGGCTTCACGCGCACAGTCCACTCTCTCCGCCTCGTCTCCTCTTCCGGAAAAAAATAACCCTCTGGCTTCACGCGCACAGTCCACTCTCTCCGCCTCGTCTCCTCTTCCGGGGAAAAAAAAACAACCCTCTGGCTTCACACGCATAGTCCACTCTCTCCGCCTCGTCTCCTCTTCCGGGAAAAAAAACAACCCTCTGGCTTCACGCGCACAGTCCACTCTCTCCGCCTCGTCTCCTCTTCTGGAAAAAAACAACCCTCTGGCTTCATGCACACAATCCACTCTCTCCGCCTCTTCTCCTCTTTCGGAAAAAGCCAACGCTCTTGCTCCGCCTCTTCTGGAAAAAGCCAATCCACTCTCTCTGCCTCTTCTCCTCTCTCGGTAAAAGGTAAAAACTTCTTCCTGAACCGGTCCTGTTGTTACAGTTCACTGCACAACAATAAGGCATGGTTTTTCTTTGGAAATTCCTGAACGCATGTCTGCACTCAAGCCGAACGGCAATGCAAGTAAATGGAAGTGGACTCAAGTCAAGCCGTTTGTTTGGCTTAAATGACGTCACGCCCCGAGTGGTCACGAAAATAGCCGAACAGAAATTTGCAGCGATCTGCGCCAACTTATTTTCATTATTACTTATTAACAATACTTCTTGGGACCAGAAGAAAATTTTAGAGTTTTTTTTTTTAACATATAAAGAAGTTTCAAATGTGCATAAAATTAAAACCGTTGCCTCTGAGCTTTAAACCGCGAGTTGGCCTAGTGGTTAGCGTGTCCGCCTCTCGATCAGGAGATCGCGAGTTCTACTCACGGTCGGGTCATACCAAAGACCGTCATAAAACTGGTACCTGCTGCCGTCTGGCAAGGCACGCTGCAATACAGATGCGAGTGGGGAGTCAAACTCTCGTGGTTACCAGAGGACACGCCCCCCTGTAACCCTAGCTATGTAATAGGCAAGAGGCCAAGGGCTACGGAAACAGGGATCGGCGCCGCCCTATGCGCCACATGGCGTGGGAAGGACTTTGAAATCTAATATTGTGATAAATGAATACAAATATTTTAGCTTTAGATTAGTTAATATACAAACACAGAACATGGTCTGTAATACTGACCATACAGATGACTGTTTTGAGAAGGTAAGCATCAATGTTATTGACTCGTATAACTAATATTAGCTGGCTAGCTTGTTGCTAACACTACTCACTCAGGCCTGGAACTGTAAACATGTGATTGAAGTAGCTTTTAATGAGCTTTACATTCTTAAACAATAGGCATACTTTCATGCAGGTATTTTGTCTCACACACACTTTGCACACTGAACCTACCGTGATGGGGGGGGGGGATTACATCATTACGATTTGCAAATTGTTGCTTCGGCACCGTGAACGCAGCATCAAGTTGTGAGTGGGAAACTGAATAAATGTTGTACCAAATGTTGTGTCATAAGATTAGAGCAAGTCGGATTTGTCTCTTTACCACATTGCACCTACGTAATTTGCATAAAGCTGAGAAAAATCCCAACTTGCATATCATTTGCTGTGTTCACTGAAATTGCACATCGTCACTCATTGGTGCAAACACGGGGTTATGGTCTATAAAAGATTTATTAGCTAATAGTATAAATATGCAGGCAATTAAAGAAAATCGAGCATGCTGATTGGTCGAGAAATTCGAACTATTTCTCGATAACCACCCTGAACGACTCGGCAAAATGGCGGCCGATTTCTGTCACCATAAGTGAGGAAGAATTACAAATTGAGTGAATGTTATTCTTAAAAGCACTAAAGATGCTACGAAGTTTGGTCTAAAACTATTCAAAGGTAATGTGGAATTGTGATTTATTTTATGTGAGTTGGCATAGAAGTGACGCAAGTCTGCCCCACGCCGTTATTATACAGGGTGTTTTCAAAAACTTTGATATTATTTGAGATGTAAATATCCCACAAACTACATAGTCCAGGCTAATTAAACTGAACAGGTTTAATTTTGAGCAATATAAGATTTATTCCTCAAAATTTGAATGAGAAATTCAAAGGCATGTTGATTCCATGAACGATTTCAGAAATTTTCAATATTCGTGAACCCGCTCGCTCGACCATCAAGTCAAGTTTATTTGTATAGCGCTTTTAACAACAAACATTGTCGCAAAGCAGCTTTACAGAATTTGAACAACTTGAAACAGGAGCTAATTTTGTCCCTAATCTATCCCCAATGAGCAAGCCTGTGGTGTTGGTGGCAACGAGGTTTCTTCCTCAGACGGCATGAGGAAGAAACCTCGAGAGGAACCAGACTCAAAAGGGAACCCATCCTCATTTGGGCAACAACAGACAGCCTGACTATAACATTAACAGTTTTAACATGAAGTCAGTTTCGTTGATGTTATAAACTCTTCATTGATGGAAACTTGAGTGCAAAACTGTTCATGTCGGTCCTGGGATCGAGATGCTGACCTCTTCTGCTCCTCGGACCTGCCTGATCCATCCTGGTGCCCTGTGTCTGGTTGGAGTAGGGATGGCGAAAACTAAAAAAAAATCTTGACCGACCACTGAGCCTCATTAGCCGGTTAAAGTCGGTTAACCTATGAGTTTAAACAGGGATGCAAACGGCGCGCCTTTTTCACGGCTCGTGCAGATCCGATTTTTTTTTTGGGGGGGGGGGCGTTGGAGTGTCTGAATAATTTCATCAGAGTAAATTCTGTATTAAAATTACTACATAAGCAAATGCCGTTACAGTCCATGAAAAAGTCGGCATCTGCGCCTTTAGTTTGTGTGGAGAGATATGATCTGCAATAACATGCATTGTTGACTACAGACCGAAACATACTTTCAGAATGCACTGGCCAAGGCAGGACTAAACTCCATGTGCCTTCTAATAATAATTAAAAAAAAAAAAAACAGAATAGTAATTTGTAAGCTAAAAAGCCTGTGTCTACACTTTTTTTCTTTCGCCTAGTGGCAGCGGGAGGGCGGGACATGACTGAATGGGTGTTTCTGATTTGTCAGCTGTCTTTAACTGGGGCGGGAGGGCGGGACATGACTGAATGGGTGTTTGATTTGTCACCTGTCTTTAACTGGGGCGGGAGGGCGGGACATGACTGAATGGGTGTTTCTGATTTGTCAGCTGTCGTCCTTACACCGCATGGCATGCCCAAGCGTTTACAAACACAGAATTCCAGGTTCTCCGCTCCAAAATCGGCAGCTTCAAAACGATTGATTTTTTTTTTTTTTCACCGACAACCAAAAAAAATTAACCGGTTGACGTTGATTCGGTCAACCACCGGTCAAACGGTCATCGGTTAACATCCCTAGGTTGGAGTCTCATCACATCGGTCCTGTGGAGGACAGCCCCATGTGGACAGTTTGGGGTCGTGCCTGGAGGACGCTCTGGACTCTTAGAGTGGTGCTTTTGTGGCTGGGGACTGCAGTTGACTTGCTGACTTGGGGACTGCAGTTGACTTGCTGACTTGGGGACTGCAGTTGACTTGCTGACTTGGGGACTGCAGTTGACTTGCTGACTTGGGGACTGCAGTTGACTTGCTGACTTGGGGACTGCAGTTGACTTGCTGACTTGGGGACTGCAGTTGACTTGCTGACTTGGGGACTGCAGTTGACTTGCTGACTTGGGGACTGCAGTTGACTTGCTGACTTGGGGACTGCAGTTGACTTGCTGACTTGGGGACTGCAGTTGACTTGCTGACTTGGGGACTGCAGTTGACTTGGGGACTGCAGTTGACTTGCTGACTTGGGGACTGCAGTTGACTTGCTGACTTGGGGACTGCAGTTGACTTGCTGACTTGGGGACTGCAGTTGACTTGCTGACTTGGGGACTGCAGTTGACTTGCTGGCTTGGGGACTGCAGTTGACTTGCTGACTTGGGGACTGCAGTTGACTTGCTGACTTGGGGACTGCAGTTGACTTGCTGGCTTGGGGACTGTGGTTGTCGTGAATGGTTTTGTGCTCGGGTTCCCTTTTGAGTCTGGTTCCTCTCGGGGTTTCTTCCTCGTGTCATCTGAGGGAGTTTTTCCTTGCCACCATCACCATTGGCGTGCTCGTTGGGGATAGATTAGGGATAAAATTCGCTCATATTTTAAGTTCAAATTCTGTAAGCTGCTTTGCGACAATGTTTATTGTTAAAAGCGCTATACAAATAAACTTGGCTTGACTTCATGACAACCGCAGTCCTAAAGTTAGCAAGTCAACTGTAGTCCTCAGCCATAAAAGCATTACTGTAAGAGTCCAGAGCATCCTCCAAGTGTGACTTTCACCTGTCCACATGGGGCCGTCCTCCACAGGAGCGATGTTATGAGACTCCAACCAGACACAGGGCACCAGGATGGATCAGGCAGGTCCAAGGAGCAGAAGAGGTCAGCATCTCGATCCCAGGACCGACATGTAACTCAGAGGAACAGATTTGGGGGGAGGGAGAGAAAATACAGGTTGTTAGGTTTGCCCAATGTCACCTGAATAAGTAGGAACAGTATACATATTGCACGGAGTACAAGCAGGGACTCCGGCAACTAACTATGACCGCATAACTAAAAGGGGAGAGCCAGAAGGTAACACAGGCATGAGGACTGTCTCGTCCGATGCTGGTGGTCGTCCAGATCCTTTCGCCCTGCTCCACACACAGCCTTCCTCTTTGAACCTTTTGCACCGTGTCCAAACCTGCACTGCAGTTGGTGCATTTTTAGAGAATTCTCTCATAAATGCACGCTGCATGGTCGTGTTTGAGCGTACTCTAACACACAAAACACCTTTTCTTTTCCAGTGAATGGTTTTCTGTATCTAAAAAGATAAAAACAACAAACATTTAAACATAAAATTTTGATCTGTTTCTTTCCACACATGCTGTTCAAATTTGAGGTCAATTGAACGAGAATTGGCAGAGTTATTAGATTGTGAAATGATATAAATTTTTTTTGAAACGCCCTGTATTTGCATGTTGCTTTTGGAGTTTGAAATAAATAACTTTTTTTTTTTTTTAAGAAGATTTTTTTTTTTTTAAATAAGCACCTGTGTATTTATGCGAAAACCATTATCTGCCTCAGGCTCAGTGAATATGGGTGAGTAATAACCTCAAATTCATCTGTTATTATTCACCGATGTTCACTGAGGCTTATTATTATTTTAAACTAACATTTTTTTGAATAACGTCTCTCTTTTTCTCTACAGATTGTACGAAATCTGTTTCCATCGCTCTCAAAAGGCACAGAATCAACATCCGCAAATACATCCAGTGCGCAACACGCTGGTTCGTCTACATTTATCTATATACTGTATTTAACTGAACTTGGATGTATTGTGAGGAACTCATTTTGAATCTCATTTCAAAAGTAGAAATACTGTTTTGAAATTTCTTGTCTCGACCCCCCGACCCCCCCCCCCCCCCCCCCCCCCCCCCACAGACGCGCTAACAGAAAGGAACGTCCAGGCCGAAGGACAAAAATCAGATTCATCGTCTGACAGTACCGAAGGTGTTTGGAGGCAGTCGGTACCGGATGCGATAAAGGACGGTGATGTGCGGAACACAGTGAAGAGTGTTCTTAATGATGCTGATGATGTGCTGTCCTTCTTCTTTACAACCAGTGGCTCCGCCCTGCGAAGGGTTAAAACCAAGGAAAGAAAAAAGAGAGCGAACGGTGTTTCTAAGGACATCAAGTCACATCCTTTGCCAGTAGATCACACTACTGAGTGTACATCAGCATCTGCTGCAAGTTTAAGGTCCCCTTTGTTTTCAAGTCAGGTTATTATTAATAATAATAATAATAATAATAATAAGGATTTCACACAATGGACTCCGCTGAGTTTATCTGATGTCAAAGATCCCAAGACAAACCAAGTGTGCATCTCTGAAATCTCAAGTAAACTCACTAATCCTCGTGCAGACTTATCAGATGATCATAAAAACCACGTCACGCAGCATGGATGGTCTTCTTCATGCACGTCTGATCAACAGAAGGTCTCTCTCGATGCGTGTTGTGATGCAACTCAGGGACGGAGTTCTTTATTGGAGGCATCTCCAGCACTTACCTTCTCAAGAAAACCCAGGAAGTTTGTGTATCGAGTGCAGAATTCAGAAAGTAAAAGAATACACAATGGCACTGGTATGGTGGGGGGTTTTTTGTTTGTTTTCTCCCCTTTTCATACTTTCTACATGTTCTCTTATCTCCATATTTATTCAAAGTAGTAAACTTGTCTCTGTCTGATTTGTCATCTTTTTAGACACTGCGGCTGGAAAACACCTCCAGGAATCTTCTCAGGATGCGCAGACAGACGCTGGAGATTTGATCCAGCTTGCAGAGACTAAGCAGGATCATCCTGCAAGTCTTAACATGGACCATGACCTTGATATGACTCAGCTTTGCAAAGCATTTGCAGAGGATTTCACTCAGGAACTGAACGTGTTGAAATCGCATTACAAAAGTGCACCGAACAGTCGTGAGCGTGTCTTAACGCCAACGTGCACGACAATAGAAATAGGCGAAACAGAATCCGTGATGCAGTGTGAAGGTCATGTTGACCATCAGGCAGCAGAAGCCATCAATTTGACCAATATACAATCTCACGAGGTCACAGTGTGCGACAGTGGCTATCCTACGGTTCACTCAGGTTCTGGTTTTAGCCTGGAAACGCCATCGTGTAGTAGCACCGGACATCTTCATTCTGGTTTTAAAACAGCAAATAATAAGATTATTGTAATACCTCCTGAAGCTTTAATGAAAGCCAAAGCAGCATTAGATGAATCCTTAGAGGATGAGACTCTCACAGGCACTTCAAGTGTAACTGAACCAATAAACCAGTATAAATCTTGCAAACCTGTTCTAGCTGGAGAGAGAATCCCTTCAGAAAGCTCTCATCACGGAACAGAACCTTCTGAAAGTGTTTTAAGGTCTGAAGCAGCTGCAGAGAACATTCCTAACACGTTCATGCGCCAAACAAGTGAATCTGGCTTCAGAACAGCATCGAACAAAAGTATTACTGTCTCCTCTGCGAATCTCGAGAAAGCTAAAGACATTTTCGTGGAGTTGGACGAAGAGAAGTTCGATTCACGTCTGTCAAATAACGAGTTGCAGGTCCACAAAGGAAAAGATGCCAAGATGTTTAAATTTGACGTGAAAAGCAGTCGGAAACCTTCACAACGTTCCAGTGGTCATGATGACGGGAGTTCGTCTTTGACAGCTTCTCAAAGGGCGGATGTGACCGAGCTGTGCAGTATGTTCGAAGAGGCGGGCAGTCAGTATGAGTTTACACAGTTTAATCACGCCAAGATCGGCTCAAAATGTCCAGACAGCATGCAGTCTGAGAGAGAATGGGATCCTGAGATCCTTGCTGGTATTGACTTTGATGATAGTTTTAACTGTGATCTAACTGAGAGGCAGATGTCAAAAAAACTTCAGTCCAAGGCAGATGTTAACGCTTCAGTCCCAAACAGGCTGACGAATGGAGATGTCGCTATTCAAAGTGTAAATATTAGAAAGCCATGCCATATACCGTGTGAAATGCCAAATCCGTCCGATGACGCTCTACAAGATAAGCCGTTTTGCTCCGGTTTTAAAACCGCAAACGGAAATGCCGTGACCATCTCCGAGAAACATCTGAACAAAGCAAGAAGCCTTTTTGCAGATATAGAGGACACCGAAGGAAACTTTGGTCCTGAGAGTGACCGCAAAGCAGATACTGTTAAACAAACGGAAAAACAGTCACGTGACCACAAGGACAAGTCTTGCATGGAATCAGAGCTTGGACTAAAGCCAGGGTTAAACGTGTGTCACGGAAATGCAAGCGCAATAACAAAAGGAGCTGACATGTGTAGCAAAGCAAATCTTCAAACACTACAAGGAACCATAGATCAGAAGCCAGATTTAGTTCAGAGCAACATGGTCAATTTTGGGTTTAGTACTGCTGGAGGGAAGGAAGTAAATATTTCTGAAAAAGCTCTTCAAAACGCAAAGAAGCTTCTAAATGACAAAGAAACCAAGTATGAAAATTCCCCTGCAAAAACAAAAGCCGCGTCTCGGGCTTCAGGACGTAATTCTTCTAACGTGTTGGCAGACGTACTTCACGATTCAAAGACGTCTGATGGATCCGTACCAAAAGGTGGAAAAGTAGAGTATTTTGAAAACGGCTCTGACATAAAACAGACGATGTGTCCGGCTTCGACTTCTCGATCCGTGGAGACCAACGGGTTTAAAATGGCTAGCGGCAAAGGAGTGTCTGTTTCAGCAAGCGCAATTCAGAAATCAAAAACCATTTTCGATGATCTTGATGACAGCCCGAGAAGCTCGGATGAAACGAATTCAAAAGAAGAGAACACAAAACTATGTCTTGAAGGCGATACAGGCCAGCACATGTTTGTCAACGGTTTCAAGATGGCAAGCGGTAAAGGAGTGAGCTTTTCTGTAAAAGCGCTTATGAAAGCTAAGACGGTTTTTAAAAACCGTGATCCTGATCGCGCGGACGTTTCTCAAGTAAAAGGAGACGACACAAGTGTGATGGATGACTGTGGCTTCGAGGCAGTTGCGGGAAACATGGTGCATTTGCCGGGAATGGACAGTCTGAACAAAGAGGCTTTAAAGAAAGACTCCACAGATTTGAATAAATGTGTCCAAAGGAAATTCAGTCAAGGCTCCACTGAGACTCTTCAACCACCATCTGGCTGTGGTTTCAGGACAGCAAGTGGTGCTGCGGTGACTGTTTCAATCGAAGCTCTTGAGCAAGCGAGAGCTATCCGAGATGATCCGAGTGCCTCTCCGTCTGGTGAAAGGAGATTGGAAATATCAGAAGAGAATCGTATTTCCAAAAACGAGACTCTTATTTCAGCAAAAACCTGTGGCTTTAGCACTGCAAGTGGAAGGAAAGTTGCCATTTCTGAGAAAGCCCTCCAGAAAGCAAGCAGTCTCTTTACTGACTGTGATGTGGACGGATTGGGACCCGATCCCTGTAATTTGTCAGCTGTAGAGACTTCATCAACAAGTCCTGAGCATGTAGGATTACCTTTCAGTGCTTCTAGTAGCAAAACTATCGCTACGTCAAAGAAGGAGCTGAACCAGGGTAAAGATGTATTTGTCAGCTGTGGCAACATTTCACTCGACACACAGAGCACCGAGAGCCACTTAGCCGTGCAAACCAGGCATCGTGAAAGCTATAGTACGAAGAACGATCGCATGTCGGCTTATGCTGGAAGATATGAGATCATTACGAATGGAGGCTCAAAGGCCGATGACTTGGGATCAGGAAACGTTGGTTTTAGCACAGCCAGCGGAAAAAGTGTTTGTGTGTCGAAGTCGGCCCTCGAGGTAGCTTTTGAGATGTTCAGAGATTGTGATGCCCAGGCAGATACTAACGGACAGTGTAGAACTACCAACGAAGCTCCGTTTACAAATCTCACCAAACCACCAGTTGCGCCAAAGACCAGATCCACTCGTCCATCTCCCCGATCGCAGTCCACCCAGGATAATCCTTCCCTTCTGAGCCGCCATTCTTTAAATCTTGACGGATGCACTGTAACCCAGCAACAATATTTTGAGCAAGAAGCAATGGCTTGCACGAAAGCACTTTTAGAGGATGATCTCAATAAGAATGGTTTGTTGACTAGCTTGGACACTGGTATTAGGCAAAGTCCTACTCAGTGTCCGGACAGATGCTTAGAGGTAAATGCAGGAATACGGAAACGGACTTCAGGCGACCAGAGTTTGACAGGTAAGACCTTTTTAGGCAGGAGAATATTTGTATTGCTGTTAGACACTACTAATGCAAGTTTTAATCCTATTCAGGTCAACCCCCTTTGAAAAGAAGACTTGTGTCCGAGTTTAACCAGATCTCCGAAGACAGAGCAGCCTGTGCGCCGGTGAAAAGCAGCCCCTGTGGTTAGTGTTGTACAATTTAGCATAACACATATTTTATTTTTTTTTTAATTATTATTATACCTCAAATCTGATTTGATTCATATAACGGCAGCTCTGAGAGTAGTGCACTTATTCTATAGTAACAACTCTTTCACATGTCGATAGAAAACCTTCCATATAACACAAGCCTAATAAAAAATAAACACGTTTAAGGGTTCGTTGCTGCAGTATTTAACAAAGAAAAATGCAGAATTGTTGTTGATCTGTAATTGAAGATTCACTGATATTTAAATTTACAGAAGGAGTCTCCAGTGTCAGTGCTTTGTAACAGTCAGTTTCCCTCACGTGATCTTCAAAAGAGAGGGTTTTACATTCCTCTGTAACGTGACACTGCAGCAGTGGTTTCCCCAGAAAAAATTAAAGCCCTAAATTCTGGCATGATAATACACAGACAATTGAGCGCCAAAGGCGTGAAGCGAAACTAGGGGGGGTCCGGGGGCAACTTTTTAAAGTTTGTAAAAATTATTATTTTGTTGCGCTGTTTGAGTTGTTCTCGGTGGAAAAACCCGATAAATATAGCCTGGACCCGCCCATTCTAAGTGTGACGCAACACGAGGACCTGTTGCGAACTTAGTCTGGCAAGGCAAGCTATCTACAGCTTTTCCAAGCTCCCGAAAAATCGGGAGCCAATCAACTGAGCATCTCCAACGGCCCTGGGTAGAGGCGTGTTCAAGGCACTGACGTAGTAGAACTGCGACCAGAAACCACAGATTTTTTTTTTTTGCTTTTTTATTTTTTATTTCCCAAAACATTCAAAATACAAACAAATAGAGCACCATATATATATACAGATCCAAAAACATCACCGGAAGCCATAGATTGTTTACAGAATCTATGCCGGAAGCGCTTCATTCACGAATGCTGTATTGAAAGCATTCAACGGGAAGTTCTCATTGAAAACGGAGCAAAGAGCAGCCCTGGAGGTATTTATTGAAAGGAAGGACGTTTTCGCCTTGCTTCCGACCAGCTTCGGTAAGAGTTTAATAATAGGATGTCTATGGTTTAATCTACCAGTTAGCCCCGTCGCGTCACATACGTCAGAGGAAAGAGTGATGTGATTGGTTTAAGCTTCGTCACAGCCTTTTCTGGCTTCGACCAGTAGCAAACTGAGGCATTTCAGGGAGGCGGGTCAACCACGCACTTTGGGAAACAGTTGGGCTTAATATCTTTGCCAGACCAAATGCTCGCAGAGCTTTGAAGTCGCGTTAGCCAGACTACGATAAATATGACATTTTTTTTTCATGATGCGGTTTCCATCAAATCTTGCGCTCTGATTGGTTGGCGAGCGGGTCCGTATCCTACGATACGGACCCTGGTTATGGACCTCTGGCGACTTGCTCATTCACAACAACAGCAAACATTTTTTGTCAACATTTATCTTATTTTCTTTTATATAAGATGTATTTATAAGATTATCAAACTTCTTATAAATGTTTGCCAGCATTTCTCAGGAGAATAGCATTAATTTTACAGCATGGATAGCGATAACGACAGTGTTCACAGCGAAAGCGAGTTTTACTACCCTGAGGAAGAAGAAATAAAAGAAAACATTTCAGGAGAAAGCTAAAAACCTGTAACTGTTGCTAACGCCGAGCAAAAACATGACTGAATCCTGAATGACTCAATTTTGTATAAATAGGGGACTACATAGGCGGCAAAATGTAGGTTTTTTTGTTTTTTTCTTTCCTGCCATGGAAGTGCACTTGTATACCGAGGAGGAAGCAGTCCCCCCCCCCCGGAAAATTTTTTGAAAATAGATGCTCTCAGGTGCATTTTCCGGGTCTCTGAGAGGTTTTAGATACATGATTTAACGGATAGATTTTTACCAGTGTTTTTCAATGATTTCTGAATAAAATAAATAGTATTAATGTATACACATTTGAAATTTCACCTTAAAGTTCAGCATGCAAGTTAAACTGTTTTGTTATAGATTACTGAGGTATATGATAGATTTAAAATCTACAGGGATCCCTTAATTATCTCTGATCAAGTCGTGTTACAAAAACGTGCATGAAAATATGAACAGTGGTTTGCTCCATCTTATGCAATCCAATGAAGAGACTCGATCATCATGACCTCCTGTTGACCACAAAGGGATCTGAACCTCAGAACTGCCACCTTAAAATAAGTTGCTGTATTACCGTAACTAATGATTTAGAATGTTTCTGATGCAATTACCGTAATGTATGTATAACTAAGATACACTGAAAAGAAAAGTAAGGCAACTGTATATTATAAAGTTTACATTTTGGCACTTTATTAAATGGACTAGATTAGGATTAAAACATATTTAAAGGAAAAAACTTGATTCATACATTTAAGTTTGCAGAAAGATTATGTACTTATAAACACATTCATGAAGAGATTGTGTTAATACGTGTGAAATGTAGCATAATTTCAAATAATAACGATAAGTGTTTTTGGCAGTGTGATGTCACTGTGAGCCTTTAACAAAAGAATAATCTGGAGCCTTCTTTTGTTAAACGGATCCCAGTGACATCACACTGCCAAAAATGCTTATGATGATTATTTGAAATTATGCTGTTTTTGACACATTTGGACAACTTCACTTCGTGAGAGTGTTTATAAGTACATAATCTTTCTGCAAACCCAAACTAATGGATTAAGTTTTCTCCTCCTTTAAAGCGGATTAATTTTCCTTGGCTTTTGCTCGGCCCAATGTTGGGCGGCCCTCTCATAGTCCATCTCGCTGTCATCCATGCTGATGTGGATCAAATTGTCCAGCGAGTGCTTTTTGAGCCAGTCGCTGTGATCACAATTGACGATGTTTTCGTTGTCGTGACAGCTGTCTGGTTTTGTGCGGCATCACTTGCGTGGGTTTGTTGACGTTTAGTCACCCAATCTTTGATCGAAGCCATAATGATAATAGACTCGGTCAAACGTTTGTGATGAAAATCAGTCGGCTTTATCCGTCTGGTGGGGGACGACATCGGCAGCCAATGAGATCGCTTATAATGAATCGGAAAATTTTGAATGTCTGACGTTTTCTTTCAATATTTTTATTAGACAGTTTGAACACGTGATCTTGACATAGCCAACAGATTAGTTTGTTTACATCATACCACGCGGACATATTACTTTGACAGAATCAACACTAACATTGGAAAAAAAGACCGCTTGTTTAACACAAATATCAATCAATATGTGAATATTTGCTCTCCTATGTATCTAGTTACTTGTGGGTAGGAAATTTAACGTATCGGTGTAAATCTAAGCGTATCGGATTTTAACTAAAGCAACTAAGTGCAGAGCAAGCGTATTGGCAGGCAGAGCAAGTGTAACGCTTTGGGGAAAACCATGCTGTAGGTTTTTTTTGCGTCATAAGTAATAACAGGAACTAATTTATCTCGCGGATGTTCCGCAATATTAAGTCAAGTCAACTTTATTGTCAGATATGCTATACGTGCTCGACATACAGCACAGATGAAATTTCAGTCCTCTCTGACCCACAGTGCAAACAGGCAATGCAATAAATAAAAACAGAATGATTGAAACAAACAAACAATATAAACAGTATAAACTAGTTCTAGATAGGAACTAGACATTAGGGTTGGGCGGTATCCAAATTTTGATACCTTTAAACTGTCTCTGTGTTTTCCCGGGGTATACGGTATTACCGAGGAAAAAAATAATATTTTGTTTCGGCCTACTGTGTAATGTGCGCCTACGCCTCAAATGTACTATTTAAAAGCAGCATAGCGAATTGTGTGCATTGTGGTATGGATTAAGCAGCAAAGCGAATTTTGTGCATTGATGAATGGATTAAGAGATATTTCAAAGCATCACGCAACTCTTCCTTCATCTTGAAAATAGCATTCAACTGTCGTTTACACATGTCTGCGTTGAAACGCCATTTGCAGCACTATTTCACCTACTCCATCAAAAAAAAGTACACGATGAGCAGGATCATACCCTTTCAAGCATGGGAAATAAAAAAAAGAAAAAGAATCAACCAACACCCAAGTCCGTTTAGACTGCGCGATAAACCATATTCTTCAGCGCAAATGAGGCGAACCTAATTCAAATGCGTGATAGCTGCACAAGGCAAAATCATATGGGCCCACGTCATGCCATGGCGGGGAAATTAATAATCAAATGGCCTTACCTTGCTTAAAACGTTGTCTTGATCACATAACTCCTTACAGTTATTCCACTTAAATCCATACGGTTTAACACACCCAACAAAGATAGCAAGCGCATTGCTAATTCCCACCAGAAACCGAACAGTTTACGCTACGATGTTTTCTTCCGTTTCTTCAGTAGATGACATTTCAAACGTTTATTACCCACATCCCAAATGTCATACGTTATATTATTTTACCTTGTTGTTACTCATGTAACCTACTCAAAACACAACTCATTGGAGAGATCTCGTGGAAGTGGAGTACCCCAGGCTATGGTGTGCCTTAGGGGACATATTAGATTTTTCGTTTGGTTTGAAACCAAAATACTGCCACACTGCTGATGTTGTATTTTTTTTTTTTTGCCACTAACTCGTTATCTTGACTTGTCATCTTTCAACCGTGGTCTCAGTCTCTTTTTTTTTTTTTTTTTTTTTTTTTTTTTTTTTTAGATAGGACAGTATAGAGAGACAGGAAATGAGCGGGGGAGAGAGAGACGGGATCGGGAAATAACCTAAATCGGTTCCCCGGATTTATGGTACGGTGCCTTAGCCATCTGAGCCATGACACCCCCGGTCTCAGTCTCTTGCGAAGCTTTGTCAGACTCCAAATGTCACGCAGGGTTGCCATGGTAACGACATAAACAACCCTGCACGCGATGAGAACTTCTTTAGGAAATTGATAGAATTAGTGAAAATACGATCACACAGTTATTCGGGATGATCTTCAATTTATTATTTTATATTATGACCTCATGTACTCCATATTTATTTAGATATTATATATTTTTTTTAAATGACGGTAATGAGACCGATACCGTTGGTACTTTTGGATACCTCGGGATACCTTCTTACCGTAATACCGCCCAACCCTACTAGACATGGACTAAACACTCAGACAAACAATATAAACAGTATAAATAAACAGTATAAACTAAACACTCAGACAATATAAACAGTGTAAACACTAGATAAGAATTAGACAAAGACTAAACAATCAGACAATATAAACAGTATAAACACTCTAGATATGAATTAGACGTTTACACTCATATAATAGCGGTGCTTCCATTCAAATGAAAACAAACATGCAACAGATGATGTACTTTGATGTGTTTCAATTTCAATTTTATCATGAGAAGATAAATTTCTCCAAACTCGCATGTATAATATTCTTTTTATTACTATAAACTACAGTGTGCTTTAGGGATTTATAGCAAAATGTTTTGAAAACAAAAGATACACAATTCATGAAAACACTGACTGACTGGATTCAGGTCAACTTGTCAGATCCCGGCCGACAGGCGACGAGTTTAAACCGTCATGATGTGTTGTCCATCTGGCGTCGTCCACGTTTCACAAAAATCACTTCTTCTCTCTCACTACTTCACTGATTTTGATTCTTTCTGGCATGAAGGTAGGGGGGCCTAGGGTGCGTAGAAGTTCTACCCAGATTTGCTTAATTACAATTATTAATGGTGTTATGGATTAATTAAGCCTTAATGAGTAGTTAAAAAAAATCGCTTCTTCTTGGTCAATTTCTCGCCATTTTGAATTCTTTCTGGCAAATGGGTCTGTATTCCTAGGGTGGATATAGCTTCTATATATAGCTTGTATATAGCTTGCAACATTTATTGTGCACTTTAGAGCGTTCCTTCTGGATTAGACGGGGCCGGAGTGAGCTACGCCGTCATCGATGGTCTCGTTTTCCTACAACAGCATGCCTCCAAGTGTTTTATTCCTTAATTAATTCATCTAACCTGCTTCTTATATGCACTTGGCCTCATGTTTACAGGGACTCTGAGAGACCGAAGAATCTTCAAATACAACTTGAAGCCCAATATCACTTATCCATCCAGGTATGCAATGCATTCTAGACCTGATCTTTCAGGGAAAAAAAAACCTTTAATCGTAAGTAGAACTAAAATGAATAATGGTGTGTGAGGGGGTTGTTTTTGTTTTTTGATTTTTAATTTAACTTACAGGAATATTGTGGACCAAACCTCAGCCAACCCAGATCACCTAAAAAGGAAACCATCAGACCCCAAGGCTCCAGTGTTTATACCCCCGTTTCGAAAAAATCTTCAGCCTGGTACGCCAAAAGACCGTGTTCCCACAGCTGTGGCCCAAGTTTCTGGTGTGTTTGTTCCACCCATTAAAAAGAAAGATGCGTCAGGTAGTGTTTATGTGAAGGATTCGCCACAAATTTCTGGTGAGTCCCCAACCATCGCAAGCTCTGGTTGTGAAAACGGCAGGAATCACTCAGCCAGGAAACCAGAAGAGCAGAGAGCAGCGACCGAAACCAAGAGAGAGGAGAACTTGGAGAACCACACCACTGTATCTTGCGAAACGAAAGGTATGCAAGTTGATTTTAAAAGTCTTACTCTTAATAATATGTTGGTGTAGGAGCTTTTCACAGCCTTGTTTACATTAGTGTTGAATTTCTGACCGTTGTGTGGCACCCAAAGAAATAAAAGTGCTGTAAGGTTTGAGAAAGAAAGTAGTGGTGGCGAGAAACCGTATTTTGACCGTAAAACACATGCAAATGTAACATGTTTGCAAGTGGGAATTTAAAAATTGGGAAATGTTAATTTATCGTACACTATGGACTATCCATCACGATCTCTAGATTAGATTAGATAGAACTTTATTGATCCTTTTGGGCGGGTTTCCTCTAGCCTGGGCCCGCCCATCCTAAGTGTGACGCAACACGAGGGCCTGTTGCGAGCTTAGTCTGGCAAGGCAAGCTATCTCCAGCTCTTCCAAGCTCCCGAAAAATCGGGAGCCAATCAACTTTGAGCATCTCCAACGGCCCTGGGTAGAGGCGTGTTCAAGGCACTGACGTAGTAGAACTGCGACCGGAAGCCATAGATTGTTTACAGAATCTATGCCGGAAGCGCTTCATTCACTAGAAACATTACGAACATGGAGCAAGTTCTCATTGAAAACGGAGCAAAGAGCAGCCCTGGAGGTATTTATTGAAAGGAAGGACGTTTTCGCCTTGCTCCCGACCGGCTTCGGTAAGAGTTTAATCTACCAGTTAGCCCCGTCGCGTCACATACGTCAGAGGAAGGAGTGATGTGATTGGTTTAAGCTTCGTCACAGCCTTTTCTGGCTTCGACCAGTAGCAAACTGAGGCATTTCAGGGAGGCGGGTCAACCATGCACTTTGGGAAACGGTTGGGCTTAATATCTTTGCCAGACCAAATGCTCGCAGAGCTTTGAAGTTGCGTTAGCCAGACTAGGTTCCCTCAGGGAAATTAAAATTCCAGCAACATCATTACAGGATAAACAGAGAATAGAAAATAGAGAGAACTTCTAGATAAATTAAATTAAGTATTTACATATACAATATAAAAAAGAATAAGATATGGGGAGGGAAAAAAAAAAAAGAAGTCCAGCAGGAGAGGTATTGCACATTGTCCAGTATTGCTTATTGTTAGGCTTGGCTACTGCTCTTTCCCGTCCTCTGTCCTCCTGTTCCCCCTCCTCCCCCCCCAGAGAGGAGGAGTTGTACAGTCTGATGGCATGAGGGACAAAGGAGTTTTTAAGTCTGTTCGTCCTGCACTTGTGAAGGAGCATTCTGTCACTGAACAGGCTCCTCTGGTTGCTGATGACGGTGTGCAGAGGGTGACTGGCATCGCCCATGATGTTCAGTAGTTTGTCCATAGATCTCTTCTCTGCCACCGTAACCAGAGAGTCCAGCTTCATGCCGCCCACAGAGCCGGCCCGCCTGATCAGTTTGTCCAGCCTGTTCTCTAAATGCAGATAGAAAATGGATTGTCGTATCCAAACTTCCAAAGGTATATGTGGTTATTAATTGAGGTAATTCCTGTTGTGGGCAAAGTGTACATGAAAATGTGTCCAAAGCTGCCGCCAACTCACCAATGACTTATTGTTTTGCAAATAGTGGGTAATGAAAAGGCCCCTCAGCATTTGTTTTCTCATCTGCAGAAGTGTATGACTTGTGTTTTTGAACTGAACCAAACATATTCTTTAACATATATTCATTGTAGTCTTTTAGAAGGCAAATGAACTAATATTTGAGCGTGTGCTGAAAGAACGTGCCTTTGAAGACGTGCCAACGTCAGCGGTGTAGATGTAACATTTAAGATTTTTGACTCCTTGCTACAACACCAATAGAGGAGACACTTGAAAATTGCATGTTTCTGCGTTTTCAGCTAAAGCAGTGAATAAAATGTGTCCAGTGGAAAAACACCATCTTCATTTAGGTGAAATTTGTCCTGCGAGTTCACAAAATTTAGGTATTTAAGCCAGTTGAAAATGAGTCTCTTTGGTTTGTAAAATATAGACAAGCCAGTAATAATCAGCGGTCACACTGGACTTTTGCCTTCCTATACTTAAAGAGAGACGGCCTTTCAATTTCATAAAATCGGTGAAATTTAGTTCCCTCTGACATTTGGTCATTGTGATAGATGTTTATTTCTGTAACATCTGTGGCTGGGAAGTTATTTAATTTGAGGGGATTCCTGAGCAAATAATGTGCATGAAATCGCTCGGTTCGTGCAGTCAAGCAGACAGAGGAAGTCCGTCTGCGCATGCACAGGTTTACTTTCTTCTTCTTTTTTGGTATTATGGCAGCTGGCATCCACAGTGTTGCATGACTGCCATCTACAGGTTTACCTTTGAGCGTGCACTGACAGTTCCATCATTCTGTCTCTAAACGAACAGCTGATCACACCGAGGTGCTCGCTGAGCGCCGATATTTATTAGTTTGGTCCTGCGTTTCCTTTCCTTCGTATATAACATAACATCTTTTCACTAATGAATACACTAGTTTTTGGTCGTCTTCTTGTCTAAGATTTTCTTATTTGCAGTGTTATCATCTCTGTGTATATTAATTAATTCAGTCATTAATTTATTTCAATCTTGTTCTCATTTTGTTGATTAAAGTTATTTGGCAGCAGTCCTTGGAGTTAGCACAAGACATGCAGAACATGAGAATCAGAAAAAAGAAGCGTCAGAGAGTTCGACCTCTCCCTGGCACTTTCTACCTGGCCAAGACGTCCGGGGTGAACAGAGTTTCCCTGAAAGACGCTGTAGGATACAAGTGTCCTGAGCTACACGCAGAACAACAGGTGATTTTTCTTCTGTATGTCTTGTCGTATTTTCACCATGTAAAACCCTCGAGTCTGTTTTAGCTACTACCAAGCTTTTTCCCCTTTTAGCTCTATCAGCATGGTGTATCCTTCAAAGTGTCCCAGATCACCAGCGAGAATGCCGAGTCGTTCCAGTTCAGCTGTGATGAGTTTTTCAAATGTGAGGTTCTCCGAGAGGCTGGAGGAGTTCAGCTGGCTGATGGCGGGTGGCTGATTCCAGATAACAGGGGAATGCTGGGTAAAGAGGAGTTCTACAGGTAAGCACAAGAAATATGTTTGGGAATTTCTGTCCATGTTTAGCTTCTCTGCTCTCTTTTTCATTATTTACATCGCTGGGACATTGTTGTTGTTTATCAGAGCCTTGTGTGATACCCCTGGTGTCGACCCCAAGCTGATAAGTGAAGCGTGGGTGTATAACCACTATCGGTGGATCGTATGGAAACGAGCCTCCATGGAACGAGCCTTTCCACAGTTCATGGGTGGTCGGTGTCTTACTCCAGAGCAGGTGCTCCTGCAGCTCAAACTCAGGTATTAGTTATACAAGTGTGGTGTTTTTATGTTGCCGAATATAGTCCAGAAATTTGGGACACGCGCATCAGCTGTTTTTCCTGACTGACTTCAATAGAACAGCGATGGACAAGTTGTCATTAGCGAGCACACCTGGCAAGTAACCGCTCCAATGTGCTTGTCCTGTCCAATGTTAGTGCTTATATAAAAATATCTAGAATAAAATGCAGCAATTAGAATACATTTGAACTCAATTTAATTGTGATGAGATTTTGAAAATAAGCCAGAGTTGAAATATATACTGCAGCTGCATTAATTAACGCGTTGGAAAAATCGTTCCTACCAAAAGCCCTCAGTCTGTGTGCATAGTGCAGCAGGTGGTAATTTGGAAAATGGTTGAGTGAAAAGTTGGGTCCGGATTTTTGGCCGCGGGACACTTGAATGTAAATCTTTGACTTGGAAGTTATAGTAACTGTTTTTATCATATGACCTGTACGGACCCGCGTGCGCGCTCTTAATAAAACCATTTGGAAAAAGTCATGTGACTGGGCAGGTACGGAAAAAGCCATATGCAGCCCCGGACCGGTTTTCCTCGCTTCCGCCGTTTTTCATTTTTGCTCCGAATTGTTACTTTCAGGCTTTCGTCTAAACGGGGGAACAGGGGCGCTGCGCCCTCTTATTCTCGGCGTGCGCCCCCTTACCGACTCCGTGAAAACATCCCAGCAACACTACGTGACAATGTGTCTGATCATCAAATACGTTATAATTGCTCCAAAAATATTCCAATCATAGTAGATACACCGCCAGACGGTGCAAAAACAATCCGAATTGGCGTTTTCCAGACTGAGGCGCCATGTTGTTTAGTTGTTTACTTGTCGCGGCTGCTCTCGCGAGATTTGACCTGGGTTCCATACAAGGTCAGCTGACTTGTAGAGTGAGATTTCTCGAGACTGAATGACCTTTCACCCACCGGCGCGGGAGCTTTTGACAGAAGTAGTTCGTGAGTTGTTTTTGTTGACACTTGGGCATTTAAAGATGTCATCCCGCGGCACGAAACGGAAGAAAGCCAAAGACTGTCCGGGGCAGAAGAAGATTACTTCTTTCTTTTTCAATGTTGACAGACAATTTGTTACAATTTCCCTCTCAGATAGCCTCAGAATGTCCCATTGGAGCATTTTTCAAAGGCTTTGCACGGCGGGGGGGACAACCGGCACCATCCCCCCGCTTCGCTCCCTCGCCATGGTGAGCGCCCTCATACTAAATTTTTCTAGAAAAAACCCTGACTTTGAAAAATGAGCGACAGAACTGAGCACAGTGAAAGTGAATTTTATTATTTTTAATTTTGAATAGTTTTCATCCCCCGCTGGCCTGAAGAGGGATTATGTCGTGGTGATATCCGTCCATCCGTCCCGGAAAGGGTGCTCACCTTCTGAAATCAACTCCTCTCACAATTTTTGGAGGAATTTCACGAACCTTGACAGGATTCTTTGTTATATGTCGGTAATGCGCATATTGCAATTTCGTTCAATTCACTCGCGTTTTGCCAGAGTTATGGCCGAGTTGCCAGTGGGGGATATTGTGCTTTCAGAGTGCTCTTGTTAACAATTTTATTAAAATAGTTTTCTTCAAAAATATGATAAATTTCTCCACCAGCCAAGGCTTCTGTGGCATTCGGTTTGCTGCCTTTTCCATTTTTTCTGAGGTCTTTGCGCTTGGACTTCAGGACTTCCCTGGACTTTTTAAAAGTCTTTTGTCTTTCAGGATGTTTATCTTACTGTTGTTTTTGTCAAGGTAGCATTGAATGAATACTTTGTGAAAAGGAAGACAAATTGTCAGCTTCGTAGTCTAAATTTCCTTTTTTCTTCCCTTGTATACAGAAACTTCATAGCAAGCTGTCTGGCTCCTGTAATGGAAACTTCTAATAAACACTTCAGAACGCTTAGCAGTTGTCTTTTCAGTTATTTATTAAAGTACATCTTCGAGCTGGGTGATATGGCCTAAAAAAAAATCTTCGATTTTTTTCACAAAAAATTCGATTTTAATCAAGGTTTTTCCCCCTACTAAAAATCAAACTACAGCTGACAAAGAAATGGTTCAAAACAAGTTTTACCTTTATTTTGTTTTCACTTAAATTTCCCCTTTGGGGTTAAAGTGCAACCAGAAACCAAAAAGAAGCCAAAAAACAAGCTTGTAGATGAGAACATCGCGATTGCATCTGTGATTGCCTTCCACTGCGCCCCATTCTTATCATAAGGCACACAGTTCGAAAAAGTGTCCAGGACGCTTGCTTGCTTTACTTTGGATGGTGTGCTTGTGATGCGGCTGTTTTCATTCCGCTGGGAGCAGCACTTCTCCCGCGCCGCTGCATGCTTCTGTTTAAGGTCTCATTATTTCATTATCTCTAGCCGCTTTATCCTGTCCTACAGGGTCGCAGGCAAGCTGGAGCCTATCCCAGCTGACTACGGGCGAAAGGCGGGGTACACCCTGGACAAGTCGCCAGGTCATCACAAGGCTGACACATAGACACAGACAACCATTCACACTCACATTCACACCTACGCTCAATTTAGAGTCACCAGTTAACCTAACCTGCATGTCTTTGGACTGTGGGGGAAACCGGAGCACCCGGAGGAAACCCACACGGACACGGGGAGAACATGCAAACTCCGCACAGAAAGGCCCTCGTCGGCCACGGGGCTCGAACCCGGACCTTCTTGCTGTGAGGCGACAGCGCTAACCACTACACCACCGTGCCGCCCCTTCTTTTGGAATAAATTTGTCTTGCTGCTTCCTTTGGAAGCAACCGTTTTCAAACACACCTTACAACGAGGACTTGTTTGGTCTGCATCCGGCGCTGCAAACCCGAACCAATTCCAGATCATGGAGGAAGTTACTCCTTTCTTGGGCACAAGTTGCAGCTTTCCCCCAATCACTGCCATGTTGTTTGTTTGTGTGTGTGTGTGTGTGTGTGTGTGTGTGTGTGTGTGTGTGTGTGTGTGTGTCAATGGCAAGCGTGCAGGAGGAGGGCTATAGCGTCGGTGCCCGATCCGTCACTGCTGCCCGATCCATTCTGCACATGCGCAGAGGGGAGCGTCGGTGGCGGAAGTTAAAACTGAGAGAAAACAACTGATTTTCATAAAAACACATCGTCCTAAACTGTAAATTCGAATTAATCGATAAAATCGATTTATCGCCCAGCTCTAGTAGATCTTATAAAACAGAGACATAAAACAGGAAAAGGAGAAGAAGACACCACATCAGGTGATGCCGAGAGTGCGCACTCTGAGTTGTCTTAGTGCCTGTTATCTATTATACTCTAAAGGCGTTCGCTTACTGCTTGCGTCTGCACGTGATTGGCTCGAGGCTTGCCCTTGAAGCTAAACAGCGGTTCTTTGTTAGAGCATGCCACCTGGTGTGCTCGGAGATGCGCAGCGGATGCGTGGTTAGGAATAACATAACATGAAACATAAACAAGGCAGCCTGTTCATCACCAGCCGTTGAGCCAAGGGCACAGAAACACAGAGAATAGGAATGTTCATCTACTAAATTCCCTTCACACAACTTGGAGGGGACGACTGTTATGTCTTTTTCCTCTTTAACGTCAGCAAGAAATCTTTTGAAAACGTCCATGTTGTATTTTTAATTTTTTTTTTTTTACAGTTTGTTCTTGTTGTCCTTGTATAAACAAATCCCCCGCTGGCTGAAAGGCCCAAAGGGGGATTATGCTTTGGCGATGTCTGTCTGTCCGTCCGTCCGTCTGTCCCAGGAACGCATTTTCGCTTTCTGAAATCATCTCCTCTCACAATCTGTGGAGGAATTTCACGAAACTTGACAAGAGGCATTGTTATATGTCGGTACTACGCATATTGTAATTTCGTTAAATTCGGTCACATTTTGCCCGAGTTACAGCCCTTGATTAACAAAATTATAATTTGACAATTTCACGAGAGTCTGTTTTCCTTCTGAAATCAACTCCTCTCACAATTTTTATCCCCCGCTGACTGAAAGGCCCAAAGGGGGATTATGGCATGGTGATGTCCGTCTGTCCGTCCCAGGAAGAGTACTTGCCTTCTGAAATCAACTCCTCTCACATAACCTGGCAAGCCAGACTAAATGTGAATATTTAGTGACTGTGCAACAGTGACTGTGACGTAGTCAGAGCGACAGAAAGCAGTGGGGGAGGGTAAACAAACAGCATGTGCAGGGGCTTCAAAGTTTGGGAGAATAGCAGGGTACAAATAATTTACAGCAGGGTGCAAAATGGTAAAATGTCTGCCAGTGGCAGACATAATGCACGCAAAGCGTGCAGGGATAGATAGATGGATGGATGGATGCAAGTACGAATTTTTCATGGGGTGGGATGGTTTGGAACAGGCCATCTAAAATTGGGATAACATTTACCCGGGACGGGTATTTGAGGCGGGTCGTCTAGCTTAAGCTTGATTAGCGTTGTTACGCACGCCAGTGTTTCCCACAGAAATTTTGGAGACCATGGGGGCAAGCCATGGGGGAGGCGCAGGGGTTGTTTAAAATTGAGTGATATGTTAAATATCACGGCGGCACAGTGGTGTAGTGGTTAGCGCTGTCGCCTCACAGCAAGAAGGTCCTGGGTTCGAGCCCCGGGGCCGGCGAGGGCCTTTCTGTGCGGAGTTTGCATGTTCTCCCCGTGTCCACGTGGGTTTCCTCCGGGTGCTCCGGTTTCCCCCACAGTCCAAAGACATGCAGGTTAGGTTAACTGGTGACTCTAAATTGACCGTAGGTGTGACTGTGAGTGTGAATGGTTGTCTGTGTCTATGTGTCAGCCCTGTGATGACCTGGCGACTTGTCCAGGGTGTACCCCGCCTTTCACCCGTAGTCAGCTGGGATAGGCTCCAGCTTGCCTGCAACCCTGTAGAAGGATAAAGCGGCTAGAGATAATGAGAAATGAGATGTTAAATATTAAGTTATTACTGAAAAATTATTGATTTAAAAAAAACGACACTGAGAAATGGTCCTATAAACAACTTTACCAATATAAAAGATTACCAGGACTACAAAAATGCAGAATAGGCTTTACTTATCCAAATGCACCTGTTGGTTCAAAAGTTAAAGTGCAGAGAACCTCACAGCACAACATGAAGTTCCCTTAAAATATAATATAAATGCCTCAGCTTTCATGTAAGAAAAAAAACTATTAATACTAGTACTGTGTGCAGGCAGTCTCTCCTGAAGACTAAATTAAACAATAATTATAAACTAATAAAATAAATGGCTCAGGCTTCATAGAAGAAAAAAAACAATTTGAACAGAATCTCACAGTATGATGCTGAAGCTGCCTAAACAATGGAAAATAAAATACCATTTTGGCAAAAACGTTGGCATCCATTAATTTCTTGTATTAAGTAAAAAAAATATGTTGCCAGATACTGCTGACGTTTTACAGCCCAAAATATGTTCAAAACCTGCCAAAATGCACTTAAAACCGCCCAAATTGGGCGGGAAAACGCCCAATCTGGCAACACAGGGGCAGTAATGGCTGCACTCATGTCGAGGATATAAACACAATCTGGCAACACAGGCGGCAGTAATGGCTGCACTCATGTCGAGGATGTAAACACAGTTGACGTGGCAACGGACATACATGACATAGTGGATGTAATTTACGTTCACAACTTTTTTTGCTGTCAGAAATATTTAATATTAAATTTTGTGACTCGACTGACAATAGCCGGCGGCATAACAAGCCATAGCCGGTGATTTGCCACCAGTGACCGGCTACTTTTGAGACCGCTGCATGTGGAGAGGGACACTAGCCTGGCAAGCCAGACTAAATGTGAATATTTAATAATAATACGTCCTTCTTGAAAAGGAATGAGTGGAGAGCCTCTTCCTGCTCATGTTTCAACGAAAACTCCAAGTCTAATTCTTCTAAAACTGATTCCAAAGCGGACTCAAACGAGCGCTGTTCAATAGCCGTAGCCATCTTTCCTGTTGTGCTTTCTCCAGCGTCGCGCAGCCTTGTCGTCACTCCTGCAAAAGCCCGCCCAAAGAATCCAAACAAAAACCTTGCGTTGTGATTGGCGGGCACGATTTGATGCCCGGGGTGTGTTGTTGATATGGTCCGAGGCTAGACCCACTCGTAGGCAAAAATATTTTTGGCCGCTAGGCGGGTGGGTCTAGTTTACTAGGCTAGCTCTCACACATTTTGGAGGAATTTCACAAAACTTGACAGGATTCTTTGTTTTATGTCAGTAATACGCATATTGCAATTTCATTCAATTCAGTCGCATTTTACCAGAGTTATGGCCCAGTTGCCAGTGAGGGATATTGTGCTCTCGGAGCACTCTTGTTCATTTTCTTTGACAATTTCAGCTTGTTCAATTAGGTCTGTGTCTGATAAATCATCTGGGAAGTAAAATTCACTTTCACTGTGCTCAGTTGAGTCGTTTTTCACACACTGTTCATTGTTTTCCACTGTGTATGTTAGTTAAAAAAGGTCATATGGTGAAACGCTGATTGACCGAGTTAGGTCGGGTTGGACAGGAAAATATTTGGCTTGGTCATTTGTACGGACTTCGGTGCGGCATGATCTCAAGCCAAATATTTTCCCATCCGGCCCAACCTAACTCTGTCAATAAGTCCGTAAGCTTTTCATGCTTTACTGATAAGGGCAAGAACGTCAAAGTTAATGAGAACCGTTTATTGCGGTTCCTTCTTTATTCTCAGATATGATGTTGAGGTGGACCACAGTCGAAGATCAGCCCTGAAGATGATTACGGAAAGAGACGACACACCCGCCAAGACCATAGTGCTTTGCATGTGTGGAATTGCCAAATGTGACGAGAGTCCGGTCCGGTCAGAGGAGGCCATGAACACCGCAGATACAAAGCCTGAGTCTCCTGCTGCAGTCATATGGCTTACTGACGGCTGGTATTCCATTCAAGCACTGCTGGACTTTCCTCTGTCTACCATGCTGCGAAAGGGCCGTCTCAGAGCGGGCGTGAAACTTCTGATCCACGGCGCAGAATTGATCGGCTCTCAGGATGCCTGTCCTCCTCTAGAGGCTCCTGATTCACTCATGCTCAAGGTGAGGCAACTTTTCTTTCGGAGTTTAAAAAAAAAAAGGCTGTGTTTATATGAAGAACATGCCATGCGAGGTAGAAAAGTGTGCAAAACACACACTGTTGTTTTGACACAAGGACAACATGCCATACAGAAACCCAAAGCCTTTCAGACCCAATGGCACTTTCAGACCCTTCTCTGTTAGCACCACACCCCCAGGTATGGCTTCGGGTTGCAATTGGACATTGATTGATTGGATTGCATTTCAGTGTGGCACGACTGCAACATACTCACAGGGATCCCATAGGTCATGGAATTATAAATAAATAAATTCCATGATTTTTTTTTTTTAAAGTTTATTCCAGACGTGGAAAGTCGGGGGATTTGATCAATATCAGGAAATTTTGTTTGTACCAATTTTAAATTTTAGTTGCTGTTTATCAAAATCATGCTTTCATCTAAACCGGGGAACAGGGGCGCTGCGCCCTCTTACTCTCGGCGTGCGCCCCCTTACCGAAATGCCGATTGAACCCCAAGTCACACTTCGGCCATGCACTTGTATGCTGCTGCACAACATGCAGTCTTTCTCAAAACGATCTTTTCTCCGTGAAAACATCCCAGCAACACCACGTGACAATGTGTCTGATCATCAAATACGTTATAATCACTCCAAAAATATTCCAATCATAGTAGATACACCGCCAGACGGTGCAAAAACGATCCGAATTGGTGTTTTCCAGATCGAGCCGCCTTGTTGTTTAGTTGTTTACTTGTCGCAGCTGTTCTCGCGAGATTTGACATACAAGGTCAGCTGACTTGTAGAGCGAGATTTCTCAAGACTGAATGGCCTTTCACCCACCGGCGCGGGAGCTTTTGACAGAAGTAGTTCGCGAGTTGTTTTTGTTGACACTTGGGCATTTAAAGATGTCATCCCGCGGCACGAAACGGAAGAAAGCCAAAGACTGTCCGGGACAGAAGAAAATGACTTTTCTGTCACAAAGCGGATAAAGATGTTTCCGATGGCGAGATTGCGACAATCGAGGGATCGGTCCATGCCGCCGGTTCCGGGGCCTCATTGAAGGACACGCCAACCGAGCGCTGTGACAGCGGTGTCGCGGAATCTGTGACGAACGAAGACCAGGTGTCTTGCTCTGATGAAGGCACAGAGCGTTCAGTGGAAAAGCAGAATAAGAAAAAGGCCGAGTTCCAGGAAAAGTTCAAGTATGTTTTTTTGTTTGTTTGTTTGTTTGTTTTAGCACGCTTACATTTTTTGCATGGTTTCAAACTTTGTGATTTGGGTTGGATTCCAACTTGACAATGTTTGCTTTTTTAGTTTCCTCATCTAATCTCATTATCTGTAGCCGCTTTATCCTGTCCTACAGGGTCGCAGGCAAGCTGGAGCCTATCCCAGCTGACTACGGGTGAAAGGCGGGGTACACCCTGGACAAGTCGCCAGGTCATCACAGGGCTGACACATAGACACAGACAACCATTCACACTCACATTCACACCTACGGTCAATTTAGAGTCACCAGTTAACCTAAAGCCTCAGTCACAACCGGCCGTACATGCTCCTACTGCCGGTCTACGTGCAAGAAACGCACGGAGGGCGTGCGTGAAACGCCCGGAGGGCGTGCGTGTGACGTGCTGATTTTCGAGCCATCGACTGGCCGCAGACCGGCCGCAGAGGTTCTTTGTCATGTCAAACAAACTCTACGGGCGCTTATGTTTTTTTCAGGTTGCAAGACAAACTTACGGCCAATGTGCGTCTTTCTCCATGCACAAAAAAAAACGCAGCGATTTGGGAAACGCAAAAATCGCACGGCCAAAAAATCGGACGTCTGGTTGTGACCTAGGCTTAACCTGCATGTCTTTGGACTGTGGGGCAAACCGGAGCACCCGGAGGAAACCCACGCGGACACAGGGAGAACATGCAAACTCCGCACAGAAAGGCCCTCGCCGGCCACGGGGCTCGAACCCGGACCTTCTTGCTGTGAGGCGACAGCGCTAACCACTACACCACCGTGCCGCCTCTTGTTTTAGTTTCCTTTTAAAGAAAAAAATTTTGCTCTGGAATTTGTATTTATTTTTTCATTTTGAACAACTAACTCTACCTTATTCTAGTATAAGAAAACAACAGATTTCTCTGGTGAATGTTTAATACTTTAAGTTTGATTCATTTGAATTTGAATCATAAATTTCAATTTGAATCATGAGGAATTAGTACTATGTGTAATTTGAATTATGAGGTATTAGAATTTAAGTGTTTGTGACAGTTTTATTTTCTTTTTCAATGTTGACAAATGAACAATTTGTTACAATTTCCCTCTCAGCCTCAGAATGTCCCACTGTAGCCTCAATTTTTCAAAGTCTTCGCACTGCGGGAGGGGGCGGGGCGGGGAACTCCCCCTTCCGCACCATCCCCCCGGTCACTTCGCTCCTTCGCCATGGTGAGCGCCCTCATACTAATTTTTTCTCGAAAACCCCCTGAAAATGTCATGTTTTCCATGCAGTATTTTTTCTTTATCAGGTTATTTCACTGAAAACCTCTGTGACAGAGTAATAAAGCTCGTAAAACGATGGGTTTAAAATACTGCGGCTGGTTTTTGTTTGCTCAGCACAAAGGTGGCCTGTTTTTCTGTTCATTATAAGTCATGGAAATTCAGTTTTTTAGTCCGGGAACTTGATATTTGACTTGGAGTGAGAAACCTGTACTGATGAAAGTGAAATGCAATTCAATATAGAATTACTTTCAGTTCTGTTACAAAGTCGGTGTTTAATTCTTTAAAAAAAATTTATTTTACACTGAAGAGATGGAAGTGATTTTGCTTTTCTGTCTGGCATGGAGTAAAAAAAAATGTTTTTATTGTACCGTTTTAATCCACAGAACCAGTCAAAAGTTTGGACATGCCTTCGAGTTCAGCCTTTTTTTTTTTCTTAATTTTAATTAATTAAAAGACACTTCATGTCTTCAAGTAATGATGGATGTCATTTCTTTCTCTTTACTTAGTTGAGCGGTTCTTGACATAATATGGGTTACTACAGTTGTGGTGTTGAATAGGGCTGTTTACTGTCATGTTTATTTTTTACTATTTACTGTTTGATCTCAAATGTATTAAGAAGGCGAGAAACTTGTCTCTAATTAACTTTTCACAAGGCACCTGCTAATTGAAAAGCGTTCCAGGTGACGACCTCATGAAGCTGGTTAAGATGACGCCAATAGTATGTAAAGCGTCATCAAGGTAAACTGCGGATACTTTAAAGAATCGAAAATATGAACATTTTTTTAAAAACTTTTTTGTTCACCACATAATTCCGTATATGTGCCAGATGTTATTTCAGTATTTATTTCTTAAGGCCTCTGCATGCTCTTGCGATAAGGCTTTCGCAGACAGTTGTAATTTATCGTTGAGCGGGGAGTAATAGGTGTGCGCGATGTTATTCACCGCCACAACGCAAGGGGGCGCGAAATCGCTAGGAGTAGTTGGTGGGTGTGGCTAGTGGAGTGTTTATCCTCCGGTTACTTATAATGACTAGAACTGGAGTCATATAGATGTACGTACTTCCTCGATCTTCCCCGCTCTTCGTGCCGCTCCATCTTCGCTCGTGTTTTTAAAAATGGCGGTTGTGAAAACAAACCAAACCAGGAAAGTAGGGAAGCGGAAGTGCGTGTACAGCGGATGTAGAGTGGACCAATCAGAGCCCTCTTGTCTGCGACGGTGTCTGCGGTGGTCACAATTTTTGGGAGGTGCACGCAGAGCGTCTGCGAGGGGGGGGCTTCGCAGACGCCATCTGCGACGCCATCTGCGAGGACTGGGTTGTCGGCATAAATTGGCCTTTAGTATTCTATAATGTACACAATAGACAAAATACAGAAAAACCTATGAATGAGTAAAATGGGGTGTTGACTGGAATTTAATGTATGTGTATTTGTCTCGCGGTTACCAGAGGACTAGCCCCCCCACTGTAACCCTAGCTATGTAATAGGCGAGAGGCTGAGGGCTACGGAAACGGAGATCGGCGGCGCCCTATGCGCCACATGGCGTGGGAAGGACTTTGACTTTGATTTGTGTGTGTATTTATTTTAGATTTCAGCCAACAGTACAAGACGAGCACGCTGGGACACCAAGCTTGGCTTCTACAAAGACCCGCGACCCTTTCCACTATTCCTTTCATCACTGTATGCTAATGGAGGAGTGGTGAGCTGTGTGGACATCATCGTGCTGCGGAGTTACCCAACACAGGTGTGTGTTCTCTGATCCTATTTTGTTGTTCAGTTCACCAATCTCACATCCTTCACTCATGTTCAGTGCATAAAAACCCAGTCCGATACCGATTTAACATTTGACCCTAGTATTGCCCCGGATAGGTTTTCACCGTGATGTAATTTGTAAAATGTTGATGTTCATGGGTACTGACAGGTACTTCTGATTAAAAACATCTTTACTGGAACTATTATATCGAGCTGCATTCTGAAATCCAAACTTGACTAAACTGGATCATTGTATTTATATTTAAAGGGGAACTGAAGTCATTTTTAAACTTTAATTCTTAGTTTTATTCAATTATGTTTTCGGTTTTATTAACCTTATATCGTGACTCGTATTGGCGTATTATGTTGCACTTATCAGCCTTTTTGGTTTTTAGCCACGTTGAATGTAGTTCGTTTGGGCCACGGGCGGCACGGTGGTGTAGTGGTTAGCACGGTCGCCTCACAGCAAGAAGGTTCCGGGTTCGAGCCCAGCGGCCGGCGAGGGCCTTTCTGTGTGGAGTTTGCATGTTCTCCTCGTGTCTGCGTGGGTTTCCTCCGGGTGCTCCGGTTTCCCCCACAGTCCAAAGACATGCTGTTAGGTTAATATGGGACGGCCTTGGGCTGAGGTGCGCTTGAGCGAGGCACCTAACTCCCGACTAATCCCCGGGCGCTGTTAGCATGGCTGCCCACTGCTCTGGGTATGTGTGTGTGTGTGTGTGCTCATCGCTCACGTGTGTGTTCACTGCTTCAGATGGGTTAAATGCAGAGAGGAAATTTCACAAGTGTGTGATGAATAAAGTTGTGCTTTCTTTTCTTTTTCTTTCATGGCAGGTGTCACTTATCCGTGCGATCTTCACAAGACTTGTGCAAGACTTCAAACATGCCGTATCGGTGCCGCCATTTTGAAAACCGTTTACACAGCGGCCAGATCGCCATATCATTCCAATTTAGATTAATTTCGAGATTTGCCAGCTTCATCAGTGATTGAGATTATTCCATACGACTTCAAACCAGTAGAGAAGGGTTGGAAAGACGACAGGATAAGGACTAGTCCGTCATGCTGGTATTTACGTCATTACTGTCGCACAAGTAAAACGTGCCAGATCAGGCGGCTGGTGGGTTTTCAAAATGCATGTATTTTTATGATAAATACATATTATACTGAGCGCGTTTCCCACATAATCCTCACTAAGGTTTCGGACAGCACTACAAAATGGCGTCCCCACTATATAGTGCCTTATATAGTGAGTATGGAGCGATTTCGAACACAGGGAAAACTTCCGGCTTGATTACGTCAGCATTCGAAAGAGTGCGCGTGCGTCTTTTGACAATGCTGGCAGACGTCGGTCACTTTGATTTCCGCTGTACGTTTTACTTCCGTCCTACGATGTCTCGCACAGGTCTCAACGCATCTCGTTTACGGCCATTGCTTTGACATATGGACTGATATATTACAGAGCCAGGGATCCCAGACGTCCGCTATTTAGCGGAATTCCGCTATTTTTCTAGCCAAAGTGGTGGTGTGGTTTTTTTTTGTTTTGTTTTTTTGTTTTTTTTTTAAATTTCTTGTATATCCGTTAAAAATATGTTTGTTTAAGTAAAATGACCAGCAGAATACGTTCTGATTTGGTTTGCTTGTTTAGCGATGTTTTTGTCAGCTTCGTTTGTTCTCGTTGACATTCGGGAACACTCGGAAGTTAAATTGATGTAAATACCGCGAGACTGTACGCGATAGGACGAGAAAACAATATGGCTGCGCCCATTTGCTAGAAAATGTTTTAACTCCGTTCGTGCTTTTGTTTCTAATGCGTTGAACTTAATTCAATATGCAGGGCTGTGAAATTTCCGCGGATTCTGTCGCGAAAAATATCATCTTCACAAAACGTCTATTTTTGCATTAAAAATCATTGGGGGGTCTAGTCAGTTTTAATCGCCTTGCACAAGACCGGCAGCTCAATACAGCCGGACTCGCGGAGTTTTATGCCAGCTGAGCGTGGAACACGTCTTGACTGCGACTCAGGAGCAGCGTTGCCAGATTGGGCGGTTTCAAGTGCATTTTGGTGGGTTTTGAACATATTTTGGGCTGGAAAACGTCAGCAGTATCTGGCAACACGGAGTGCATAACAGAGCTAAAAATTGCGTGCCTTGGCACCGCGTACGTGAATTTTGTACTTACAGGGTGCAAGATCAGACATGGTTAAGATGCCATCAAAAAGGAAAGCTAAGGAGGTGTTTGAGAGAGATGCAAAGAGGGCTAGAAAAGAACACACAGACAGACTGAAGGAAAAGATGAAAAAGAACAAGTTTGCAAAACTGAAAGAGATGGTGTTAAAGAAAAGAAAATTAAAAGACTTTCATTAGATGCTGTTTGACAGACTAATGAACATTTTGTAAATAGCTTTAATAGAGGAATGCAAATACTATAGAACTAATAACTAATAGCCGTACTGAAAGATGAATTGAAAGAAATAGCTGGGAGTGATGCAAAGAGGAATAGAAGGAGCCAGAAGTAAAAGAAAAGATGTAAATAATATATTAGATAAGAAACATTAGTTTTTTTTAAACTTTTGCTCTGTAGACAAGGGACATTGTGACAGATTCTTGGAAAAAGCCAGGACATAATACAAGAATTAAGTGTAATTTGGAAGACAACAGGTATCTCTCACTTAAATACTGAGCATGATTTTTCACAAAGTCATTTTGAAAGGCCTATCAAAGTTTTCTTTTAACAACATGTCTTTAAATTGTTATTTACACATTTTTTTTTTTTACTTTTATTTTGATTAAGAGATAAAATACATAGGCACTTATTAGATATTTCAGGGTATTTTACATGGATCTTTCATTTTAAAAGAGAAAACTGTTGATAGGTATTTTATATGGCAAAATGAAGACCAAGACTAGTCAAATATTTACTTGTTGAGATCAATTTTTTACTTGCAGGAAATGCTCAGAATACACCATATAACACCTAAAATGGCTTGGTGTCTGGGGCCCTGTGGGCTCCAGACCCCCGGCTTATGCTGGGGGCTGTACTCCCCAGACCCCCCCCCTTTTCCTCGGATGTCTTATTTACAATTTCACAGCCCTGAATATGTCGTGGAAAAAAGATATCGTCCATAAAAGAGATAGCGGAACAGTGTCCGGGTTAGAAGAAGTATATTCTTCAAAGCTACATTTTCATCTAATTTTTATAAATAACAATTTTTTTTTGCCACTTATGTCATTGATTACAAAATATGGCATCAAATAGATACACATTATTGTTAAATTCTGTTGCTTTTCTATGTTAAATCTATGTAAAAAATGTGTTCTATAGCATCTTTAAATGTTAAAATCTCAACAGCTTCAGGGGGCTTGCAGCCCCCTTGACCCCTGCTGATAGTTTCTTACATTCCTCTATTTTTTTCAATTACTGCTGGGATCCCTGCAGAGCATATTTCAAACACTCATAACTTGCTATAGCAGCGACAAAATAGCGATCAAAATGCATTCCTATATTTAATAAAATGAGAGAAATAGAATGTTGATGATAAAAAAATTGCCTTCAGTTCTCCTTTAATTCTGAATGTTAACTTTGTCTTATTAAACAGTGGATGGAGAAAAAGCCAGATTCAGTCTTTGTGTTTCGCAACGAGCGAGCTGAAGACAGAGAGGCAGCGCGCTACAACAGCACCAAACAAAAGACCATGGAGCTCCTGTTCTCAAAAATACAAGCCCAGATTGAGAAAGAGGAAGAAGGTATGGTATTACTAATGCTTGGTTCACACATTGGCGTTTCAGCATTGCCTATGTACGGCGTATCGAAAGGAACGTCACAGCATCACCAGCTTACGTAGCTAATACTCTAGGATGCGTAACACGGTCTCCTTTTACGCCAGGATGTGGCGTATTTTTAAGTCCGCACTTAAAAATCTGTAGTACGTATGTAGCAGCTTTGATGCGTCACACAGATGTCACGTATACACCGCAAAAACGAAAGCTGTGACGCAGCGGGAATGTTGTTCGAGCACCTGTTACGCCGTTCGAACGCTTTAGTTGACACGTGTCTGATGAAGGTGGCTCCGGGGCTGGCTGGGTGGATGCGGCTGATGTCTTCCCTCTTTCCTCGCCCTTCTTGGGCCCTGATTTCTTTGCTGGCGTGATGCTTTCTTGACTGTGACAAATAACGAATGCAGCGTGGGGCCCCTTTTTATACCCACCTGTGAACGGTGCAGGTACGCAGCAGCAACATCACACGTAAGAACGAAACGGCATGCCAACGAAGCAGTTACGCCACAGCAACGCATCATACGCCATTTACCGTACGTCTCTTGAACCCCATACAAACGTACGTCACAGGACTTTAATTTTAGATAAAATACAGTTCATTTCTTGCTGTCTGACCCACATGTCGCTTACGTGGCAAGATACAAGACAGTGTGACACAAGCATTAAATTGGGACCACTTACTGCTGTCTTTTTATGTTACAGCATCAGAATGGGGTTCTTGCTGCTCGTCTAGGACTAATGACTGCATGTTCATTAATTTTTATCCAATCATCTCTGAGCTAGAAATCACCACCTAACTGAGTGCAGTATTCTGTATTGAATTCCACCAGAGTTTTTACAAAAATCCAAAATCCTATGACAGCTGTTCTGGTGGCTCTTTATTATTATAATAATAATAATCCCAATTATTTTGTGTGAATTTGTCAGTGATGGCCCACTGTAATGGTACAGAACTGCCATTAAACATTCATCTAACCCAAAATTTACATAGGATGTGATGTGATTTCTTTAGGTACAGACCTTAAGGTGCTTTATTTCACAATTATTCGCTGAAGGTGAAGTGAATTTCGGTGAATAATAACAGAGATGAAGTCGATGTTAAGCCGAAGCTATTCACTGAGCCTGAGACGAATAATTGTTTTAATATAAATACACAGGTTATTATTATTATTATTATTATTATTATTATTTTAAATTACAGGGCTCAACATTAAGGACTGCCCGATTGCCTGGGGCAAGTGAAACACGCATTTGGGCAAGTGGGATATGTCCCTGACATGCTCGACCGGGCAAGTTGGGAATGAGCATATATTACCATCTAGTACCGCAAAATTTAGGCTGTTTGATCTTTTATTATTTCAGTTCCTAAAAGTGTCCTTCACTGCATATCCGCCATTATGTCTTGGCTGTTTTCTTCGTCTCGGTTTCATTTACTGCTTTGCAGGTTATTTTATATCCCCCCGCTGTTGTAGTATGGGACGCGTACTGTTTATAGACCTCTTGTGCATGACATCATGCATCACGTGATAATTACAGCCAGGGTCAGACAGACACCGTCTTTCATGCAAGCAAGGCTTAATCTATCTTCAGTATGGTTAATTTTTGTGCTGTTTTTGCTCGTTCAAACAGAGAAATGGATAAAAGGCATCACCGTCTCCCCGCTATCAAGAAAAAGGTTAACAAATAGAAGCAAATGCTTCAAGAACAACGAGGAAATGAGTGGTTAAAGAATACGAAGCAAGGAACTCTGCTTGAAAACTCCAGAGAAATTCACAGTTGTATTTAAAATGTATTTTACAAAAACAGAAAGTCGGAAGCGAGGATGGAAGAGTGTGCTTCAGAATCTCGTTTTTTTTTTTTTTCTGCTTGCATTCAAGTCAGCTCCTTCATGAAGGTGTTTGATTTTCTTGCAGGTGAAGCTGCTTCCTTATTCGACAGAAAACCCAGATTGGTTTCAAACAACTCGGGTATAAAAAAGTCGACAAGGAGCGACAGGAGTGATAAATCCTGAAAGAACAGAACAGATTAAGAGCAGAGAGAGCTGGAGCTTTGTTTCTGTTATCAGAGGAACACAGTCCTGGGCAAAAAAAAAAAAATAAATAAAAAAAAAATAAATATATATATATATAAAATTTTCCTTTTTTTTCCATTCACCTATAGGTTTATGTTTTAAAAAAGAAAACGCACTGCGTCATGAGACCGCTGCACTGATTCAGTTACAGGTTGCCAGGTCTGTAAAAAAATACCCATAACCTACACACTAAACAATAATTTTAAAGTCAAACATTATCCTGTATGTCATGACGCAGCACGGTTTTTTGTTTGTTTGTTTTTTAAACCTAGAGGTCGATGATTCCCGATATATAAACATTCTCAAACACAGTACTGTTCAAAAGTCTTGGCACCCTATTGTTTTCTTCGTACAAACTTTGTTATAGATTTCTATTTTATGATTTCTACATTATCAAGTAATGATCCTGCAGTCTGAGAGCGAGAGTTCTACACAAACACACTGAACTTTACATCATCTGCATGCATGTGAAATGGAAATAAATCGACCAAGGCAGGGAAAACTCAACTCATCTCATTATCTGTAGCCGCTTTATCCTGTTCTACAGGGTCGCAGGCAAGCTGGAGCCTATCCCAGCTGACTACGGGCGAAAGGCGGGGTACACCCTGGACAAGTCGCCAGGTCATCACAGGGCTGACACATAGACACAGACAACCATTCACACTCACATTCACACCTACGGTCAATTTAGAGTCACCAGTTAACCTAACCTGCATGTCTTTGGACTGTGGGGGAAACCGGAGCACCCGGAGGAAACCCACGCGGACACGGGGAGAACATGCAAACTCCGCACAGAAAGGCCCTCGCCGGCCACGGGGCTCGAACCCGGACCATCTTGCTGTGAGGTGACAGCGCTAACCATTACACCACCGTGCCGCCCGGCAGGGAAAACTATTTTGGATAAAATTGTTATTGTCCATTACAAGTAAAAAGTAACCAATAACCAAACTTAATAATAAACTTAATCAATAACCAATTTTATGTTGCAATTCACAACTATTCTATGGTTTAACTTAAAAAAAAAAGTAGTACTCGCAAAATAGGGGGCAAGTGATGATATTGGGGGGAAATGGAAATTAACCCCTCAGGGCAAGTGGGTTTAAAAGTTAATGTCGAGCCCTGGTATAAAAATAATTTATTTCAAACTTCAAAAGCAGCATGCAGATGCAATAATAGTACGCACAGACTTGTCACTTATCTACACCAAGTCACATAAAATACTTTGTTTTGAAATAGATGAAATAAATCACAATTTCACCTTACCTTTGAATAGTTTTAGACCAAATTTCATAGCATCTTTAGTACTTTTAGGAACAGCATTTTTATTCATCGTTTTATTCCTCACTTGCGGCGACGAAGCGATTGGCAGCCATTTTGCCACCGAGTCGCTTGAGGTGATCATCAAGAAATGGTCCGAATTTCTTGACCAATCAGCGCACGCAATTTTCTGTAATCACCGGTGTATTTGTACAAAAGATGATTGCCATCAGATGAGTTTCTTATATGTGCATTTACAGAAAAGAAGAAAACCAGGAGAAGCATGACATTTAGTCTCCGTGAGATTAAGAACCTGCAGGAAGGAGAGGAGCTTCATGAAGCAATAGAGAGTGATCCAACATTTGTAGAGGTAAAGCGCTTAATCAGATTTCACCGACCTCTAATAAAAACACTACTTTGTTTGTCGATAGACTGTGATTGAATGGAACCGTGATCTAGCAGACACTTGAAGCCTGTTTTAAAAAAAAAAAAAAAAATCAGTCAATAAATAAAAAGCCGGAGGCGACCCATTGTGCACTACTACCAACATTTGATGCGATCCATTCTGCATCCTTTGCAGGAAGCATCATTGAGAGACCTCCCAGAGCAGACATTTGGATTGTCGTTCCAAATAGAAGTGATGTAAAGCATTTACTTCAGTGTTGTCTTCAAGACAGTCATTTTTGCAGCAAGTGATGGAAACTTTGCTGAGATTCTTTGCACTGCATTTATGTTCATGCTCAAGGAAGGAAAAACTGCTGCACCAACATACGGACTTGACCGTAAATCTAGAGGTCAAGTCCAAGTAAGAAACATTGCGTGTTATCACTCTGACCTCAAATGAATAGGCCATTTGCTGGAATTGGTCACATGCCAGTTTTCCCCATAGCAACAAGCCCGTGGTGGGCAAGCTAACTTGACATTCCTTGACAACCATAAGAGTTTGACTGGCAATGCAAAGCAATCCATTTCGATAATAGCTGTTTTTACCTTTTCTACTGGTTTGTTTTTTTTTTAACCTGAATTTTTGTGTGGAAAAAGTTTGTGGTTTTAAAGGACATGGGACATGGATTTTTTTCTGGGTATAATTATGTATAAAGGACATAAGAAATGCCATCTAAATCACTGCAGGGCATCAAAAATGTGAAAATCATCACATTATTCAACTTTTTTATACATCAGCATAAAACAATGATTCGTTAATTAGCTAGGTGGTCATGTGACCTGTGATGTCACAAAAACTTTCCAAGGAGCCAGCGCTTGGGAATCTAATGTAAACAGGTTACCGAAATGGACACCATCGACAGTGACATTCCCGATGTTTCACAGAGATGTGAAGTTAGACCCTATCAATTCGAACCGATAGCTGGAAATTCACATGAACATGGATCTTGTCTTTACTCTGACGGGTCAGATGATTCTGAGAGTGAGAGTTCATTCAATCCCCATGAAACTGAAAGCGGTCGGCTCGATAACACTTCCTGGTAAGTTAAAAACAATTCTGCTCAAAGGCTAATGATCTGTTGAAAGAAGTATTATTTTTGTATCATACATTGAAAGTTCATCATAGATCTAGCTAAAGTCCGTTGCAAGCTAGTTTTTTTTTTTTGCTGATATTTTTCGAGATTGATTGAGATACAATGCTTCCAGAGTCCGAGATGAAAACATTCAAAATGGCGAAACGCCATCACGCAGCCAACAACACTACGCCGTTTGGCGAAAGAGATGAAAATTAAGAAAAGTTAAACAAACTTGCCAACATAACTTAACATTTATTTAAATGTCCATTAATGTTACAGGATTTCTTGACTGTCTCTACAGTTGTAGGAATGTTAGGCCCTGTATATTATGGCGCTATCACCGCCTCCATGAACCCGGCTATACGGCCTCTTAAATTTGGCTTGGCAATTAATATCGCTCAGTACCTGAGTATTAATGTTGAAAGAATCCTCAGTGAAATGGTCCGAACACAGTTTGTGGGAAACAGTAGGTGCAAAGTTTTTTCTACGGCAGTAGTGAGCCCACACTTTCCTCAGCTTCGGGTCCTTGGGGAATGCAAAAAAACTTACTCCAGGGCATTTCCCATTGGAATTATTGCAACCATAAGCAGCACAATACACCATGATGTCCAATGTACGTTAAAGACTATAAAACAATTTTCTTGTCATTCACTTCTCCATTCATCTACCCGCTTGTGCTGTGCCCGAAAGTTTTTGTGACGTATGATCACGTGACAGCGGCTCTTCCGGTTGTAAAATATGCATATCGGAGCTCGAGCAGAAATGCCATATAATCATCACGAATATAACGATTTTGCTGAATTTAATAGATGATTTTGTATTTGTTGATGCAATTAATTCATATTTTTAATGGAAAGAAACTGATAAAGCGTGCATTTATGTTTCATGTCCCATGTCCTTTAACTTCTGTCGTAAGTTAAAGCGAATCATTGGGGAATAAATCTGCTTCTTATCAGCTAAAAACACATCTACAGATATGTCTGTATTTATTTTCAAGAATCTTCACACATTAAGCGAATGATAAAGGTAGAAAAGGAGAAATTATAAGTTATAAACATACCTGAGAAATCCGCCATTTTGCACGTGAATTTCTTTCGGTGGCGACCAACTTGAGTCCAAAAAACTCCCTTTTACGGCCAGTGATTCGCTTTAACTTATGACAGAAGTTAAAATCACAAACTTTTTTTTTCCCAAGTACACACGAAAGTTCGGGTGAAAAAAGACAGTAGAAAAGGTAAAAACAGCTATTATAGAAATGGATTGCTTCACATTGCCAGTCAAACTCTTATGGTTGTCAAGGAATGTCAAGTTAGCTTGCCCACCACGGGCTTGTTGCTATGGGGAAAATTGACACGTGACCAATTCCTGCAAATGGCCTATGAAACAGCTGAAAGGAGTACCGCTGCTGCAAATTCACTCGTCAAGATCGGGTTCAATCTCGACCTCGGGTAATGGCGCATTAATGATTGAACGTTTATATTTGCTTACTTTTGTGAGTTAACAAAATAACTGAGCAGCAGCTCCTGAATGAAACTCGTGGCAGTGTGGGTGATGTTTGTTTGTGTTGCTTTGTCCATTTGCTCATTATGAAATTGCAGTACTTGTTCTTGTTTACATAAGTGTTAGTGATTGTACTGTTACTTTTATTCGCTGTGGAGGAAAACCCTTCCGGGTTCCTGCTGTGAATAGGGTGTAGTCATGATCATTTTCAGAATGGTCCAGAGCCGTTTCCTCACTGAAGCGGTATTACTGACAGTTCACAGCACGTGTGTGACGTGACAGTTCATTAAAATCTAACATAAGACCCTGGGAATAACTGGTGGATAAACCACATTGTTGAAGAACTTCCACTTTACAGGCAGTTTTTTTTTTTCTTCTTGAATATTTTTATCTGTTGTATTTGCACAGGCCCATTTAAGCACACAGCAGGTGAAAGCTGTGAGTAGCTACAGACGAGCTCTAACCGAAAGGAAGAGGGCGGAGTTACAGGACCGGGTGCACAAGGCTGTACAGGAGGCTGAGGGAGGCTGCGCTAACAGAGACGTGACTCCTGTTTGGAAACTCTCCATCTCTGACTCTAATGAGTTGCACAGCAGACGTGGTGAGTGATTATCCTGTTCTCTGATGCTACAGATTATAGATTGCAGAAAAAAATGAAAAATGACTTTCAAGTCTGAGCACATTTCGCCGTCATCTGAAGCTCTGTAAACCAGCAGCGAATGAATCAGGAAGTGTTTGTACATCTGTTTGTACATTACATTGTATTCAGCTATTTTGGGATGCAGCTTTGAAGGGAAAATTGTGTGTTTGGATTTCAAGTTTCCAAAAAAGCTATCTGTAGCTAATTTCCGCCAAAAATATCAGACTTTATTCTATCCACATTCACTGGATATGAGCAATCACGCGCTCTGATTGGCTGCTCTATTACTAGGATATCAGCTCATATACCGTGAGTAGAGAAAAACAAAATGGCGGAGCGCATCAAGTCAGATACATCACTTTATCAAGTATTTAAAAGAAACAGAAATGGCTAAAAGAATATAGGGTTTTATTTATTTATTTATTTATTTATTTATAAATTCCCCCGCTGGCCGAAAGGCCCAAAGGGGGATTATGCCGTGCCGATGTCTGTCCATCCTGGGAAGGGTGCTCACCTTCTGAAATCAACTCCTCTCACAATTTGTGGAGGAATTTCACCGAACTTGGCAGGATTCTTTGTTATATGGCAGTGTAGAAATTCGGACAGGTGGGTGGAGCACAGAAGGACGGCAGGCCAGAACTGAGTTCAAAAAAACCTCTTTATTGGCACTTTTCAGTGATTTTTACACTCTCCCAGCCACCCACACATGCACACACACAGGTCGTCTGGTTGGGGAGAGAGCCCTCTTCCTCTGCTCGCTCTCTCTCCTTACAGAGGGCGCGGTCACTGGGGAATACACACAAACACATGTTAACTGACATCAGGTGCGGTGATTCTGCCACGTACCTTCCCTGACTCCGCCCTCCGGTCACAGACTGACGCTTGACCACGCCCCCGCTGCCACAGGCAGTTATACGCAGATTGAACTTTTGTTTAATTTGGGCAAATTTTTCCCAGAGTTATGCCCTTGATTATTAACAAACTTGTACTTTGGCAATTTCATCAAGGTGTGCTTGCTTTCTGAAATCAACTTCCTTCACAATTTTTATTTTTATTTATTTTTTTAATCCCCCGCTGGCCGAAAGGCCCGAAGGTGGAATATGTCGTGGCGATGTCCGTCCCGTGAAGGGTACTCACCTTCTGAAATCAACTCCTCTCGCAATTTTGGGAGGAATTTCACAAAACTTGGCAAAAGACCTTGTTATATGTTGGTAGTACGCATATTTATTTTGTTCAATTCGGTCGCATTTTACCAGAGTTTTGACCCTTGATTAAATAACTTGTACTTTGACAATTTCATGAAGGTGTCCGTTCTTCTGAAATCAACTCCTCTCACAATTTGTGGAGGAATTTCACCCAACTTGGTAAAAGGCTTTCTAAAATGAGTTATACGCAGGTTGAAATTTCATTTAATTTAGGCAGATTTTGCCAGAGTTATGCCCTTGATTATTAACAAACTTGTACTTTTGGCAATTTCATCAAGGTGTGCTTGCTTTCTGAAATCAACCTCCCTCACAATTTTTATTCCCTCCTGGCCGAAAGGTCCAAAGGGGGATTATGTCGTGGCAATGTCAGTCCGTCCATCTGTCCCGGGAAGGGTACTCACCTTCTGAAATCGACTCCTTTCACAAATTTTGGAGGAATTTCATGAAACTTGACAGGATTCTTTTTTTTTTTTTTTTTTTTTTTAAAGATATTTTTTTGGGCTTTTTGCACCTTTATTGGATAGGACAGTGTAGAGACAGGAAATGAGCGGGAGAGAGAGAGACAGGAAGGGATCGGGAAATGACCTCGAGCCGGAATCGAACCCGGGTCGCCCGCATTCATGGTATGGCGCCCTAACCACCTGAGCCACGACGCCCCCTAGGATTCTTTGTTATATGTTGGTAATGCGTATATTGCAATTTCGTTCAATTCAATCACATTTTACCAGAGTTATGGCACAGTTACCAGCAGGGGATATTGTGCTCTCAGAGCACTCTTGGGATTTTTTTTTTCCCCCCCTCCCCAATATCTCCTGTTCCACACTCCAGCCCAGTCGGTGGTGGTAATGTCCTTTTAAGTTGGTTTGCCAACCGTCAAAAAAACCCTGAAGAAGAAAATGGCAGAGCGTGTAGCTGAACCAACCGAGGACGAAATAAAAACTACTCAAAAACAAAACCACAATTTTTTTAAAAAAAGCAACAAAATCTGGAATGAAAGTATTTGATGGGAAGGACACACATATATATATATATATATATATATATATATATATATATATATATATATATATATATATATTTTTTTTTTTTTTTTTTTCCCCAAAGAATTATTATTGCATTTTTCACAAATTGCTCCTGTCATTTTGGCAGTTTGTTTACATTCTAAGCTGAAATGATTTGGTCAGATGTTTTGTATGAAGATTTTACTTATCGAATTTGCAAAAAATAAAAATGCTCGGTTTCTCAAAATTCAGTGGATGTAGTAAAACAGTTATTCCACTCAATCTCGTCGTACACGGCTTATAGCCGCCATCAGCTCATGTACGACTCGATTTCATGGAATAATTGTGAAATATCTTTAACCATGGCAGAAGAGGATGTATACGTTTGTTGTGGGGGGAAACCAGACACCACTTGTAATTTTATGCATCAGGTTTTATGGTCATGTTGCACTAAGGATAGATTCAAGCAACTGATTGTGTATACATTTTTTTTTTTTTTTTTTTAGTGTACACACTGAATATCTGGCGCCCTTCTGTGGAGTTGCGCTCCTTACTGAGAGAGGGCTGCAGATACAAGGCTTATCATCTGGCCACTTCAGAAACCAAGAAACGCTCTGGCACTTCCAACATCCAGTTCACAGCCACCAAGAAAACACAGTTTCAGAACATTGAGGTAAAGCTGCAGAGGTTGCGTTCATCCTAGTCCGATGATTCGAAGAAACTCCGTGAAAACATTGTTTTGTTTTATTAAAGTGTCCCATTTTGACTGCTCAGTATTTTAATGCAAACGGATAGAAGAGTAACCATCATGTTCTGTAAAACAGGTTTGCCCAGAATGGTTGAGTCTACATTTTCCTGCGAGAGAGTCAACAAAATTCATAGATCTTCAGAGCCCTGGATTCAGCTCTCCATGTGGAGAGGTCGACGTTGTGGGATATGTAATCACCATCTTGGACAGACAAGGTGTTTTTTTTTTTTTGTTTTTTTTTTGTGGGTTTTTTTTGGGGTGTTTTTTTTTTTTTTTCCTAGTTCAAGTCAACTTTGTCAATAATGCCATATGTGCAGGACATACAGAGAATTGAAATTGCGTTTCCCTCTTATCTGCGGTGCAAACAGTAATAAACATGAAATATAAAATATAGATACAAGATATACACTACCGTTCAAAAGTTTGGGGTCACCCAGACAATTTTGTGTTTTCCATGAAAAGTCACACTTTTATTTACCACCATAAGTTGTAAAATGAATAGAAAATATAGTCAAGACATTTTTCTGGCCATTTTGAGCATTTAATCGACCCCACAAATGTGATGCTCCAGAAATTCAATCTGCTCAAAGGAAGGTCAGTTTTATAGCTTCTCTAAAGAGCTCAACTGGTTTCAGCTGTGCTAACATGATTGTACAAGGGTTTTCTAATCATCCATTAGCCTTCTGAGGCAATGAGCAAACACATTGTACCATTAGAACACTGGAGTGAGAGTTGCTGGAAATGGGCCTCTATACACCTATGGAGATATTGCACCAAAAACCAGACATTTGCAGCTAGAATAGTCATTTACCACATTAGCAATGTATAGAGTGGATTTCTGATTAGTTTAAAGCAGGGGTCACCAAACTACGGCCCGCGGGCCAGATCCAGCCCGCCACCCCCCTTTGACCAGCCCCCCAGCCCCTCTGCCCCCCATCACTTGAACCGGCCCTATGAGGCAATCCCCAAAAGTGGTCATGGCCTATTTTTTTTAATTGCTTTTCGGCAAATAATAACATGTCTGCATCTTGTATTTTGTTGATTTTATCAATTAAAATTGATATTTAGTTATAAAATTAACTATTCATGTTTTCCGAATTTTCGTCATATGCTCGCGATCAAGCAGTGACAGGCAGCGCACGCGCAGAGAACTGTCAGTGTTCAGGACAGCAAAATGGCTAGCGGTCAGCGAAAAGCTGACAGAGAATGCAGAGTTTTTAAAGAACAGTGGACCACCGATTATTTTTTCGTTCAGTGTAAGGACCGTGCAGTTTATCTTGTATGTAAAGAAAGTGTGCCGGTTTTCAAAGAATATAATCTGCGTCGTCACTACGAAACCCGCCACAAAGAGTATGCTAGTTTGCGAGGGCAAACAAGAGAAGACAGGATTTGGAGGATGAAATGCGGACCGGCTGCACAACAGAATGTATTCCTTCGCCAAACCCAGATCAACCAGGCTGCTGTCCGAGCTAGCTATAAGGTAGCTCACCTACTAGCTACCCATGGAAAGCCGTTTACTGATGGGGACTTTGTTAAAGTATGCATGCTTGCTGTGGCCGAGGTGGTGTGTCCCGACAAGAAGGATGCGCTCAACGCGATGAGTCTCTCCGCACCTACTATGACCAGGCGAACCGAAGATTTGGGGGACAACGTGTATGACCAGCTGAATGAGAAAGCGTCAGAATTCGAGTTTTTTGCTTTGGCCATGGATGAGAGCAATGACGTGCAGGACACAGCACAACTGCTGTGATCTATTGCTCATATTATTATAATTTCACTGTTTTTTAAAATGTATTTATTTTATAGGCCTATTTATTTGACCTTTATTAAGTGCTGCATACAATTATTATTTATATTATTAATAATATCAACAAGCCTACCTACAATTTATAATTTTCCACTCACCTTTGCCAGTGTCAGTCACCTCAAATAGGCAGATGTTTCTTACCTTTACAGCTTTGATATTATTTTTATTAGAAAATAAATAAATGGAATATCAGTGGTATTTCAAATTAAAACAAAGTGTGAAGACTTGATTACTACTTTTGCAAACCACTAGTAAAGATAAACATGTGCCAGGAATCAAGTGTTGATATAGTAGTGGGGATAGAGTAGTGGGGATATAGTAGTGTGGGGAGATATAGTAGTGTGGATGGCTGTGCCAGGCTAGTAATCTCTACTACACAATGAGGCCTGCTGGTGGTCATATTTGTCTGGGTCATACAATTCTATGTGATATAGCTGACCCGACCCCGGCCCCCATCACAGTCAGGAATGACAATGTGGCCCCCAGAGAAAAAAGTTTGGTGACCCCTGGTTTAAAGCGATCTTCATTGAAAAGAACAGTGCTTTTCTTTCAAAAATAAGGACATTTCAAAGTGACCCCAAACTTTTGAACGGTAGTGTAAACTTGAAAAAAAAATTAAAAAAAAAACAGGGGGGGGGGTTATTTACACACACAAGCTAAAGCTATCTAAGAAAAGACAGTGGCAATCCAGAAAGTGCAAATGTGGCAGTGTGAACAGAATTAACGGTATAAATTTAAATGTGACGAATGACAATATAAACAGAATGAACAATGTAAACGGGAACAGCAGTCTGACAGTAATTATCAGTATAAATATAAATAAATAAATATGGCAGTATGAGCAGAATTTTCAGTGTAAGTATAAATATGGCAGATATGACAGTATAAACAGTGTAGCAGTGAAGTCTGTCAAAGATAAGATGTATAAAGTGTAAACAGTGTTGTAAACAGTTTTTATAAAGTGCAATTAACTAAAAAAAGAAGGCAGTATGAGCAGAATTTTCAGTGTAAGTCTAAATATGGCAGATATGTAAAAAGTGTAAACAGTTTTTATATAGTGCAATTAACTTAAAACGTGTAGACAGTATTGTAAACAGTTTTTACATGGTGCAATTGAATTTCGTTACAGTTCGTTAAAGTGGCTGGTGACATTTGGTTTATGTATTAAGGGAAGGGGGTACTGGCCTGGGAGGGAGTTCAGCATCCTGATGGCTTGGTGGATGACATTGTCTCTCAGTCTGCTGGTTCTCGCCCGGAGGCTTCTCATTCTCCTCCCAGAAGGCAGGAGGCTGAAGAAGTGGTGGTTGGGATGGGTGGAGTCGCCCGCAATGCTGAGTGCTCTGCGGGCCAGGCGTGTGTTGTAAATATCCTGAAGGGAGGGTAGGGGGACACCGATGATCTTCTCAGCTGCTTTCACTATGCGCTGCAGGGTCTTCCGGCAGGATGCAGTACAGCTGCCGTACCACACAGTGATGCAGCTGGTCAGGATGCTCTCGATGGTTCCGCGGTAGAAGGTCTGCATGATAGGGACTGGTGCTCTAGCTCTTTTCAGTCTGCGGAGGAAGTAGAGGCGCTGCTGAACTTTCCTGGCCAGCAATGCGGTGTTGCTGCTCCAGGAGAGATCCTCGGTGAGGTACACACCCAGGAACTTGGTGCTGCTCAGTCTCTCCACACCGGCACCGTTAATGGTCAGTGGAGGATGCTGGGTGGAGTCAAATATCGGGAAGTCGATAACCATCTCCTTAGTCTTCTCCACATTAAGAGAGAGATTGTTGTCTCTGCACCACACGGCCAGTTGGCTCACCTCGTCCCTGTAGTATGACTCATCATTGTTGTTAATGAGTCCCACCACAGTCGTGTCATCCGCAAACTTGATGAAGAGGTTGGTGTGCAGTCGTGGGTCAGCAGGGTGAAGAGAAGGGGGCTGAGCACACATCCTTGGGGGGCCCCTGTGTTCAGTATGATGGTGCTGGATGTGTTGCTGCTGACCCGGACTGCCTGTGGTCTTCCGGTCAGGAAGTCCAGCAACCAGTTGCAGAGGGAGGTGTTTAGTTGTAGACCCTTCCTGTTTAGTTCCCTTCCTTTTGGGAATGGAGTGTTATCGACTGTCATTAATCCATTATGATGATCTCTCTGCAAATAATATGATGCAGCGTACTTCTTAAGTTGTAAATTCTAACCGATTAAAGATAAATATGTTGAATAAATCATAAGAGTAGCGAAGGTGTATTCTCCAGTAACAGCTACTAGTGTGTAGGGGATGAGTCACAGTTTCCTGTTTTTGTTATGTGATGCGAATGCGATGATGAGAAGCTTGTGATTTCCTGTTGGAAACTGGAACTTGTCACTTTGTAAACTGGTGTATGGTCTGTATATTGACGCATAATCTAATAATTATGAAAATATTTCTGTTCAATACTAATTTATTTATTTATTTATTTTTTTAGTGTGCTTGCTCAAGCACACAGCAGCCAAAGGCAAGCACACTATTGTTCTTCTCAAGTTTACTTATTCTGCCTTATTCCGACACGTTTCCTCCTAGGGCGTTCGAGATAGAGACACCATTCCAACTCTGAGACATCTGGCCCGAAGTGGTGTAGTGTGCTTGTATACAGCTTTTGGATCAACGTGCCCGTTCTCTTGTTCTTGTCGTTTTTCTTTTGGCTTTTTCCCATAGAGAATGAATAGGGCTCATGAATCGACTCGTCCTACTCGGACACGCTCCATCGCAGATGCACCAAACCTCATGTGATGCTTCAGGCCAACTCCCCCGACACATACATGCAATCGGTTCTGACCCGCACTCATATTTTTCCTTTCTTTTTGCTCATCCCTTTTTCCTCCATAGGCTTGCATTGATTTTTGGCCCCATTGAAAATGAATGGTGTCTCAGGAGAAAAACTTTCACTCTCCATCAATTTTTTTTTAACCAACTGACCAAACTTCAAGAAACTTCACTTGATGCCTCAGGCCAAGTCCCTGCACAGATCCATCCCCTCATCTGAGACCTGCACTCGTCTTTTCCTTGGTTTTCACGCATCTCTTTTTACCTCCATAGGCTTCCATTGATTTTTGGCCCCATTCAAATGAATGGAGTTTTGCTCAGTAACACTTCACCACACATCCACCAAACTTCATACGGCACCTCAGGCCAAATCACCATCACACACATGATATCGGTTCTGACCCGCACTCGTCTTTGTCTTACCTTTCATCCGTCCATTTTTTTTTTCTCCATTTTGCCGCAAATCAATGGAAGCTTGACTGACTCATTCCTCCCTTCCCCCATAGGTGATGATGCATTTGGCAAGGATCTGCTCATTTGAGACTTTGACAGCAAATCAACTTCAACTCAATGGCCACTTTATTAGGAATACTTACACGCGCACACGATAGCAATTAGCATATAAGCATTCACGTGTTACCATGCTAGCTGTTAGCATGTTACCCATTACGATATCATGCCTGCTGTTAGCTCGCGAGTTGATAGCATGTTCACCATTAGCATGTTATCATGAGAGCTGTTAACATGTTAGGATTAGCATGGTAGCATGCAGAGTTTGCATGTTTGCTGTTAGCGAGTTCGCCTGAGCATGTTAGCATGCTAACTGTTAGCATGTTAGCTGTTAACATGTCACCCTCAGCGTGTTAGCATGCTAAAAGTTAACATACTATCCATTAGCATGTTAGCTGTTACCATGATAGCTGTCAGAATATTAGCCAAAGTGTTAGAATTTTAACAAATAGCATGTTAATCATTAGCATGTTAGAATGCTAGCTGTTAGCATGTTATCTATTAGCATGTTAGCATTATATCTTTTAGCATGTTAGTATGCTGTTAGCATGTTCGTGTGCTAGCTGTTAGCATGTTAGTATGTTAGCTGTTCTGCTACAGCTCAGCAAGCACACTGCATTTTCTCTGCGGAAATGCAGTCTAGTTTTTCATAAAGATTTTTTAGGTCACATCTTGAAAAAGAGGAAAAAAAAACAACTCAAAAGTCGCAGAAATGCTCACTTCGACCTGTCTGATGACTTGCCCGACAATAGTTTAGGCTACTGCTCTGAAATCACAGCGTACGCGTTTGCTTTCTTATATAATCTGTAATGCACACTAATTAGAAGACAAACCTACAGTCCCTTTTCCGGGAGGGGGAATAAATAAATATACAAGCAAACAAACAATGTTTCCAGCCATGGTATGTATATTTATAATTATTCCATAATATGTATAAATATGACCCTCTAATTTGCAGGTACGTCTCCTGTGTTGTACTTTGTGGATGAAAAGTTTGACTTTGTCTCCGTGAGGATCTACAGCAGCCTGGCTCTTCTCGCTCTGGAGGACCTGGTAAAGCCATTAGCTCTACTGGCTGTAAGCAACCTGCAGCTCCGCCAGCAGTCTGGCCCAGTCCCCAGCCTTTATGCTGGAGAACAAGCGCTATTCTCGACAAGCCCTAAAGAACCCCATTTACAGGAAGATCTTTCTCGTCTGAAGACGTTTGTTGAGGTAACCAGGACGGTTCATACTTCTTGGTTCAGGTTAATATAGAGTGTCAGAACTTCTGTTTAACTAGCAGGTCAGTTGTTTTGGATTTAATTTTAGCTGTGAATTTTGATCATTTAAATGAATAGCAGCGTTCATCAAATAGCTTTTTGTATAAACCCAGGTTTGATATCCAGTTGTCTAAATGAATCATTTGAGATCAGTTTGCGATCTAGAATCATAAGAAGCTTCGTTTTATGCTCAAATGGAAAATATTTTCGCCTGCAGATTTATGTACTATTGATTGCTTTCCATACAGGATTATGAGCATTTCTTCATAGTTGCCGAAGAGAAACTCTCAAACCTGATTCCAACAGGTTTCTTGAACCCTTGCGAGTCCCTGAGAACTCCAGGTTTGCCATCCGTGCCAAAACCAAACATCAGGAATAATGTGAGTTTTTATTTGTTTCACTATGAATTATGTGTGGGACACTAGAACGGAACAGCGATGCAATAACCTGACATGGACGGCCAAATCCAGTATAATTTCCACACTTTTGTCATTATTCCCAGGTAACACCTCATCAGACAAGCCGAGTTTTTTCCCCTTTCACGCCAGTGACCAAAGGAACCCCTGTACCCGCTGGAAACTCCGACTCCAAGGACCCGAGGAGTGTAAAAAGGAAGCGTGGTATGGAGTACCTGTCACGCCTCCAAAAACCAGCACCCCTCGTTCCTCTGGGAATGGTCCGTTCTCCCAGAGTCAGCAAGACGTTTAACCCTCCCAGGAGGTGCGAGACGCCTCGTAATCTCCAGACAATGCCAACTCCACCACCAGAAGAGAAGCAGTGGGTGAAGGATGAAGAACTGGCCATGATAAACACACAAACACTGCTAAAGAGGTAGCTGATGCAGTATAGAGTATCCTGATGTAAGATTCCCAGTCCATTTTGTGGACTAAAGAACAAAAATGTAAAGGAATGAAGGGAGGAAGATGATGTTCTAGTCTAGCGTTGTGACTGTGACGGTTTTGTTTCTATATGGTCCATATATTTCTACTAAATATTTTGTACTGCTACTGAGATGACTTGAAAATTGCACAAGAGATGGATGCTCTCCGTAATCTTATTCCTGTATGCCGTTTTTCCAGTTTCTTAAAAACAAAAAAAAAGATGAATAAATTATTTATTTTTTTATGTATGCGTGTCTTGAGAAGCAAGCTTGCATTTGAGGTGAATTTTAATGTTCTGTGTTCTGGAGTCAGCAGATCAAACTAGAAAGGACTCGCAATTCATATTTATTATGAATTGGTGCTACTACCAGAGTTGAAACACTAGGGGGCAGCAAAACCTATGCATTTGTCTCGACCTCACAAGGTAGGTAGTTAATGAATGATGAATTGTTGTGACAAAGGATATACATGTTCAAACTAATAAACAGGACGCTGTATTATGTTTGCGGTAAAAATTAAATGAATAATTTATAGATTCGCCTCTGTGTGCATGCCTTTGTGGTTGGAGGTGTTTTGCCAAATCATGCTAAGATGGATGAGGAATTGGTGTATATTAAAAAAAAACAAAAAAATACAAAAAACTGATGTCTAGGTTCGGGATTCAAACAAATACACGACAGCAGCCTTTGCTCTATATAGCAATCGGTTCTTTTTTTCCAGGATTGAGGAACAGCCCCATAATCTACTGCCTCTGCAAAAATGGTCTTAGAAAACCGCAGGCATGTCCGTTTGAAGTCCACAGTCTCAGTTAACAGCCACCACTGGCCCTTCTGCAGTTGTTCAGTTTAGCATCTGTTATCTCGTTTTAGAGAAAATTACTTTCTATTCTAAGTAGTGTATTGCTTGGTGATGAGGAAAGCAAAAAAAAAAAGCACCCTACATTTGTAGTGAATGATCACATCCTCGACATTCCAAAGTCGACTTGGCCGAAATGCCTGCCTGAGATCAGCTCTGAAAATACTTGACCGCTAATGAGAAAGTATTAGTTTTTTTTTTTTTGAAGATTCTGTACGTTTCCTTGAAATGTGTAAATGCTTTTGCACATAATACACAGTCAGATTCAGACCGTGACCATGAAAGGCATGTAGTACAGGCCTGAGTTTCCCAAAAGCATCACAGCACAAAACAAAAATCATCTTTAAATGGTAGAGCGAGCAGCACAATGAACACACTCTCTCTCTCTCTCTCTCTCTCTCTCTCTCTCTCTCTCTCCTGGTTAAGACGCTCTTAACGTTGAGGCTTTTGGGAAACCGACCGCAGATTTGTTATTTTTAGTTTTTCAGTATTTCAACAGATACTGTTGCATGTGTGCCTATTTAAAAACTAACCCGGCATATTCAGTGCTGCCAGCCTTTATGATTTTTGACCCCTCGGTTCGGCAATACAGGAAACACCCAGTTGCATAATATTGTGATTGCCCTCGGTGCATTTTTTATTTTTTTTTCCCTTCCCTTCTCCTCATGCATGCACACACCCCACCACTCCAGACAAGTGCAAACTGGACAATTGCGATGTCACCATGGAGATGCTCGCTTTACCGCTCCCGTCCTGCAACCCAGCCTTTGATCAACACCACCATGCACCGCTGCTGAACAAAGGATGGCTGAAGCGCCAGATTTACCAGCGCTAATCTAACAGCCTGCCCTGGACACAAACCAGCACAGCCTAATTTCTCCAACTGTCAAACATCCGAAATGATTTCGCCAGCATGGTTAGCTTGAAGACCGTGTGAAATGGTCAGTGCGTGAGCCACAATAGCAAAGCAGTCAAAAAAGCAAAAAAACACTTTCCTATATGTGCCCCCTGACCCCATCTGGGGCCCGGTGCGCCATATTTGCAGATATATGGCCAGTGGAGACACCTGAGAGCTGCACTTTTTGCTTTCTCTGATTATATACGAAGATTCGCTCAGAAAGCCGATTCATTGAAGTGGAAAGATGTGAAAATGTGGAAGCCCTGGCCTAACTGTCTGAGAAGCAGATTTGGGAACAAAAGCTTGCCAGTTCAATTCCCTGGACCAGCAGGAATGCCTGAAGTGTCCCTGAGCAAGGCGTCTAACCCACAACTGCTCTCCAGGTTTGTCTGGATGCTGTACTGTACGTCACTCTGGATAAAGAGCGTCTATGAAAATGCCATTAATACACATTTGTTTCTGGTAGCCTAATTCTGACATTGTTTAAAAGTAGACGGCCTTTCGATTTCATAAAATTGGTGAAATTTAGTTCTCTCTTTAAAATATAGTCATTGTGATTTGTATTTATTTCTGTAAAATCTAAAAAAAAAAAAAAAGGCCATTCTGTGGCTGGGAAGTTATTTAATTTGAGGGGATTCCTGAGCAAATAATATGCATGAAATTGCCTGCTTCGCGCAATCAAGCAGACAGACAAAGTCCGTGTGCGCATGCGCAGGTTTACTTTTGACCGTGCATTGACAGTTACATCATCTTGTCGCTAAATGAACAGCTGATCACACCGAAAACGTCTTTTCTTCTCGCTTTTTGTTACTGTAGTCGGTCTGTCTTTCACATTTCATTTGCACACTCACGTCCTCCATTTTTCTCTCCTGTTTCAGATTTGTATCCCACAATGCCTTGCGCGAACGGGGAAAGCCCACCATGTGATGCATGACGTAGGCTCTTGTTTTGCGTCATGGTGAAGCAGGAAAAAAAAAAGGCGGAGAATTTAGGGCCATGTGCCTCTAAATTCATTAATTTTTTTTTTTAAAGAAAAAAATCATAAAATTGGAAGTCTGTGATTCAAATTCAGTCGCTTTCGGTCCACTAAACAAAAATAATTGGGTGTCGGGTACAATTCTTTTTATGACCTAAACTTGAAAAATCTGAAAGGTAGTACAGCTTTTAAGTCAACTTTGATCAGTGAATTCATCAGCCTCTGTCTTGTGAGCTAATAGAAACCAGGTGGGTGGGAGTTCTTTAGTCAGAAATATATTTTTATGAGCATCTCAAAACTTAATAGCTGTACCATCCATCAACATGCACTAGGATTTTTGTGGTAAAATTTCTGCAAATTCCGAGCCATTTCAAGCTGGCATGCTTATCCTAAGAGAGCTTGCACAACTGAAAACATAGTCCGAGCACCATTTTGAATTTCACCTCCAAGCTCATTCGGTATAGGAGCTCTCAAAAAGAAAAAAAAAAAAAACCCACCAAAATAGACAACGTAAGGCCAAAAAGATTTTTTTTATCCTTTGGAAGCTGCCTTAATCCATGCACTTAGTCTACCACTGTCTGTTCTTTTCCGTGGAACTGAAACGTTAAAATGAGTGGGTTGAAAATGAGGTACTGTGATGGGGAGCAGACACTCCCTCTCGTTGCCCTATCCGCTGTGCAACCCCACTGTGTGGAATTAAGACTGTCGCTTGGCTTTCACAAAACCCTGCCAGATCCCAAAACTGAGATTTTAGGTTGGGTTTCTTATCTAATAATTGCCTGAGCACTTAACAGCAGCCATAAAACTGTGTTATAAAACACAGGCCTGATTCATTCACCCTAAAGAACAAAGTAAGAGGTATTAAAATGTGACTCAAAGATATAAAGCCATAAAGTATATACTTTTGGAGGGAAAAAAAAAGAAAGTCAATGTAAAGAAAGTCAATGATGGTAATTGCAGCATTGCTCTGTTTTTAATATGACCATTTTATTATTAAACATTACTCTAATGTAACTATGGCAATGGAACATCTGTTCAGTATGCAAAGACAAAAAAAAAAATTGTGCCACATAATAACTAACCATTAGGAATATCTTCCTGCACTTCCTCATTTGATGAGTCGCCATCCTGGATTTGACTGCTGCCGAAATCAATCGGCCTCGTTTTTAAAGATAAAGCTCATGCATTTGCTTTTGATTAAGCCTCCATTTTGCTCTGTGCTTTTGACCTTGCACAGGCTCTGTTTACACTGGAGCATGGGGCCTGGCTGCTTACACTCCCTCACTTTATTTAATTTCCATCGCTCCCCAGTCAACTCTCCATCGTACCACTTCCTCTCCAGGTTTTGCATGCTTTCTGTGGAAATGAGCTTCACAGACAGTTGACCTTGTAGATCCACCACCTGAGGTCTGGCACAGCAGAGCCTGCAAAATGACCCATGAACTGACCCGCTGTAAATCTCTTTGCTTTCTCATTTTACAACCCCCAAATTCATTAATCTCATGACCATACATGAAGAACAGTGTTGGGGGAAATATATTGCCAGGATTCGGAAAAGGGGATATGGTGCCCAGCTTATTTTAACAACCCTAGTTTATTTTCTGGATGAGTCTCTCATTTGATACATTTAAAAGGAAGTGGGTTATCATTGAGCCATGGACTGGGCTGAAAACATGACCTGAGGATTTGAATGTACTGGAAATCATGAAATGTTGGTGGGGATTTTGGAGGAAAATGTACCATAACAATTAACTGAACCATCTCTTATTGCTGTAATCTTCATTTGGAACCTTTTTATAGCAGGAAACACGCGGAGCCGTGTTGTATGGAGCCTCAGTTGCACAGTTGAGATCTCAAAATACAATCATTGCTCACTGCTTTCTTGTTCATTGTCCTTCTTGGTTCTTATCCATCCCTGGCACTCACCATCAAACACATGACCATCTTCTATTTTTCTGTTATCCGCATTTTTTTTTTTTTAAGAGTTTGGCTGTTCAACATGTGCTATTAAGGAAATGCTGATAAATATGAGCATAAATCTGTGAAACAGTTGGGCAACCTGATGAGCTCGGACAATTCAAGAGAATATCTAATGGACAAAAGTATGGTTCAGTGCAAGATATTGTCATGAGAGCAACACCAGATTTTAATGCAAAGTGTTCCTACACATTGGATAACTTTGGTCATACCATTTTCTCTGTCTTAATGTTCTCAGCTATATTTCACCAAATTTATTTTTAAACAAAGTGATTGATGCAGTGCATCCCACAGCATTCCTTTATAATATTGATTCCAAAAGTCAAAGTCCCTCCCATGCCAGGACCTGGTCTTCCCAGGCAGTCTCCCAACCCAGTACTAACCAGGTCCTTAAGGCGCATTGGGCATCGCCGATCTCCACTTCTATAGCCCTCGGTCTGTCGCCTATACAGCTAGGGCAGAGGTCGGCAACCCGCGGCTCTTTCATCCCTCTGCTGTGGCTTTGAGAGGGCGAGCTCATTTTGGAAAAAAAAATGTGAATAAATAATGGCCATTTAATTTAAATTGATTTTTATTTTATTTATTTAGTTTTTTCATTGTAATAGTTATATCTTTGGAGATTGAGGTGTTCGTGTGACATTAAAATAAAACTTGTTTTTTAATATTTTGTCGATCAAAATATGCATCACATCCTGTATGCGACACCTGTTGCCACCAGACAAATTGTTACAAAATGCTGTTTGAGTCGGCTGCGTAGTGGCGTAAGACCTGTGCGTGCCGCCCGAGTGTGGTGTGAGGAGGGAGCGGCGTGGTGGTCGCCCCATGCTCCCTTAGTCTGCCGCCTACCCCTAAGCTGTACAGATGTGCTACATGGCGGGGGTTAGCAAGATGCACCCCTGGGTTATCAGAACTCATTTGAGTCTGCTGTTACGAGCCGATGAAGGTTCCCGGCGAGTTCAGGCGTAGCTGAGGTGACCGTCAGCTTCGAAGCGGGGTGAGCCAGACACCCCGGGGTGACATGTCGTAACAAAGTGACTTGTTTTGACCCCGGTAAGCTAGCAATGGATAAATCTGAGAAGAGAAAAGTTTGCTAGGGTTACAGTAGGGGCTAGTCCTCTGGTAGCAGCGAGAGTTTGACTCCCCACTCACATCTGTTTTGCAGCGTGCCTTGCCAGACAGTAGTAGGTACCATCTTTATGATGGTCTTTGGTATGACCTGACTGCAAGTAGAACTTGCAATCTCCTGGCTGATTGGCAGACACGCTAACCACCAAACCAGCTCATGGTCAATATCGACCTAACTAATCGTTAATAAATGAATTGCCAACTACATCAAATGGCCAGAAGTATGTGGATACCTTACTATCACAACCTGATGATGTTGAACATTTCTTTCCAAGACCATAGGCATTAATATGGAGTTAGTCCCCCCCTTTACTGCGATAACCATCTCCACTCTTATTGGAAGGTTTACCATTATATTTTGGAGTGTGGCTGTGGGAATTTGTGCTCATTTAGTCACGAGCATTAGTGAGGCTGGGCACTGTTGTTTATGCAAGGAGTTCTTGTGCACAGTTGGTGTTCCAGTTCATCCCAAAGGTTTTCAGTGGAGCTGAGGTCAGGGCTCTGAGCCAGGCATTCAACTTCTTCCACACCAACATCAGCAAGCCATGTCTGTATGGACTTTGCTTTGTCCAAAGAGGCATTATCAGGTTTGTGCTCCTTAGTTCCAGTGAAGGGAAAATCTTAATTCTACAGCATACAAAGATATTCAAGACAATTGTGTGCTCCCAACTTTCTGGCAACATTTTGGGGAAGACCAACATATAGATGTGATGGCCAGGTTTCCTCATACTGTTAGCCAGTTAGTGTATTTATTCACAAATTTTAGCAGTTTTGCTGAATAGTCATTGCAGCTCTGTTGCAGAATTGTTTACTGTTTTTACTATGATTTACTAAGAATTATTAGTCTTGGTGGGACAGCACAGGGTCCTGAGTTTGATCCTGGGCTTGGGTTACTATCTGTGCAGAGTTGTATATGTTCTCCCTGTGTTTTGTGTGGGTTTCCTCTGGTTTCTCCAGATTCATCCCACTAGTTTCACACCCAGGGTGAATTCTTGCACTTTGCACCCAGTGTTCCTCTGTGACCCAGAACAAGATAAAGTGAAAGTAAGTGATATCATTCTTGGTAAGAAAATAAAATCTAAAGTTTGTGTCTGTGGCCAGATGAGTCCAAATTTCAGCTTGTTTTCAGTAAAAGAGACACTGAGTTCTCCGTGCCAAAGGTGAACACGACCATCCAGTTTGTTATCAGAGAATGAAGATACCACTGATATCTTGGGATTTTAGAGAGACATATTCATCAAGGCGACGTCTCTTCTTGGGAAGTCCATGCTTATTTCATCAGGACAATGCCAGGCTTCATACTGCATGGGCTACAACAGCGTGGCTTCATAGACACAGAGTGCGTGTGCTTGACTGGCCTGCTGCCTGTCCAGATCTGTCTCCTATTGACAATGTATGGCGCATCATGAAGAGGAGACTCAGTCAACGGCGACCACGGACTGCAGCTGAAGTCTTGTATCAAGCAAGAATGGACAAAAATTCCAATTGCAAAAGTGCAACAACTAGTATCCTCTGATCCCATACAATTAAAAAGTGTTACTAAAGGCAAGGTCATGTAATACAATGGTAATAATGCCTCTGTCCCAACTTTTTTTTGTGTGTGTTGCAGGCATTAAATTCTATCATAATTTATATTTACAAAATACAATTCATAATTTTTATGGACAGAATTTCTAGGCGCAGCCAGGAGCCGGAAGGAATCCTGTTTGGGAACCACAGGATTTCATCTCTGCTTTTCGCAGATGATGATGTTCTGTTGGCTTCTTGAAACCAGGACCTTCAGCATGCACTGGGGCGGTTTGCAGTCAAGTGTGAAGCGGCTGGGATGAGAATCAGCACCTCCAAGTCAGAGGCCATGGTTCTTGACCGGAAAAGGGTGGCTTGCCCTCTCCAGGTTGTTGGAGAAGTCCTGCCTCAAGTGGAGGAGTTTAAGTATCTTGGGATCTTGTTCATGAGTGAGGGAAGGATAGAGCGTGAGATCGACAGGCGCATCGGTGCGGCCTCTGCAGTGATGCGGTCACTTTACCAGTCCGTTGTGGTGAAGAAGGAGCTGAGCCAAAAGGCGAAGCTCTCGATTTACCGGTCGATCTACGTTCCGACTCTCACCTATGGTCATGAGCTTTGGGTAATGACCGAAAGAACAAGATGATGATGTTCAACCGGAAAAAAGCGGCCGAAATGAGTTTCCTTCGCAGGGTGGCTGGGCGCTCCCTTAGAGATGGGGTGAGAAGCACAGTCACTCGGGAGGAGCTCGGAGTAGAGCCGCTGCTCCTCCACATCGAGAGGAATCAGCTGAGGTGGCTCGGGCATCTCTTTTGGATGCCTCCTGGACGCCTCCCTGGGGAGGTTTTCCAGGCATGTCCCCCCGGGAGGAGGCCCCAGGGAAGACCCAGGACACACTGGAGGGACTATGTCTCTCGGCTGGCCTGGGAACACCTCGGTGTTCTTCCCGAGGAGCTGGCCGAGGTGTCTGGGGAAAGGGAAGTTTGGGCTTCCATGCTCAGACTGCTGCCTCCGCGACCCGGCCCCGGATAAGCGGAAGAAGACGAGACGAGACAATTAAAGTTGGCTAGTAAATCTATTGAAAATTTTTTTGTACTTTTGTCAGTTAAATAAAGGTTTACATGAATTAAAAAAAAAAAAATCACATTTTTGTTTTTATTGCATTTTGGAAAATATCCCAGCTTTTTTGGAAAATGGGGTTGTACACCATCATTATAACCAGAGTGAGAGTACTTGACATGTTTGGGATGGTTCTGGGATAAAAGTGCATTGTTGAAGAAAATTGGATGGACCGTTTAATACACAACAGAATTTCTGTGACCTATTCAGTCCTATTTCATGGTGTCTTGGCTGCAGGCCATGTGTGTTATGTACCTTTTACCATGATGTGTTATTGTATTCTTAGTTTTGGAGAGGTAGTTTCTACACTCCCCCCCCCCAGAAAAAAAAAAAGATGCTGTGTAAAGTGTAAATGTTGAAACTGAGGATTTTTTTAAATACATGGCAATTTTCAATTTGGTGCCAGGAACATGGTTCAAAAAAAGTTGGGACGGGGCAACAAAAGACTGGTTTAATTGGCAAAAAAGTCAGTAACATGATTTGGTATGAAAAGAGCATCCCAGAGAGCCTGAGTCTCTCAGAAGTAAAGATGGGGAGGGGTTCACCACTGCATGGGCAAATACTGCAAAAATATAAAAATAACATTCCACAATGTAAAATTTCAAATCAGCTGGGAATCACATCATCTATGGTGCATAATATCATTAAAAGATTCAGAGAATCTGGATAAATCCTTGTACACAAGGGACAAAGCTGAAAACCAATATTGGATGGCTGTGCTCTTTGGGCCCTCAGGCGACACTACATTAAAAATAGACATGGTTCTGTCGTGGAAATCGCTGCATGGGCTCAGGAACACTTCCAAAAACCATCGTCTGTGAACACAGTTCATCACTGCATACACAAATGCAAGTTAAAACCATATAAACAATATCCAGAAACGCCACTGCCTTCTCTGGGCCCGAGCTCATTTATGAATGACTGACTGTGGCGAAGTGGAAAACTCTCCTGTGGTCTGACAAATCAAAATTTGAAATTCTTTTTGGAAATCATGGATGCCACGTCCTCCAGGCTAAAGAACAGAGGGTCCATCTAGCTTGTTATCAGTGCACAGTTCAAAAGTCAGTGTCTGTGATGGTATGAGGGTGCATTAGTGCACATGGCATGGGCAGCTTGGACATCTGAGATGGCACCATTTTTAATCCTGAATCATATACACAGATTTTAGAGCAACATGCTGCCATCCAGGCGATGTCTTTTGCAGGGAAGGCCTTGCTTATTTCAGCAAGACAATGCCAAACCACATTCTGCACATCTTACAATGGCATGGTTCCGTCGTAAAAGAGTCCAGGTGCTAAACTGGCTTGCCTGCAGTCCATACCTGTTGAAAACATTATTATCAGTGCATTATGAAGTGCAAATTACGACAAAGGAAACCCCAAACTGTTGAGCAACTGAAATTGTATATCAGCCAAGAATGGAACAGCATTTCACTTTCAAAACTATAGCACTTGATCTCCTTAGTTCCCAAACGTTTACAGAGTGTTGTTAAAAGTAGAGGTGATGCAACACAGTGGTAAACATGCCCCTGTCCCAACTTTTTTGAAACGTGTTGCTGGCATCAAATTCAAGATGAGCGCATATTTCTCAATTTCAACATTTAATATGTTTACTTACTACTATTTTCAAATAGATATCAGGTTTCCATGATTTGCAAATCATCACATTCTGTTTTTATTGACATTTTACACAGCATCTCAACTTTTTTGGAATTTGGGTTGTAGATGCATTTGAGCTGAAGTCTTCACCACAAGGCAAAGGTAAACTCAGTTTTGTGTTGTTATTGGGACTGGACTTGCTTCCTTATTAACATAAACCAGCTTGAGTTCATTCTTATCTCTGGCCACAGCACTACCTGATTTGGTCAGGTTTATTTGGGAATCTTGGGTCAGGATTATAATTAAATCCCAGCGAGTAATTGGGCTAAACAGAATTCGGAGTAATCACATTCTTGCTTTTGATCACCCCTTTATAATCTTTCTAAACCTCCTTAAACAATTTAATATTAAGTGGGTCTTTTTGTTTTTGTTTTTTTTGGGGTTTTTTTTGGGGGGAAGCAAATGTCTTGTGTAAATTCACATAGTTCTTCAGGTCACTGTGTGATACTTTGCCCTCCACATGTCTGACATTTCCAACACGTTCCACACATCTTTGTAAATACTTGAGCTGTGAGTAATGGTGCCAAGCATGATTATTTCTTGCATGCCGAGCTGTTGGCCGTGTTGCCTCATTAAAACTTGTTAGACGTGCACTTGGGCCTCCCAAAGGGGCTTGGACGTGTTTTACGCCCAACACCAAAGGAAGCCACGTGGCCTGTGCAGCATTTTCCACTAAATGCAGTTTTTATTTTTGAAGTTCCACATCAATACGCTCTGCTTCTGAAAATACCTTCCTTTCAAACAAGATGCAGGATCTGACCTTTGTATGTGTAAATGAGAGTCAGGGGTCCAGATGGTAAGGAAACTGCCACATGTGGACTCCTGGGTCTATGTTCCTTTCCAGGCAATAAAAGTTACACATCTGAACATTTGAGAGGTAGGAGGAAAGAAAACTGATTATTTATGAAGATGCTTTTACAAGAAACAGTGTTTTATAGTGCTACGACTGACCCTGTCACGACTTGAGAACCAGTCGAGAAATTGTAAGGCGGCAGCATATAGATCCTTATATTGATATTCAGTCATTTGAGGCAGCTTGTTTTCTTTTTATCAGCCCTGATTTTCTGTATCAGGAGTTTTCGAATTCTGTTGTACACACCCAGGATTGTTGTATACACCCAGCCCTTTGAAGAGAAAATTCTTCTTGGTTGTTTATGATGATGCACAAAAATGTGAGTGTAGATATTCAAGCTTAATTTTAGTTTTGTTTACTCCTTCCACAAATGCCACGGTAGTTATTTCTCCTTCATACCACAACCTTGACCAAGAGCCTTTCTGGATTCCCCTGTGTGTGGCCCATGCTTTAAGAGGATAACACAGCAGCTTGGGATCAAAGATCAGTCTTCTAACAAACCGACTGACACGTTGCCAATCGCTACCACCTGGGGCTGTAGGGCACAGCTGCCTGCCTGTCCCTACTCCCCCCTTAAAAAGCATCAGGATGTGGCCCAGATGTGGAGAAATTCACCTCACGGAAGACACAGATGTTGTTGCTGTGTAAGACCCCGACAGGGCAAATTTGCATGTCTGGAAGCTTATTGAATTTTCAATATTTGAGTCATATGTCTGTAAAGGTTTAAAAGCGGCACTGGTAAATCCAGGGCGGGCTGGCTTGAAGCAAAATCTGATCTGGAGCCTCCTGACAGCAACAGATCAAGTCATGTTAAAATATTACACAAGAAACTTGTGTGTCGATAATTACATTGGTAAGCCATCTACCGAAGCAAACTACATGGCTTTCTGAGGATTACTGAACGTTATGCTGCCATATTATCAGACTCAGATGCTCCATGAGATATAGAGCATCCAGTAACTTTTGTACACTTTTCTGGCTACAACCTTCAGATTGTTTAAGGGTGAAATCAAATTGGCTCTCCACACATCCTTTGAGACGCACTACTGTGGGCTGGTTTTCAGCATGAAAACCTTTGAACACTGCAAGTAAGACAGGCACTGAACTTAAAAAAAAGGCTCGTTTAAAGCACATACTGGTGAAATAAAGAAGATAATTTTGTGTTTTTGCAAACTGGCTACTCAAATGATCTATGATTGGTCATTTGTCAAATCAGTCATATCCTCTTTTTGTGAACGGTTCTTGATTAAAAACCTACCAGACTCTAAATAAGTATCCATTCGGGGAAGGCCATGGCCTGATGGTTAGAGACGCAGCTATGGACCAAAAGGTCACCGGTTTGATTCCCTGGACCAGCAGGAATGTCTGAAGTGCCCTTGAGCAAGGCACCTAACCCCCAACTGCTCCCCAGGCTGGGTATATAATACATCGCTCTGGATAAGAGTGTCTGCCAAATGCCATTAATGTGATGCAATGTAATGTAATGCAGTTATAACTATCATTGGGCAACTGAAGTATTCTGACATTCCTAATTTGAGTATACGTTGTCAGCGGCACTATGACATCGTCTCTTGAAAATGCATACCAAGCAACAATTCCATCCATCTGTTATCTATACCGCATATCCGTCAGGGTCACGGGGGAAGCTGGCACCAATCCCAGCTGATTTTCCGGTGAGAGGTGGGTTACACCCTGGACATGTTGGCAATCTATCATGGGGCTAACACAGAAAGACAGACAGCCATCACACTCACATTCACACCTACGGGCAATTTAGAGTGGCCTGTTGACCTCATCTGCATGTCTTTGGACTGTAGGAGGAAACTCACACAGGCATGGGGAGAACACTGAACTTGAAGAACCTTCAAGCCCAGAACCTTCTTGCTGTGATGCGACCATGCTAAGGAAGTCCCCACTGTGCCCCCCCTTTCCCTACCAAAGCAACAATTATGGGCTTAAAAAGTAATAATGTAATTGCAAAAATTGTAAATCCTGTTTTTTTGTTTTGATCACGTACTGAACCTACGAAGTTAATCCCAAAAAATGGATTTACAGCCATGTTGTGACCCTGGGCATTAGGATACTTCGGAATTGTATTTCCTGAAATTGGTATACATTTAGGGTTCAAATTTGTTTTTAGCATGACAATTAGTGACCTGAGGGTAGTGCTACAATGTCTAGCTATAACAAGCTTCTTGTACGGTTGCTCTGTTATTTGTACTGTATTTAGTGTTGTGTTGTTTGTAAGATGCATCCTTTTGCTGTTTGAGGTTTCTAAACATAATCCCTAACAAGCATGGTTTTATTTAGCTAATTCTTTCCAATGGTTACCACTTAGCCCAAAATCGCGCACTAATTGCTGTTTTAGCCTTTTGAAAGTAACAGAAAATTGCATATTTTCCTTTCTTTCCTTGTCTCTTGCAATACTAAATGACACAAACCCCTATTTTGTCCTATTTCTGAAAACTCCACCTCTGCGAATACTAACCTCCTATTTATTCCCTTGTTTTCATTCCAGATTGCAGATTGCTTTCCCATATAAAATCAGGCTACTTTGTAAATTGGATTATTGTGGATGGGAAATCCCACAGACACAATGCGGATCTTCTAATGAAGGGCAGGTGGACGGGGAAACTGTCCAAAGCACCGCTATTTTAAATCCACAGGGCGTTTTGGCCATCGCAAAGATTGCTGATGATTTCTGAAATCAGGACCTCGATGGACGTACAAGAGGCCAAATGCGAGTTCAGTGTCCAAGTTCTGACTGTGGTGAATTCCTGTTCAGATATTTCACCTGATTACCATCTGGTTCTGCACTCCCCTTCAGAAAGCTCGCAGTACTGTATGGAAAAATGATTGAAGGGAATTCAAGGAAATTGTTAACTGTAAAAAATATTGTTAAATCTAATCTTACTTTAACTTGTATATGATTGGCAGAGTTCCTAACTGAGCTTTGCCTTTAGATTTTTTTTTTTTTTTGTTATAGAGTTGGGTACCAGTGGCTAGAATATTCCTAGAACGTTACAAATTGAGTCATGATTTTGATAAGTAAGGAATTAAACACTTGGGGTTGAGTTATTATGGGGAAAATAATGTCATGGTCAAATATTTAATATTTTCAACATGCCACTTGTGGACCATTAGTCATTACGTTTTGCATAGTGCTACTATGGTTACCCTCACGATTTTTTTTTTTTGCCATTGTATGAAAAAGCGATGGAGAATTCAGACCTTTCATGTGTGAAGTGTGAGAGACGGTTGAAGCAGAGAGCAATCTGTTCCCTGTTGTGTAAAAAAGCCAATGGTGGCAAGTAATTTTCTTGCCTATTAATGTAGAAAGATGATGGAGATGCATTATTGTAACTTGTAATGTGCTGCATGTCTGATGTTAACACCAGACCTAAGGCAAGCTAAGCTTGGTCTTCCTCTAGTGCGTGCTGCCTGTAGAGGTTAGGGGAAAACACTGTCGGATATTATACTCTGTTATTCTTTTCTTTGCGCCGTCTCTGCCGCCTGTCTCCCTCTCTCTATCTCTGCACGCCATTAAAATAACATCTCTTAAACAGGGTCACCGAGCCGAACATCGGAAGTATTATTCATCCGTGTCTGACCTTTACCGTCCATCCTGGTACTTGGCCATATTTGTTTTTCCATATAATTACCCTTTTCCTCATTTAGCACTCCTGACTTGTGTTTCCAATTCTGAGACTAGACTGATGACTGACAGTAAACTTTTAAAAAGATGTCTTGGATCTCATCTACGTTCATACGTTTCGACCGAAGTGTCTTTTTTTACATGTTTTGAATGTTCTATTCACACACATGAAAGTCCTGGTACTGACCTAATTCAGTGGATGGGGAGAGTCTACACAGAAGACCATGAATTATAAATTTCTCTCGAACATTCAGTCTGTTCTCTGTCTCATTTTGAGGATTACATTGTGGAAACTGTGTCTTCTGGCTGCTCTCATTGTGCTCTTTCTTTCCTGGAGTGGCTGAACCCCAGACTCTTTGTCTTGCTCATTCTGGAAGGCTATGAGTCCTCTGAGCTGGCTGATGACGAATAGTAACATTATTATAAGCACAAATATAAATTTAAGTGCTTCGACGTACACTTGCTCATAGGGCTTTAGTGACACAGATTAATGACCTGCTTGGGGACAGAATATTTCTGAGGGAAAGTTAATCCAATTATCTATTAATTTCCAAGTGCTGGTGAGAGCCACTTGGATAGATTATGTTCTTAGGTAATTTGAGGCATTCTTTCCAGAATCCAGCTGGATTCTACTTTTAACACTTTCGGTCCCAGGTGACATTTTGTGATTTTGAAAGAAAAGGCACTGAATAATTGTGCTCAGATGTTTTAATGCAATATACAGTATTTAACAAGGTCAAGATGGATGTCTTGCTCTGTTTTGCTTGGTTCTACAATATCCTGGTAGGTATCATCAGAATATTACAATGTAATCTAAAAATAAAATTGACCTGAGATCAAAACTGACCATTTTTTCCCACATGTTCCTTTATATACCATTATCTTCCGCAATCATTGCATTACATTACAGGCATTTAATGGCGATCAAATTTATCTAGACCTTGAAAGCTTTGTTTCTTCTCAGCTACTGTCGAATCTGTTTTACTTTATGGCTACAAGGGCTGGACCCTCAACTGCATTGGAGAAATCCCTAAATGGCACCTACACGCACATGCTCCATAGCAGTGGCGGCTGCTGGTTTTTAAAACAGGGGAAGCCCATTTTACGCATTCCTCGTAAAACCTGTAGGCCGGATATCAAAGCATAGAAAGGTGTGCCCCATTAGCATAGTGAACTAGACAACCCTACCTAGTGGCAGAAAGTATTTTTGCTTGTACATTTCATGTTATAGTCTGGCTTGCCAGGCTAGTGCCTCATATCCTTAATCAAAAATATCAAACATCCAAAAATCACTGGCTATTCAACGAAGAGCCTTGAACATCATACCCTGATATGCAACACAGAGTCTTTAACACAACACCCAGCTGTGCAACACATCCTTGAACATCTTCTGCAACACAGTCTGGAAATTCATAACCAGGTAGGCTATGCAACACACAGAACCTTGAATATTATACCCAGGTATAACCTATAACACAGAGCCCACCATTCTCTTAACATTACTGAACAATATACACACTTCAGATTCATGAACATGAACACTATTTATACACAAATTCTGCCCTCTGCTCCTTTTCCAGAAAATGGTCTGTGACCCTGTCATACCAGCTGGTTGTGCTTTCCAGAGACTTCACCAATTTCTGTTAGCAGCTAGCACTGCAGATCCCAATAAGGCTCAAGCTAGCCTACAACCAGATTGAACTACAAATGAAATAAACGAGTGAATTCACGAATGATCAAACTGATAGAATGGATGAAAGTTAACGGAGCACAACGAGTAATATTTACATTTATTTACAGAGTAATGTACAGAGACATCAATGAGAAGAACCGTTTATATGAAAAGAAATTCGGACAGCACTTTGGCACACGACTACACTTTCTCGACATCCGCTAGGGACTGACTGATCATACTTCCGTGTTCCTCGCCGAAGTACCGCCCTCCTCATGTCTTTCAAACACTACCTCCAATAATCCTTTATCAGCCCGGCTTCTTGTCCCTCCCACTGTCTCGTTTAGTCCCAGAGAAGCCCGGCTTCCCTGGAAGTGACGATTTTGTTGATTTTAACCAATAACAACTAGCCGAAATTGGCTGTTCAGAGCCCTCTCATAGACTGCAACGGATACCTGGCTGCCAGTCAGTGTTGCCAGATACTGCTGACGTTTTCCATCCCACAATATGTTCAAAACCCGCCAAAATGCACTTAAAACCGCCCAATCTGGCAACACTGCTGCCAGTCCATAGAGCCCATTGAAATAAGAAAGGTTACAGCCTGGGAGCAAAGGTGATTCTCGTAGCGAACTGCAAGTTTGTCAGACATCACTCAAATAAGTTACAGGATAGTTATGAACATAAATACAATCTTGGGCATATATTATGTGATGCAAGTTATTGTTTTAATGAGAATTCAACGTCGTAGACACCGCAGTTTGGGGAGAGAATTTTAGGGGAAGCTCGGCTTCCCTTGTTGTCTCTGAGAAATCGCCCCTGCTCCATAGGGTACTTAACATCAGCTGGAGAGACCATATGACCAGTTCGGAGCTATACGGCGACATCCCCGTATCTCGGACAAGATTGGCTACAGAGGGCTTGGCCTTGTTGGTCATTGCTATCGCCACCCTGATTTGCCTGCCCACAAGTCAGCTGGTGCTGTGGTGCCCAACCCCTAGTCATCTGAGGAGGGGCTGCCCTCCAGCCACCTTTCTACATACTAATGAAGCTATTAAGCCAGTAATGAAGCCTCCCACTTCCATGGCGGAAGCCATGGCCTAATGGTTAGAGAAGCAGCTTTGGGACCAAAAGGTTGGTTCGATTCCCTGAACCAGCAGGACTGGCTGAAGTGCCCTTGACCAGGGCACCTAACCCCCAACTGCTCCCAGGCTGCTTTGGGTATGTTGTACGTCACTCTGGATAAGAGTGTCTGCTAAATGCCATTAATGAAATGTAATGAGGGACATTGGGGCTCAGAGTCTCTCTGAACTAACATCGTGCATCAACAATCGTGATGACTGGGCCACCAGGCGTATAGCTTGGCTGAGGCCACATTCATGATGATGATGACAGACATTTAGCAGATGCTCTTATCCAGAGCAATGTATGAGATAACCAGAGCAGCCTGGGGAGCAGTTGGGTGTTAGTTGCCTTGCTCAAGGGCACATCAGCCATTCCTGCTGGTCCAGGGAATCAAACCGGCAACCTTTTGGTCCCAAAGCTGCTTCTCTAACTGGTAGGCCACTTTGAAATGTCTTCTGATTTTTGGCCACATCCCCATTGTCCTGCACACGGTATTATCCCAAGATGGCGGTGCATCCAGGCTATGTCTTTAGCCTCACTGAATCTTGTACATGTGAAATGATGTACAAGATTCAGTGAGACAAAGATATAGTTTCATGGCACGGTGGTGCAAGTGGTTAGCACGGTCACCTCACAGCAAGAAGGTTCTTGGTTCGAGCTCAGCAGCCGGCGGGGGCCTTTCTGTTTGGAGTTTGCATGTTCTCCCCGTGTCTGTGTGGGTTTCCTCCGGGTGCTCTGGTTTCTCCCACAGTTCAAAGACATGCGGTTAGGTTAATATGGGACGGCCTTGGGCTGAGGTGCCCTTGAGCGAGGCACCTAACTTCCAACTGCTCCCCAGGCGCTGTTAGCATGGCTGCCCACTGCTCTGGGTATGCGTGTGTGCTCATTGCTCACATGTGTGTGCATGTGTGTGTTCACTGCTTCAGATGAGTTAAATGCAGAGAGGAATTTCACAAGTGTGTGATGAATAAAGTTGTTCTTCTCCTTGATGAATGCCAATAAATTTATTCTTATGCATATTCTTAATTGTTGCCACCTCACAGATCCAGGGTTTCCACTTCAAACATGATTTTGGATTATTGTCTGCACAGAGTTTTCATGTTCTCCCATTGTCTGTATGGGTTTCCTCTGCGGCCTTCAGGTTTCCTCCCACTTGTAAAAAAACAAATTCTCTACGAAATTGGTGTGAGGTGTGAATCTGTGAGTGTTGGGCTAGCATCCCATCCAAGGTATATTCCCAGTTTATGCCCAGTGTTCCTGGGATAACCTCAACACCGGTAAGGAGAAAGCAGTTGCTGAAAATGAATGAATGTTTTAGTTAACTTGCCTCACATCCAGCTATCATTAAGCTAAATGTCGATCCTGCATACTTATGGGGGGGGAACTCTCCGTACGGTATATGGAAAAGTTTTTTGGCTCCCAAGTGGTTCAAGTGGAAAGTGTTTGCTCTGTTATCAGGAGACTGTGAGGTTGATGTTCTGACGATGCAACATCCATTGGCATTATTCTCTCCTCTGTCAATCAGAGCAATGTAAGCCAATTGTTGGCATCTGTGAGTTCATATATGCAGAAGAGGGCAGACAGCACTTGTCTCGTAATGTGCATGGCTGCCCTATGATGCAGCATGAGCAGCAGTTTGAAAAGATGTAGTGGCTTGTGGCTTCCTTAATTGTTCGGTGTCATGTGATGGGGGAGCACCAGCTCCTAGGAGGGAACTGGCAAATGACCAAATTGCAAGAGAATAGAGTTTAAAAAAGTACCTCTTTAGGAATCCTTTAAGATTCGATGGACAACCTGAGAAAAGGTTTCCAAGGAGAATCCATCCAGAAAGCTATTCAATCAACCTTCAAGGAATAAGTATACATTGTGTTATGGAAAATGCTTTGTTTTCACTTTTTTAAACACCACTTTGGTATTGGATTACAGAGCAGAAAAGATCATTTTCATTGCTTCTGTATTTTCTAAAATTCTGAATATTGATATCCATGGGCGGCACAGTGGTGTAGTGGTTAGCGCTGTCGCCTCACATCAAGAAGGTCCGGGTTCGAGCCCCGTGGCCGGCGAGGGCCTTTCTGTGCGGAGTTTGCATGTTCTCCCCGTGTCCGCGTGGGTTTCCTCCGGGTGCTCCGGTTTCCCCCACAGTCCAAAGACATGCAGGTTAGGTTAACTGGTGACTCTAAATTGACCGTAGGTGTGAATGTGAGTGTGAATGGTTGTCTGTGTCCATGTGTCAGCCCTGCGATGACCTGGCGACTTGTCCAGGGTGTACCCCGCCTTTCGCCCGTAGTCAGCTGGGATAGGCTCCAGCTTGCCTGCGACCCTGTAGAACAGGATAAAGTGGCTAGAGATTATGAGGTGAGATTGATATCCATCCATCCATCCATCCATCCATCCATCCATCCATCCATCCTTCTATTATCCGTAACCGCTTATCCTGTGCAGGCTCGCAGGCAAGCTGGAGCCTATCCCAGCTGACTATGGGCGAGAGGCGGGGTACACCTTGGACAAGTCGCCAGATCATCGCAGCCATCCATCCATCCATTATCTATACTGTTTATCCATCAGTGTTGCAGGGGAAGCTGGATCCAGTCCCAGCTGACTTTGGGTGAGAGGTGGGATCCACCCTGAGCAGGTCGGCAATTTATCGCAGGGTTAACACAGAGACAAACAGCTATTCCCAATCACATTCACACCATTTGGCAATTTAGAGTAGCCAGTTAACGTAATCCACATGTCTTTGAGAGGAAACTGGAGCATTCAAAGGAAACCCACGCAGCCATAAGGAGAACGTGCAAACACCACACAGAAGGGCCACAAGATTCGAACCCAGAACCTTCTTCCTGTGAGGAAACAGTGCTAACCACAGCACTGCCATGCTGCCTCAAGTTTTGAAAATAAAATGACCGCTCATCAAGCTGTACACATCCACGCCATTTCTGATTCATTTGTGATTTCAAGCTCAGTTTATCTCCTTTAAGATTTGATCTTGCCATTTGTGTACATCAGCTTTCCAAAGCAGTGAGTCACTGCTCCCTTCTTCTCATGCTTAGTGCTACAGTCCAGAACCCACATGACAGGGACAGGAAAAATCCGCCATCTCCTCAAAAGGCTCCACTATGCTTTTGATTTATGATTTCCACGTTTACATCATCAGAGAGCTCACCATCCGCATTCGGAGAATCACATGCTTCAAGTAGTCTTGCTCTGATGGATGGAGCAGCTGGTGTATTTTTAGAGCCGGGCTGGTCAGCGGACCTAATTGCGTGGTACTGATTATAATGTTTGTGCTGTACGTCGTAACACAGCTATGACTTTTCACGTCATAAAACATTTGTATATGACTAATACTTCAAAGTGGTATGGCGGGGTGAACTTCTCATACGGCGTGTACCTGTTAGTCTTATTTTAGGACGTTGTAGTTTATAGTTATTTCCCTCAGTAGGCTATGTTTGTCCATGGCTGTTGGTTTGGTTTGTTATTTATTTATTTATTTATTTATTTATTTAGGGTGGGTTTGCCAGCAAAGAATTGGATAATGCATGACCTTGAAATGTTTTATAGAGGTAAAATAAGCTTCAGGAAATGTAGAAGTTTTAGTTTAAAAGAAAGCTCGCTTCAAAACAGATGAACATATCCCCTGAATCATGTTACCAGTACACATCCTTGGCTTGGTGCACAATAAAGCTCTGATATATCCCATAAGGTGGAGTTGATTTGAAATAGTGGACGAATCTGCCTCTTTCCCATTAAACTACTATGAAACCCCAAGGATTTAGTGATCCTAATATGACCCATTTATTTTCACAGGCTTTTTGAAATGTATATGTCCGCCACTCCGAAGATGTAAACACCAGGGAGGAAGCCATTCTGCATGCTTGTTAATACATCTCAGTAAATATTTCCTGATGGTTGCAACATTACGCTGGATGTTTTCTTTGCCCAATGCTTCACAGTCGGGGTTAAATTAAATGCTTTCACAGTGATTTATGCTGTGGAGGGGTACACAAGCTTTATTTTGGTTTGGCTCCGTTGGGCGACACAAAACGATAACTGTTATATTACCCATAGATGGCTTTACAACTGATCTCCTCTATTTCCTTAGAGGAGGAAAGTGGTTGGAGTACGCTGGTAGGTTTATCTTAGTCAGCCTGTCCTGGGAACACTGTGTGCAAGATTGGGACACACCCTGATGTCTAGACACGCATTTGCACCTAGAGGCACTGTAATATAGTCAAACTATTACCATGTTTTTGAAAGAACCCAGAGTAAACCCACCCATAATGCAAAGACATGAACTTGAGCTCCTGTTTGAATCTAGTACACTGCAAAAAATAAAAATCTTAGGAAGTTTATTTGTCTATTTTCAAGTCAAAACATCTAGCCGCCCTTATTATAAGACATAATTGCCCAACAAGCAAAACCTCATTTAGCTAGAAAGGCGAGTTTTTAGACAGTCCATCTTGAAAATCTTGTATAGACAAAATGTCTTGAAAAAGTCTTATTTGGAGCACCTTTGAAAATAAGGTTTTTTTTTAAAACAAGTACGTACATTTTGGACATTTGTCAAATGCGGTTCATCTTGTTTCAAGAAAAAAAACAATATGCTTGTTTTGGGAATAAATGAACTTTACTGAAATCTTTGAATCTTTCATTACAATTCAACTCCACCTTACAGATCCTAAGTTTCCTGCGACTGTTTTCTCAGTCATTCAGAGTGAGCTCCTTCTAGATGCTGTACAGACTCTAGACCAGACAAGTGCCTTCAAAAAGGCTATGAGTGAGTGGAGGGCGTTTTAGTGAGGGCTTTTTGGAATGCTGTGAGTTAAGTTCAGTGTTTTTTTTTTTTGTTTTTTTTTTGTGCCTGATCTTGTAAACCCCTCGTACACATGAATAGTCAGTGCCCCCAAAATGCACTGTTGCTTTGGCGTTGTGTAAGCACTGTAAGTCAAAATGCGTAGACTTTTTTTTTTTTTTGGTGCCTGAGGTCCTGGGGAAGTGGAATCTTAAGAGATGTTTTAATGTTTGAATGTTGAAATGGGAAAAAAATAAACTTGTTGCAATGCTACACGTGTCATCAACTTGATTCAAGATAGTCTCTGGTCTCGTATCTAGAGTATTTTACTAATTACAGGTCACAAAAGGAGAATCTTTTAAGCTAGCAATGCTTAGTTGTAGAATTTAACAATCCTAATATTAGTATATTTATCTTAAATTCAGTTTTTACTGCTAAGACTTTGTCATGAATTTAAGTGAAATACCCTTAAAATGAAATAAATAAAAATGACTTGAATGGCTAAATGTAAGAAGTACGATCTTGTTATAAGAACTATTTTGATTATTTTGAGTTAATCAGATCTCACATAATAAGTTCCCCAATCTTATTTTGGAATTATTTCATCTAAAAACAGGTTAGATTTTTCATCTTACTTTAAGAAATCTTACCAAGTCAAATTTGACTAGTTCCATTGGCAGATTTTTTTTACCTGATTCAAGCAAATATGCTTTGTTTTAATCTTTTATTTCTTATTTTTGAAAGGCCATTTTTTGCAGTGTAAATGTGAAGCGGCAATGCTACCCGCTGTGCCATGAATACATGCACGATATGGCCAAAAGTCTGTGTATACCCGACAGGGGGGAACCATCAGGGCCTTATAGGCCTTCAGAGAAGGTCCAAACATATCAGCATTTCAAATGTTAGATTTAATTTCTTTCATTCTTTAATTGCTTTCATTCTTTCATAATTTCATGCTGATTATTTTCTTCTAATTCAAATTTGGCCTCATTTTCTATCAGATTTGCTTCAGAAATGAAAGGGTTACTGTCCTGAAAACATTAAAATCGAGTTATCCAATGAGATTTTTTTTGTTTGTTGTCTCTAGGCTGAGAAGAGTTTAGAGCTGGCTCACTTGTTGGTTAGGACTTCATTGCCGGGACAGAAGGCCATGGCATTGTATGTTTATGTAGGAAGTGACAGATGAATTAACCAATCAGATTTTGATTCATAGTGGGAGGGACCAAAAATTTATCACCCTTGACCTTCTCGAAGGCCAACATGAGCTTAACCACGACTCTGTGCCATCAGTGCAACAGTGAAGTCACCTTCCAGCCAGTGTAGCGTTCATCAGTAGGGTGAGCGAATGCTAATAAAGTGGTCAAGCCAGTGCTATTGAGAGCAAGTAGCAAAGACGAACGACTGAGAAACTAAGATTTCTGTCTCCAGACTCTTCTTCCACGCTGCACGCTTGCTACAGTATTTTTCATTCAGACTTCAGTATTCATTTCCCCATGTAATTTACTTAGTTACTTTTAAAATCAACATCGACAGCTACACACAACGGAACGACCTGGCAGCCTGCCGCGAATCCCTTGCAAAATCCTTTGCCTTGTTGCTTTTTTGGTGTCTGGATAAGTTTTGGCTGAGCTGAAGCCTCAGCTCTAATAGTAACGGTTCATCACTGATACCCGACCATCATACCCATATGTAGTTCATCCCCACACTGTTGCCACAAAGTTGGAAGCACAGAATTGTCTCAAATATCTTTGGATCTTGGAGCATTACAGTTTCCCTTCAGTGGAACGAAGTGGACCAAATATATTCGAGCATCCTGCTCACAAAGAAAGCTCCATGGAGACATGGTTTGTCAAAGTTGGAGTGGAAAAACTCGAGTGTCCTGCATAAAGCCCAAACCTCAATCCCACTGGACACTTTTGGGATGAACTGGAATGTAGACTGTGTGCCTGGTCTCGCTAAGTTTCTTGTGGTTGAATGAACACAAGTCCCTACAGCCATGCTCTAATATCTAATGGAAAGTGCTTGTTTCGAGTGGATGTTCAGCAAGCACATATTGCTCAACAATCATATGTCAACAAACTTTAGGTTATCTTAAATTCTTCTATTCGCAAAAGAATATAGAAGTCTTTATCGTCCTTTTGGTGTTGGGTCTTGATATCTCTTGATTTCTGGATCAGAGTAAGTAAAGGGTAAATAAAAAAGCAGGTGCAGAGACATGAGGTAGACATGAGTAGATTTCCAGGAAAATGCAGAGGATTTGGATACACTATTAACCGTAAGTTTCATTTCAGGAAGACCTTCAGCCACTCCCCAATCCTGAAGAACCTCAGTTTTGCAGTCGCATCTGTCTATTTGTCTTCTTCGTGGTGAAGTCAGCCAAAGGTACATCACTCATCTAGAACCCAAGTGACTCCCCACCACATGGAAGTGACTTGTGTCAGCCATGTTACCTCACATCTGTTGTGACCTGAGACGTGTATGCTGGCTTTGGCTGTCGAGTTACATCAGGGTGTAGATTTCACAACAGCATGCTCTGTTAGTTTACTGCTCTCTCGTGGATGATATCGTGGATGATGCCGAGGTTATACGAGGGTCAGTATCTAATCATAGAGACTCCACTGTATTAATGCTTTTAATGGAGGAAAAAACAAAACCTGTAAAGTCTGTACCAATAGAACATGTACAGGAGACAGCAGAGTTTTACTATCCAGGACAATCCTTGAGCATTATAATGGTTAGAGCAGCTGAATGTATCACAGTTTGCCAAAAACAAGAATTGTTTTAAGATACATGAAACATGCAGTAAAACTTGTCTACCACAAGTTTGTTTTTGTGTCAGTCAAATGAGACTCCAGTGAGTGTTCAGGTTTTGTGATTTGAGAATGAATGCTTGCAATAGTGCACTGATTGCCCCCACAGTTCCAGAATAATGACTCTGTAATGGGGCGTTGCGGTCCTGTGAAATGTATTTTAGGAAAATCCGATCGCTTGCTGGTCTCAGAAAAAAAACAAATGTGTCGTATAAAAGTGTGACTATCAAAAACACAGTGAAAGTAGAGGCCAGTTTGGGAAGCGTTCAGCGCGGTATTGTGGTTTGGTAGGATTTGTTGGAAACTCTTATTCCTGTTTGGTATGTCCGTCAGTAACCCTTCCTGCTGCTCAAAGCAAAATGAAGATTCAGAGCTAGTTTCAAATTGGAGATGAGCTCAGCTCTTGTATTGCATGTTTGAAAAGGTTTAAATATGTAACTTGGTCAATCCCTAGAAAGCAACATCCATCCATCCATTATCTGTAACCGTTTATCCTGTACAGCGTCGCAGGCAAACTAGAGCCTATCCCAGCTGACTATGGGCGAGAGGCGGGGTACACCCTGGACAAGTCACCAGGTCATCGCAGGGCTGACACATTTGCCCCTTTTCCACCAAAGCAGTTCCAGGGCTGGTTCGGGGCCAGTGCTTAGTTTGGAACCAGGTTTTCTGTTTCCACTGACAAAGAGCTGGCTCTGGGGCCAGAAAAACCGGTTCCAGGCTAGCACCAACTCTCTGCTGGGCCAGAGGAAAGAACCGCTTACGTCAGCGGGGGGGCGGAGTTGTTAAGACCAACAACAATAACAAGACCGCGAAAGATCGCCATTTTTAAGCAATGAGAAGCAGCAGCTGTACAAACGCGAAGTCATCCATTATTATTGTTTTTGTTGCCGCTGCTGCTTCTTCCATGTTGTTTTTGCTTTGATATTCGCACCAAGGTTTATGTAAACGTAGCGCCGTAACTGACGCATACAGCGACGTAACTGACGTATACAGCGATGTAATGACATATACAGCGACGTAATGACGTGGCTCCGCTTAGCACCGCGAGCTATGGAAAAGCAAACTGGTTCTCAGCTGGCTCGCAAGTTGAACGAGTTGTGAACCAGCACTGGCCCCAAACCAGCCCCGGAACTGATTTGGTGGAAAAGGGGTAATAGAGACAAACAACCATTCACACCTACGGTCAATTTAGAGCCACCAATTAGCCTAACTTGCATGTCTTTGGACCATGGGAGAAACAGGAGCACCTGGAGGAAACCCATGCAGACACAGGGAGAACATGCAAACTCCACACAGAAAGGCCCCCGTTAGCCACTGGGCTCGAACCCAGGACCTTCTTGCTGTGAGGCGACAGTGCTAACCACTACACCACCGTGCTGTCTAGAAAGCAACATTTTAATGCTAATCTGTACTACTAAAGGAAGGCTTTCTGTCTCTCGGTCTGTTCACCTATGCAAATAGACACGGCTGGACGCACATACTCCATACTTTGCACACGGATTGGTGACACCATGTGCATGAGGGGCCCAAGACAACATTTTCGATTTTCCAAAACATGGGATTAGTGCTAATCCAACACACTATTCATTTCCCATAGGCTACATGTTCACGCTAACGCATTGCGTGCAGCCTCCGCGGGGAATCCCTTCCCTGACTCACCTGAGAGTTTCCATTGTATGGGACCTTGAAGAGCATCATTCAGAGGAAATCAGGTTCACCAGCAATAACTGCTAGTTAACAATTATTTGCTGGAGGTGAAGTGAATATCAGTGAATAATATGCGAGATGAAGTCGAGGTTATTATTCATCGATATTCACTGAGCCTGAGGCGGATAATTGTTTTAGTATAAATACACAGGTTATTATTTTAAAAATTGCATTAAAAAATAATTTATTTCAAGCTACAAAAGCAGCATGCAAATGTAATAACGGTGTGGCACAGACTTGCCACTTATCTATACCGAGTCACATAAAATACTTTGTTTTGAAATCGATAAAATCAATCACAATCCCACCTTACCTTTGAATCATTTTAGACCAAACTTTGTAGTGTCTTTCATGCTTTTTGGAACAGCATTTTCTTTCATACTTTTCAATTCTTCCTCACTTATGGTGACAAAACAATTGGCCACCATTTTGCCGAGTCACTCGAGGTGATTATTAAGAAATAGTCCGAATTTCTCAACCAATCAGCACATGATTTTCTATAATCACCTGTGGATTTATACCAGGGCTTTGAACCAGTTCAAGGAACGAAAACGAAAACCGGGAACTTTTTCTATTTCACATGGAACAGAAACGAAACCAGAAACTTTATTATTTTTTATGTTCCGGAACAGAAACGCTTATTAAAAATAATGGTAACCGGTTAATACCGGTTTTTATTTCGTTCCTCAAAGTTTCCGTAGCCTACAAATAAAAAAGCCATTCTTCTCCTGCGCAAGTTTCTATGACCCGCTGGGGTTCACTTCCTGTGTGACGTTCGCTGACTGAATGGAGAGAGCAGGAAGGTGGACTGCTATCACATCTCCATGTGATAATAAGTGAATTACTGAGTGTCTGAGCAAAGAAGAGCCTGAACGTTGCAACCTCCCTATTGGCTGTTTGTAAAAATGTATCAATTGTTGCCCTTCCCACGGGAATCATCGCGGGCTCGAGAGACGAGACCTGACGAGTTAGTTCGTTGGTAGCAGAACAAAATGTCTGGACACAAATCGGGTTTTCAGAAAAGGAAAGAAAATAAACGGAGGGTCGAAAATACAAAAAAGGAGGCAGAAAATGCAAAACGAGTTTTAAGGTAGGACAAATGGTTACTTTTTAAGGCAGCCCGCCGTGGCTGCAGGCTTCCAGTTGTGTCATTGAATGGTTACTTTTCTGAGGCAGCCCGCCGTGGCTGCCTGCAGGCTTTATTATAGCCCATTTAGTTAAAATAGTTTATATAAAATGTTTATAGTTATAGTTATGTGATGGTTGTCCTGATTTAGACTTTTTTTTGGGGGGGGGGGGGGTTGCGCGATGTTGCACCCGGGTCCAGATTAGGGCAGAACCGGCCCTGGCTACATTTCAGGTGTAGTTTGTTTTATGTATGTATGTACTTGCATAGATGTGTACTTGGTCTTCCAATATGGCGCCTAACAAAATCTCGCGGCGCGGTGACGTCATGCGGTAGCCCTCTATAGGGCCTGACTAGCCTTTGGTAACACACTAAACGAATTATCTTTCATTTTTGGCACTTTTTCTGTTTGTGTAGATGGGAAGACGTACTGAGAATCCAAATCGCCAACATTTGAAATAATAATTGTTTTGAATTATTTCTTATTTAATGAAGGTTGTAATAGAATTAGCCTACATTTGGCTTAAGCTGGATGAGACAGAGACATAATTTTATAGCCATTTATTAAACAGCTGACAGGGAACGTAATTAACCGTTCCGGGAACGAAATTTTTTTGTTCTAACCGGTTCGGGAACGTCTATTTAATGGTGGAACCCAAAACCGGAAACGTTAAAATTCCGTTTCTGTTCGGAACGAACCAATAGGAAAAAAATTCTGGTTCAAAGCCCTGATTTATACTAATTATCAGCTCATTTGGCTGACAGGTGATGAGTTTATGCCATTGTGTGTTGTCTGTCGTCCAGCCGGTGTCATCCACGTTTCACGAAAATCGCTTCTTCTCTTTCAATTCTTCACTGATTTTTATTCTTTTTGACAGGAAGGTAAGTCTGCCTGGGGTGCATATAGCTTCTACCCAAATTTGCATAATTGTAATTGATAATGAAGATATGAAGTCATTAAGCCCTAACAAGCAGTTTCCACACAAATCGCTTCTTCTCCCTCAATTCTTCACCGATTTTGATTCTTTTTGGCATGAAGGTAGGGGTACCTAGGGTGCATATAACTTCTACACAGATTTGCTTAATTACAATTATTCATTAGCCTGGGCCCCTCCTAGAACTGCCACCTTATTGTGGTGGAGGGGTTTGTGTGCTTGAATGATCCTAGGAGCTATGTTGTCGGGGGCATTATGCCCCTGTTAGGGTTTCCCAAGGCAGACAGGTCCTAGGTGACAGGCCAGACCAAGAGCAGTTCACCAAAAAACCCCTATGGAGAAAAAATCCAGGACCGTGACGTCGCCCGGTAGGACGCAGCCGGGGCCCCACCCTGGAGCCAGGCCCGGGGTTGGGGCTCGTATGCGAGCGCTTGGTGGTCGGGCCTTTGCCCATGGGGCCCGGCCGGGCTCAGCCCGAAGAGGCGACGTGGGCCCGACCTCCTGTGGGTTCACCACCCACAGAGGTAGCAGTAGGGGTTTGGTGCAGTGTGGATTGGGTGGCAGTCGAAGGCAGGGGCCTCGACGACCTGACCCCCGGACACAGCGGCTGGCTGTTGGGACATGGAATGTCACTTCGCTGGGGGGGAAGGAGCCTGAGCTTGTGCGGGAGGTTGAGAGGTACCGGCTAGAGATAGTCGGGCTCACCTCCACGCACAGCTTGGGCTCTGGAACCCAGCTCCTCGAGAGGGGCTGGACTTTCCACTTCTCTGGAGTCGCCCATGGTGAGCGGCGGCGGGCTGGTGTGGGCTTCCTTATAGCTCCCCAGCTCAGCCGCCATGTGTTGGAGTTTACCCCAGTGAACGAGAGGGTCGCCTCTCTGCGCCTTCGGATTGGGGAGAGGGCTCTTGCTGTTGTTTGTGCCTACGGGCCAAATAGCAGTATAGAGTATCCGGCCTTCTTGGAGTCCCTGGGAGAGGTACTGAGGGGTGCTCAGACTGGGGACTCCATTGTGCTACTGGGGGACTTCAATGCTCACGTGGGCGATGACAGTGACACCTGGAGGGGCGTGGTTGGGAGGAACGGCCTCCCCGATCTGAACCCGAGTGGTGTTTTGTTATTGGACTTCTGTGCTAGTCACAGTTTGTCCATAACGAACACCATGTTCGAGCATAGGGGTGTCCATAAGTGCACGTGGCACCAGGACACCTTAGGTCGGAGGTCGATGATCGACTTTGTAGTCGTGTCATCTGATCTCCGACCCTATGTCTTGGACACTCGGGTGAAGAGAGGGGCCGAGTTGTCAACTGATCACCACCTGGTGGTGAGTTGGATCCGCTGGCGGAGGAGGAAGCTGGACAGACCTGGCAGGCCCAAACGTATGGTGAGGGTCTGCTGGGAACGTCTGGCCGAGCACTCTGTTGGGGAGGTCTTTAACTCCCACCTCCGGGAGAGCTTTTCCCAGCTTCCGAGGGAGGCGGGGGACATTGAGTCTGAGTGGACCATGTTCTCTACCTCCATTGTGGACGCAGCTGTTCGGAGCTGTGGCCGCAAGGTCTCCGGTGCCTGTCGTGGCGGCAATCCCCGAACCCGGTGGTGGACACCGGAAGTAAGGGATGCCGTCAAGCTGAAGAAGGAGTCCTATCGGGCCATGTTGACCTCCGGGACTCCTGAGGCAGCCGACGGGTATCGGCAGGCCAGGCGTGCTGCAGCTCGGGCAGTTGCGGAGGCAAAAACTCGGAACTGGGAGGAGTTCGGGGAGGCCATGGAGAAGGACTATCGGTCGGCCTCGAAGAAATTCTGGCAAACCGTCCGGCGCCTCAGGAGGGGGAAGCAGTACTCTGCCAACACTGTTTACAGTGCGGGTGGGGAGCTGTTGACCTCGACTGGGGACATTGTCGGGCGGTGGAAGGAATACTTTGAGGATCTCCTCAATCCCACCGTCATGTCTTCCACTGAGGAGACTGAGGCTGATGACTCAGAGGTGGACTCGTCCATTACCCAAGCCGAAGTCACTGAGGTGGTTTGCAAGCTCCTCGGTGGCAGGGCACCGGGGGTGGATGAGATCCGCCCTGAGTATCTCAAGTCTCTGGATGTTGTGGGGCTGTCTTGGTTGACACGCCTCTGCAACATCGCGTGGCGGTCGGGGACAGTGCCTCTGGAGTGGCAGACTGGGGTGGTGGTCCCTCTTTTTAAGAAAGGGGACCGGAGAGTGTGCTCCAATTATAGGGGAATCACACTTCTCAGCCTCCCAGGGAAAGTTTACTCCAGGGTACTGGAGAGGAGAATTCGACCGATAGTCGAACCTCGGATCCAGGAGGAACAATGCGGTTTTCGTCCTGGTCGCGGAACACTGGACCAGCTCTATACCCTTCATAGGGTGCTCGAGGGTTCATGGGAGTTTGCCCAACCAGTCCACATGTGCTTTGTGGATCTGGAGAAGGCATTCGACCGTGTCCCCCGTGGTATTCTGTGGGGGGTGCTTCGGGAGTATGGGGTTCGGGGCTCTTTGCTAAGGGCTGTCCGGTCCCTGTACGAACGGAGCAGGAGTCTGGTTCGCATTGCCGGCAGTAAGTCAGACCTGTTCCCAGTGCATGTTGGACTCCGTCAGGGCTGCCCTTTGTCACCGGTTCTGTTCATAATTTTTATGGACAGAATTTCTAGGCGCAGCCAGGGGCCGGAAGGAATCCTGTTTGGGAACCACAGGATTTCATCTCTGCTTTTTGCGGATGATGTTGTCCTGTTGGCTTCTTCAAACCAGGACCTTCAGCATGCACTGGGGCGGTTTGCAGTCGAGTGTGAAGCGGCTGGGATGAGAATCAGCACCTCCAAGTCCGAGGCCATGGTTCTCGACCGGAAAAGGGTGGCTTGCCCTCTCCAGGTTGGTGGAGAAGTCCTGCCTCAAGTGGAGGAGTTTAAGTATCTCGGGATCTTGTTCACGAGTGAGGGAAGGATGGAGCGTGAGATCGACAGGCGGATCGGTGCAGCCTCCGCAGTGATGCGGTCGCTTTACCAGTCCGTCGTGGTGAAGAAGGAGCTGAGCCAAAAGGCGAAGCTCTCAATTTACCGGTCGATCTACGTTCCGACTCTCACCTATGGTCATGAGCTTTGGGTAATGACAGAAAGAACAAGATCGCGGATACAAGCGGCTGAAATGAGTTTCCTTCGCAGGGTGGCTGGGCGCTCCCTTAGAGATAGGGTGAGAAGCACAGTCACTCGGGAGGAGCTCGGAGTAGAGCCGCTGCTCCTCCACATCGAGAGGAACCAGCTGAGGTGGCTCGGGCATCTTTTTCGGATGCCTCCTGGACGCCTCCCTGGGGAGGTGTTCCAGGCATGTCCCCCCAGGAGGAGGCCCCGGGGAAGACCCAGGACACGCTGGAGGGACTATGTCTCTCGGCTGGCCTGGGAACGCCTCGGTGTTCTTCCCGAGGAGCTGGCCGAGGTGTCTGGGGAAAGGGAAGTTTGGGCTTCCATGCTTAGACTGCTGCCTCCGCGACCCGGTCCTGGATAAGCGGAAGAAGACGAGACGAGACGAGACGAGACATTAGCCTGGGCCCGCCCATCCTAAGTGTGACACAACACGGGGGGCTGTTGCGAACTTAGTCTGGCAAGGCAAGCTATCTCCAGCTCTTCCAAGCTCCCGAAAAATCGGGATCCAATCAACTTTGAGCATCTCCAACGGCCCTGGGTAGAGGCGTGTTCAAGACAGTGACGTCGTAGAACTGCGACCGGAAGCCATAGATTGTTTACAGAATCTATGCCGGAAGCGCTTCATTCACTAGAAACATTACGAACATGGAGCAGCGGCAAGCCTTTGACACAGCGGTAGATGCTGTATTGAAAGCATTCAACGGGAAGTTCTCATTGAAAACGGAGCAAAGAGCAGCCCTGGAGGTATTTATCATCTTCCTGTTACTCAAGCAGTTTCCGTCACATCACATACGTCAGAGGAAAGAGTGATGTGATTGGTTTAAGCTTCGTCACAGCCTTTTCTGGCTTCGACCAGTAGCAAACTGAGGCATTTCAGGGAGGCGGGTCAACCACGCGCTTTGGGAAACGGTTGGGCTTAATATCTATGCCAGACCAATGCTCGCAGAGCTTTGAAGTTGCGTTAGCCAGACTAATTATTCATGAAGTTAGGGAATAATTAAGCCTTAATGAGCAGTTCAACAAAAATCGCTTCTTCTCAGTCAATTCCTCACCAATTTTGATTCTTTCTGGCAAATAGGTTGGTATTCCTAGGGTGTTTATAGCTTCTATATATAGCTTGTATATAGTGTATATAGCTTGCAACGTTTATTACGCAAGGTGGCCCACTTTAGATCGTTCCTTCTGGACTAGACAGGGCCGGAGTGAGCTACACCATCATTGACGGTGTCGTTATTATTATTTTTTGCATACAGATAGATATGACAGTTGAGATGTGCCGCTTATATGACTGTGGACTTAAGGCAAGTTTCATATTCAAGCAAAGTTTGATTGATGGGTCTGCCATGTTGACTGAGGCACCACGGATCACTGAGTCAGCATGGCTAAGGGGTCAAAGGGCATGTCACTCCACTTTCCAGATGACCAATTTGCTCTTAGGGCGTGCGATTTATTCAAAGTCCTGCCTACCTGTGAAAAGTGTTCCAAAAGCCACAGAAACGAAACAACACATCTGCAATTATTTCAAAAAGAAAAAAAAAATTATATTAATATTTTAGCTTTTGATACCAAGATCCACAAGCAAAATATTTATTCCCTTTGATACTTTTTGCGCAAATGGATTCGAAATTGGAACTCCGTACACGTGGATACTAGTCTGAATCTTTCAATACGACCACTGACTGACTTCACATCTCCAGAGCACAGAGCTGTTCGATACTTTGTGACTCAGTTCTTTGTGCATCATTAATCTTTCTCTCTGGAGGAGACAGACATGCTTTCGAATTGGCAGGAAAATGAACTGAAAAGACATACAGCTCATGACGTCTGCTTTCACTTATAAATTCGAATAATCCACAATACACATCCAACTCCAAATGGTTCGAGGCATATAAGGTCTCCTGGTCTTTTTGATATGATCTGTGTCAGGTTTATAATAATAATTCTGCATGATATTTTCTCAGTGTCAAATAAACACTCATACGCCCACATGTACTGTCTGTAGGCCTGAGAATTTTGTATAACGACGTTTCCTTTGTTTGGATTGTAGGGATTTAAATGAATGGAAGCACATGGCCTTGTATTAAGCATGTGCTCCATTTCGGTGGAAATCAGGAGTAACATTCGCTCTGTCCAGCTACCCGGTTTGTGTTCTACACCTCCTACAAACGATATATTAAATCCTCCTCTGTCATGACAGAGAAACGCTTCCAAGATCTGGTGTCACTGATGCAGTTTATGGTTTGTTATGAGTTTTGAGACGCTCAGTGTGTGTGGGTGGATCAGCTATTTATGTCTCATTTCAGAGAGCCGAGTCACTTGTGAGAGGAAGCGGCCCGTAATGAAAGGATGAGGGGAGGCGCATGTTGATGTCGGATCATTAGTCCGTTGAGTTACATTAAGCATCAAAGCGTCATGTGATTTACTGAAAGACCAGACCGTCTCCGGAGAACAGGATGGCCGTCAGCTTGAGCCTATCACGGCGCTAATGAAGACCACACTCCTCGAGCCGTCATTTTTATTAACTTGTTTGCATTGGTTGGAGCAGGAGGGGAGGCCGAGTCATCTGTCTGGGTTAGAATGTCTTGACAGCTCCTGTTGCTAAACTCTCTCATCAGCTGCTCTTCTTGTTATGTAAATGTATGCACATGAGCCTGACCACAAAGGTCGCCATGTACAAAGAAATCCCGTTCACGATGTTAGAGAAACAAATGGGCCCAGACTCCCTTCTGGCTGCAATTTGGGCATATCGCCTGCGCTCAGAAATCAAAGCAAGTCAAGTCAGTCAATTGGAGACGTCAGAGCCCGGCTGGTACAATGGCATCTTTGGGTGGAAGCTTGGCAACCTGCATCTCTGTTCAAATGAATGGGGTTGTCACGTCAAGCTTGCAGTGTGAGCCCAGACTGAAATTGACTCTCTGTGCTGTGCAGAGCTGCATATGGCCTCCATTTTGATGAGGTTAACCAGGAAATTATTTACGTTTCTGCCTGCAGCCCATTGTTTATGGAAAAGTCAAGCCTCTACTGTGGTGATCTAATAACTGAACATTAGTACAATTCCCCTAACTCACACTGAGCCAAGTCTCTTTGAACTGTTCGAGCTGGTGAAGCTTCCACACATTTATCATGAATATGAACATGAATGTGAAGTTTATAATCTAAAAAGATTTGACGTGAACAGTGTGAGTGGCTGAAACTTGAATAGCAGTGTTAACTTTAGTGAGAAATGGGAAAGTGATGAAGAATAAGACTGTAGAATATTACCTCATGTTAATGCTCTCACTTAATTTCTGCGTTTATTACGTTATTTTACAGCCATTCTCATTTCATTCGAAGCAAGATGCTTTCTCTTTGCCATTTACCTCAAATCATCTTTTTTTTAAAAACGAAATACAATACAATACACGGAGTGCGTCGTAAATTTCTAGCCTCATATGCGTGTAGATAAGATGACTCGAGATGCACAGGAATATGTTCCCACTTTTACAAATCATTTCAATTATATTACAAATTAAGCAAATTTGTTTCTCTCACTGATTTTTCTGAATTTTGATATCACTCTTCATCTTTGCGATTCTGTTCTCCCCTTGTCCGCGTGGGTTTCCTCCGGGTGCTCCGGTTTCCCCCACAGTCCAAAGACATGCAGGTTAGGTTAACTGGTGACTCTAAATTGACCGTAGGTGTGAATGTGAGTGTGAATGGTTGTCTGTGTCTATGTGTCAGCCCTGTGATGACCTGGCGACTTGTCCAGGGTGTACCCCGCCTTTCGCCCGTAGTCAGCTGGGATAGGCTCCAGCTTGCCTGCGACCCTGTAGAACAGGATAAAGCGGCTAGAGATAATGAGATGAGATGAGATCTTTGCGATTCACTATCAGTGACCTCTTTCTAGGCTTAGAAAATCTGATTTTTCCCTGACAAAGGCTCCTCATTGATGCACAAATGTGTGTATGCTGTGTGTATGAATTCATCAGGGCGTAATTAACAGTTATTCCACAAAATCAAGTTGTACATGAGCTGATGAAGCGCGTAGCACCGAGTCGGCTATAAGCCATGTACGACGAGATTGAGTGGAATAACTGTTTTATTCTAGCCACATTCACTGGATTTTCAGAAACAGAGCGTTTTTATTTTTTGCTAATTCGATAAATAAAAACTTGATACAAAACATCCGACAAAATCATTTTCGTTTAAAATGTAAACAAACCAGTAAAATGACAGTAGCAATTTGTGAAAAATGCTATAATAATAATAATTCTTGAAAAATAAAAAAGATACATTCTTACCCTTAAATACTTTAATTCCATATTTTGTTGCTGCTTTTTTTGGGGGGGGGGTTGTTTTTGAGTAGAGTTTTTATTTCATCCTCGGCTGGTTCAGCAACACACTCCGCCATTTTTTTCTCTACTCACGGTATATGAGCTGATAGCCGAGTAGTAGAGTAGCCAATCAGAGTGTGCGATTGCTCATATCCAGTGGATGTGGATAGAATAATGTGGGGTATATCAGAATGAACGTTTGCATAGATTTGCGTATACACTGCAACCCCAGTATAATGAACTTCTTTACCACGGACTTTTGCAGATAACGAACTAAATTTGTGTCCCCTGCTTTAAAGTGCATATTCTGGACCAGTTTTTGTTTTGTTTTTTTAATATGAAAGTATGTCCCTTTACACACTCATCCAGAAGGGTAATTTTGCACAAGGCCATCTGTCTACAGCAGAAAAAAATAAAATAACAAAAAGCGTCTGGAAAAATCCCAAGGGAGTCTGGAGCCAGATTCGTGACGTCACCTGCGGAAGCGCCAGCAGGCTGCGCGAGCTTTGCACGGTTTCAGTGCACAGCCTGTGTAGACCAAGCGCTCCCATTTCTCTCTCATTGTCCGGTCTTTTGGGAAACGATGAGTACTAATCCCAGCATGATTGGTGTTGCTACACCCTCCTATGATACATCTGTTAACCATTTTAATAATTGTGATAACGTTGAAGAAATTTGCAGAAAACCACCAGGTCGTTTTCTCATAAACAAACCAGCACTGACGTAGGATTCAGAAGGAGGCGTCCCGCACGCGACGTCACGAAAATCTGGGAAATCCAAATGCCAAGTTTTTTCAGAGGCGGACCAATTCGCCTCAAATGGCTCGATTTCAACTGAATTTTTCTGGTATTGCGCAAGGTAAAAAAAATTGCAGAGAATGCAGAATGTTACAGATATTTTACCAAAGTTTAATAGAAAATAGGAGAATTACATTGATCTTGCTCCTGAATTTTACCCGTGATATACTCTTTAAATGACAATGAGTCAGAGTCTTAAAAAAATCACTGATCCATTCTCTTTCCACCAGAGACAAACAATAAGTAATCAAGTCTGCAGTCAAGTTAATGTCATAAAACAAAGGCTTAATGAGCCTCGCTTAGGTGTCAATCACTACCAATAATCGAGAACGGTGATCACATGATCGATAAAAGGATGAAATGACTGCTGATGCCGCTAAACTTAACACCTAGTTAAAGCATACTGGCAGAGTTTTTATACCCCCCGCCCCGCCCAGCCCGGTGGCACGACATAAATGACATCATTGGTGATTAGCAACACATAAATGAACCAAATGGTGAAGATTTAAAAAACATAGCGAGTCACTGGATGGACACTGACAACGATACACCTGTAACCTCCATCATTTCCATAAATGATGAAGAAATCATCGCCTCTGTTCATGATCCTTTAACTCAGTTAATGAACTGTGATAGTGACTCCATCCATCCATCCATCGATCCATCCATCCATTATCTGTAGCCGTTTATCCTGTTCTACAGGGTCGTAGGCAAGCTGGAGCCTATCCCAGCTGACTATGGGCGAGAGGTGGGGTACACCCTGGACAAGTCGCCAGATCATTGCAGGGCTGACACATAGGCCCTGTCCACACGGCAACGGATTCAGGTGAATCTGATAAAATTGTTTATCATTTCGGCCTGGCGTCCACACGGCACCGGCGTTTTGGGTGCCCCAAAACGAAATCTTTTGAGAACGGGTTCCAGAGTGGAAAGATCTGGCAACGGCGCTGTTGCGAAGTCGTCTGGATGAGTAGAACGGATTTGTTTACGATGATGTCACAACCACATGTGCTTCACGCCGGGTAGAAGTGTAACGAACTCGATGCGAGTTGTCAACAAATCCTATAACTTGGTTCATGAAACGCGCTTACAAAATATTTTCACTGTGAATATTTATTGTGTAATGGTGCAAAGTGAGAGAGAGAGAGAGAGAGAGAGAGAGAGAGAGTTAGGGCAGAGTCAATCCCGCCAGCAAAAATAGGGAAAAAAAAGGAGCGATCTCCCCTCTTCAGATGTTGGTTTAAGTCCTACAATACATTCCTCAAAAAGGGCAACGTGTAGCATTCAATTTATTCTTGACCATTAAAGACGCCGCCTTCCGCGTAGAATCATACGTCATCCTCGCCGCCATATTGGATGGGGCAAAGCGGAGAATAAAGATGCCTCATTCATGCGCTGCGTTTAACTGTACCAACAGGTTTGCCGTCCAAACGAGATCACATGGGATTACCTTTCACAGGTGAGACTGGAAAAATACTTTTCATTGTATTTGGTCATTATAATGTAATTTTACAAACAGATTTTCCTGACTTTGTGGCTAATATGAAGTCTCGCGCATAATAGTTTATGCGCATGTGTCCTTACTACTTCTATTATTCTGGTGTCTCCGATGGGACCGTCTTACAGCGCCCCTAGAGGTGTGGCATGTGTATTGCATCGTTTTCAGCAAGCGTTGCCATATGGACCTGATATTTTACTGATCCGTTGCCCATGTGGACGCGATATTTTATTTTTTAAAATCTCATTGCCGTTGTCATGTGGATGTAGCCATAGAGACAAACAACCACATTCACACTCACATTCACACCTACGGTCAATTTAGTCACCAGTTAACCTAACCTGCATGTCTTTGGACTGTGGGGGAAACCGGAGCACCCAGAGGAAACCCACGCGGACACGGGGAGAACATGCAAACTCCGCACAGAAAGGCCCTCGCCGGCCGTTGGGCTCAAACCTAGAACCTTCTTGCTTTGAGGTGACAGTGCTAACCACTACACCACCGTGCCGCCCATGAGAGTGGCTCAGAAAGAGAAATTCATGATAAGGAGAATGTGATGAAAATTTTACATATAGCATGAGTGTTTGGTGGGACAAATGGGTTAATTTCAGTATTACAAGCTTTCCAGTATAACGAAGTACTTCGACGTCCCCCAGGGAATTTGCTATAGCGGGTTGCAGTGTACTTTGTGTGCAGATTAGCGTAATGCTTTGGCTCAGGAGTCTGGACTAATCATTTAAACGAACTATAAAGTCCATTACTGCATTTTGATTAAATGTGATTACTGTTAAACACAAACATTTGGAGTTATGCTCAAATCCTGTAAAAGGTTTCGGTGTTTTAAAGACTATTGGAGAATGTGGTGTGTTGTGCCATATGGAGAGAGTGTGTTTTACAGACTGGACCTAGTAATAAGCTGTAAGCTCAGATAAACTCATTCCCAAAACCACTGTTAATAAATTTACATTGGGACTGGGACTCAAGTTAGAGGGAAATGAGACACACAAACTCGATTCTTGTGCAAGTCGAAGTCCTTCCAACATGGTGTCTTTGGCTACAGACACAATTCAGAAAGAACTCAGGGATTAAGCAGTTTCTCTACCATTGTGCTTGATGTCATCATTTTGTTCGGCGAAACAGTACTTCCATACAATCATTGTTTTTTCTCCAATCAGTATTGGATACTGTTGCATTCACGCCCACGAGCTTCTGGCTCAACAGACTTGATTTACACTCTTGGGTTCGTTTAATTTGAAACATCAGGATTTGTGATGCTACTGCTCATCACCAGTGTTTATTTATCGAGTAGGCAGGATACAGCCATGTCCAATCTTTCCACTCCCTCACATTCTCTGCTGTTGTTTGTAGAAATCCTCCTAATACAGGAACTGCCAGACCTTCTGACGTCCATGTGTGTGGTCAAGATGAGATTTCACAAAGACAATGCCTTGATGGGGATTGCCTGTCTGAGTCAAAAGAGGAAGAGCTCAATCAAAGTCCATCGCCTCCTGCTGTCTCGATCCGGTGAGTGGGTGTCTACTGAACCCCATTAGAAACAAACGGATTGGATTTTCTCGAAATAACAATAAGATGGAGGGGAAAAAACCCCCACAACTTTTAAATAGACACTTCGATATACAAATAAACAGGAGATGCGTCAAGGGAATGTACTCCCTAAACAAAACGCAGCATGACGATTTTGTCCTTGTTTGGACTCAACAGCTTGTATTTGTATACTCCAACAAAGTGAAGAAACGTTGCTTATTTCAAATAGACATTCGATGTTTTATGTTTCACAGATTTATCCATCATACTCACTGGGACTTGTATGGTGGATGTTCCATATATCTAATGACAAATAAAAAAAGATCTTGGTACAAATAAAGACGTACAATCGTAATGTTGAAGTTTTACAAAAGGAGATTTTTTTATTTAGACATTTGTTTGTTAGGAGTCTCCAGTGTCAGGGTTCAGGACAGAGGACTTTTGCTTTCCAGTTTCTCAATAACTAGGAGTTTAAGAAAAAAAAAACAGAGCAAGGAAAGACAGAGGCTAATGAGGGAATGACTGTTTATACAGTACCAGTCAAAAGTGTTTCTTAGTTGAGCGGTTCTTGACATAATATGGATTACTACAGTTGTGAAATAGGGTTATTTACTGTATTTATATTATTTACTGTTTGATCTCAAACACATTTAGAAGGCAACAAATTGCATTAATTATCTTTTGACGAGGCACAGCTGTTAATTGTGTTAACTGTTAACCAGCCAGAGCAGGTCATGATATATTTTTTTACCATATTAACATGCCATTGTTGTGTGTTATGCCTGATGTAAAGACTCTCGTCTCTGTGAGCCTACCACACAGATTTAATACTTGTCATTTTTAGGGCATACCTAACAACATGTGTTTTCTTCCCCCCCCCCCCCCCCCCCCCCCCCCCCGCCCCAATCTGTCCCTCTGAGTTACATGTTGGTCCTGGGATTGAGATGCTGGCCTCTTCTGCCCCTCGGACCTGCTTGGTCCATCCTGGTGCCCTGTGTCTGGTCGGAGTTTTATCGCACCGCTCCTGTGAAGGACGGCCCCATGTGGACAGTTGAGGGTTATACCTGGAGGATGCTCTGGACTCTTATGGCCCTTTTCCACTACCCTTTTTCAGCTCACTTCAGCTCGCTTCAGCTCACTTCAGCCCGACACGGCTCGCATTTCAACTACCAAAAAACAGCACGACTCCGCTCGCTTCAGCCCTGCTTAGCCCCTAAAACTCGCACAGTTTTGGAGTAGGGCTGAAGCGAGCCAAACCGTGCCGAGTGAGGCTGGGGGCGTGAGCAGACACTCCCCTGTGCACTGATTGGTGAGGAGGAGTGTCCTCACATGCCCACACACGCCCCGCGAGCACGCTGGGATCTGTAAACACCGTAAACCCGGAAGAAGGAGAATTACGAGAATTATGAAGCCTTATGCGCCTCGCCTCATCTATACGCTCTTGCCAGTATCTGTTGTTGTTGTCGGTGACAACAAGCCACAGCACCAAGACCAGCAACACTAACGACTCCATGTCCTCCATGTTTATTGTTTAGTATTCGGGTCGTGAGACTACCGCTTAAAAGATCACTGATGTCACTGTTTGCGCTGCTTAACGACATCACGTGACGTCCACCCACTTTCGCTAACTCCACCCAATGTGTCCACCCACTTCCAGCCAGCACGGTTCAGCGCGGTTGTAGTCAAAATGCAACTCCAACAGCCCCGCTCAGCTCGACTCAGCACGGCACGGCTCAGCCCGACTCAGCCGCGTTTGTAGTGGAAAAGTGGCATTACAGTAATGCTTTTATGGCTGAGGACTACAGTTGTCTTGCTAACTTTAGGACTGCAGTTATCATGAACAGTTTTGCACTCAAGTTTCCATCAATGAAGAATTATAACATCAACGAAACTGTCCTCATTTTAAAACTGTTAATGTTATAGTCAGGCTGTCTGTTGTTGCCCAAATGAGGATGGGTTCCCTTTTGAGTCTGGTTCCTCTCGAGGTTTCTTCCTCATGTCGTCTGAGGGAGTTTTTCCTTGCCACCGTCGCCACAGGCTTGCTCATTGGGGATAGATTAGGGATAAAATTAGCTCATGTTTTAAGTCGTTCAAATTCTGTAAAGCTGCTTTGCGACAATGTTTATTGTTAAAAGCGCTATACAAATAAACTTGACTTGACTTGAATTGAAAAGTATTCCAGGTGACGACCTCATGAAGCTGGTTAAGATAATGCCAATAGTGTACAAAGCGTCATCAAGGTAAACGCTGCATACTTTGAAGAATTAAATAATATTGATTGGCTTTTTTTCATGGTCTATCAGATATATTCCATTCAGCGAGCACGATACTGAACGAGTCGAAGACGAGTAGCTGAATTGAATATATCTGATGTACCACGGAAAAAGCCAGCCAATATCTCATCTCATCTCATTATCTCTAGCCGCTTTATCCTTCTACAGGGTCGCAGGCAAGCTGGAGCCTATCCCAGCTGACTACGGGCGAAAGGCGGGGTACACCCTGGACAAGTCGCCAGGTCATCACAGGGCTGACACATAGACACAGACAACCATTCACACTCACATTCACACCTACGGTCAATTTAGAGTCACCAGTTAACCTAACCTGCATGTCTTTGGACTGTGGGGGAAACCGGAGCACCCGGAGGAAACCCACGCGGACACGGGGAGAACATGCAAACTCCACACAGAAAGGCCCTCGCTGGCCCCGGGGCTCGAACCCAGGACCTTCTTGCTGTGAGGCGACAGCGCTAACCACTACACCACCGTGCCGCCCCCCCAGCCAATATTATTATTATTATACATACACATTCCTTTCGAGTGTTCAATGAGTCTTTCTCTTTCAAAATTCTCTCAAAATCTTCTATATTTAACGAAGCAAACCTGGCGGCCATGTTTGTTTACAAATCGTCACAGTCTCTCGCTAGCACGGAAGTTTTATGTCTCTGACGTCATGTCGTCTTGACAACCATGCAATATCGTCAGCCATATTCAACGCTCATTCTCCACTGGGTAGAGTGACGTAATACATGTAGGATAAGCGATACGCTAACAATATTGCATGCTATCAAACCAAATAAATGAAACTTGCTAGAAGGGAATAGAACATGTTTTTATTCCATTGAAAAAGTGTCCTGCATGTATAATAATCTTAAACATTATTTTTCACAATTTTTTTTTGTTTTGCACATAATTCCATACATGTTCCATATGCCATTTCATAGTTTTGATGTCTTCAGTATTGTTCTACAATTTAGAAAAAGTCACAAGACAGAAAAACCTATGAATGAGTAGAGTAGGGGTGTACAAACTTTTGACTGGTACTGTATTGTTTATAGCATTGTTTTGGGGAAATTCCACAACAGATAACGTAACTGTAAATGGATAAAAAGTCTGAATAATAATAATAATAATAATAATAATAATAATAGTTGGCAAATTGTATCTGTTTAAGAGGAGTAAATCACTTTAGGATGTGCTGGTATTGGAAAATAATCAACTTCAGGGTGATTACAAAAAATAATTCTGCTTCCTGTTGGGCTGTCGTTGATTATTTTCCGATAACAGCACGTTTTATTTCTTGCGTGTATTTCTGTCTTCTTCAAATTCAGGTCTGATGACTTTTACTTTTCATATTTTTGTGAAAGTACCAAAACCTTTTCTTAAAGCAGTGATGTTTTTGGATAGATTGAATAAACCTGAAGAAATCGTGTTACATTTAAACGTTTCCTGATTGCTAATTTCCAGAGAGGTTATACATTTCCTGTGTGGTCCTGGACGTCTTACCTCAAGTTAAACCAAAAGACTAAATGGCATTTTTCTCTCTCCCATTCAGAGGATCAGTGAGCTGAGAACTGATGTTGAGTTCTTCTCCTTCTTCTTCTTCTTCTTTACTCAGTCTCCTTTTGTTCACTCTGCATAGCACAAATATTTTCCAACACAAACGAATTGTTCCCGTTCTCTTGTTCTGGCACTTAACTCTTGAGGGGGAACCTGCATTCCTTACTCATCAAAATGAATTGCTCTCATTCAGCCAGCGTGGCTTTCACGCAATAACAGAATGCGTTTCGGCACTTTATTCTCCCCGGTGTTGTTTGACTCTGCTTGGCTTAGGAATTTTTTTCCGTGTCTCACAATGCTGATGCTCTTAGAGGCTTTAATAAGCCATCCATGTATTTCTCATTCAGCAGGGAAGATGAAGTGGAATGGCATTTGTCATCCAAACAGAGACATTCCATGAATTTGTGAGTGGACTCCACAGATCCCTGCATTTATCTTTATTTACTCTCATCCCCTTAAGGCCCCTTTCAACCTAGGGGACCTTGGTAGTCAATTCTACTTGCATCCCAAGCGTCATTTCAGTGTGACTGAAGTTTTTCAACCATTCAAGAGAAGAGAAGAGAAGATGTTTAGCTTTAGGCTTGGATTAAATTCAGCCAATTAGAATAAAGAGCCAAATGAAGTGTTAAGATGGAACAACTTGGGAATAAACCTGATCTGATTTCACACATGACTCTGTCTACTGTGTTTGTTTCTGGCTGCTGATATTCCAAAAAGGTGCAAAGCAGCAACTTCAGGCTGGGATTGATTATCAGATCTGTGCCGAGTTTCCCAAAAGCATCGCAGCACATTCGCAGCACAAGATCGTCATTAAATGGTAAAGTGAGTAGCACAATGAACGCTCTCTCTCCTAGTTAAGCTGCTCTTAAGATGATGATACACGGGGCAACTTTTTGAGCAATGTTGCCGGGCAATTGTGCTTTGACGTTTTCCCACTGAGATCGGGCAACGTAATTTCTATCTGAACGATTTTGATCATTTTTGGGCAACTTTTTAAGATCATCTGATGAGAGTGCTAGCAGCGAATCACATAAGCACCTGAAAGCTTATGAAATTTTCAACAAATATAGCGACGTCTCCGGCAGTGGAGTGAAGAAAAAGAGAGACAACTGTAATGGAAACTTCAGAACGCTTAGCAGTTGTCTTTTCAGTTATTTATTATAGTAGATCTTATAAAACCGAGATATAAAACAGGAAAAGGAGAAGAAGACACCACCTCAGGTGATGCAGAGTGTGCACACTCTGAGTTGTGTCTTAGTGGCTGTTATCTATTATACTCTAAAGGCATTCGCTTACTGCTCGCGTTTGCACGTGATTAGCTCGAGGCTTGCCCTTGAAGCTAAACAGCGGTTCTTTGTTAGAGCATGCACCTGGTGTGCTTGGAGATGCGCAGCGGATGCATGGTTAGGCATAACATAACATGAAACATAAACAAGGCAGCCTGCTCATCACCAGCCGTTGAGCCAAGGACACAAACACAGAGAATAGGAATGTTCATCTACTAAATTTCCTTCACACAACTTATATTTTTTTATGCCGGTAAGTTATGTGTAAACCCAAAGTGGTGAATTTACCTCATCAAATGCTTCGAAAACCAACAGACATCTGTTGGGAATCCCTCTTAACGCTAAAGGTGATGATACACGGGGTGACTTTTTGGGCAATTTTGCCAGCAACGGGCAACCAGGTGAGACACAGGGTAACTAATTAGGGCAATGGACAACTGGCAACAACCAATCAGATAAGAGCAACTCACACAAAAAAAAAAAAAAAAATATATATATATATATATATATATATATATATATATATATATATATATATATATCTCATGAGCTACCCATCGCTTTTAACTTGACGCAAGAGAGCTAATGTTATTCCTACACAGCTAGTGATACCTTTTAGCTAACTATGTTAGCAAAAACCACTGCAAGTTAGCTAAATCCCATTCAATCTCTATGGAGCGGTGTTTTGCTAACGGCAGTTTACGCTTAGCTGAAAAAAATCGATGTCCTAATTACAACCTGAGCACATAACTGTTGGGATAATGGGATTTAGCTAACTAGCAGTGGTTTTTGCGAACATAGTTAGCTGAAAGTTATCGCTAGCTATGTAGGGATAACATTAGCTCTCTTGCGTCAAGTTAAAAGTGATGATTTTTTTTTTTTTGTGAGTTGCTCTTATCCGATTGGTTGTTGCCAATTGTCTGTTGCCCTAATTAGTTGCCCGGTGTCTCACCTAGTTGCCTGTTGCTGGCAACATTACCCAAAAAGTCGCCCCGTGTATCATCACCTTTAGCGTGAAGACCCTTTTGGGAAACCCACCACTGTTCTCTTCTCTAAAGATTTGCTTTGCATTAATGCACCTTGTGGAACTTTCCTGTTTGTCGTAAACAACCTTTATTATTCTTGTGAGTTACAAATTTTTTGGTGATCAAGAAATTCCTGCAGCTTCCATCAATCACCGTCTCAATCCAAGTAAAGTGATATCCATATCACACTCAGAATGAGCTCAGTCCAGTAACGTAGCTCAACGATTCTATGATTCTTCAAGTGCTTTCACAGAAAATCAGACATAGGAAGTGAGAAAAAAGCGCATTAAATAAACGAAAGTATGTTTATGTTTATAACATGCTGATAGCAAAGTGCAAGAAATCGACAGCTGACAAAGTGTTTGCTTACATGTTCCATATCAAGCTATCTTGTACAAACACAGAAGGGCTGTTGATGCAAACAGTTGATAAGCCGCACCCTTTGAAGTGATGGAAGGCCCCGGTGGGTTTCTGTAACGCAGATCTCCTCATCTCCGTCCACATGTAATTGAACTCTACCCCGGCTCTTACCGAAGAAACAATAACTCTTCTCTTTCAACAGAGCCTGATTGAGTCCTGAGTCTACTTGTCTTGCTGGTAAACAGGACGGTGTGATTACTTCTCTGGATCTTTGGATTCTCAGTAGGAGTAGACGGTGCCTTTATACGTCTCGCCTTCTTCCATGTTCCATCTGATTTGACAGGCGAAATGAAAGAAGCACTTTTTTTCCTGCCTCACAGGTTAACCAAAATATTTCAGCTTTAATTAAATTGGACAAACTAACCCTGCTATTTTGTGGATTGTGAAACAGGGACAGTAATGTAGAGCTTGATGTAAAATGGTGGAACGGTGAGGTTTAAAAGAGAGATATATGATAAAGTTTACGGTTATTAGCTCGTCCGGCCGATAGGCGATGAGCTTATACCATCGTATGTCGTCTGTGTCGTCCGTCCGTTGTCCATCGTCTATCATCCGTCATCCATCCAGTGGCATCCACATTTCACGAAAATTGCTTCTTCTCTCTCAATTGTTCACTGATTTTTGTTATTTTTGGCATGAAGATAGGTCTGTCTGGGGTGCATATAGCTTCTACCCAAATTTGCATCATCATCATGATGTCAAGAAAGCTCAGACCCCCAAGACCCTACCTCTCCAACCAACTTTATCCTGCATTGCCACAGGCAGTTCTTCTACTAGGCAGCCCATGTCATCCTGCAGTTGATTGATGTAGGTACGTGCAGGATGACCCACAGAGGTGGTACCATGTTTGGGCTGCCATAGAAGGAGATTGCTAGCCAGCTCTTCCTTGTTGTGCCAGCAGTGGCCAGCAAACTGTAATCTTCTCTTCCGGATGGTTGCTGATACAGGGGGAATAAATCTGTATAGTTCTTTATTTGTTAGATGGTCTTTCCAGGAGATATTTAAAGCTGTTCTTAACATTCTTTTAAAGGCACCATTGAGTGAGGATTGGAGTTTGGAGGTGAGTGTCCAGGTAGTTGACCCATAAACCAGGGCAGATTCAGCGGTGGCTCTGAAGAAGTTACATTTTAGGTCTGGTGGAAGGTTGGATTTCCAAACCTTATCCAAGCTGTTTAGAGATCCCCAGGCTTTTCCGAGATGGAGCTCAACGTCTCTCTTGGAGGATGCAATGTTGCTGCCTAGATATATGAACTCGGCAGTCTCTTTGATATCCTCGCCATCCAGCGATTTGATGGTGCCTTCTACATTGTAAGACATTAGTTCAGTTTTGCATGTATTTACGTACAGGCCAATCGAGCGAGCTGCGTCTTCAATGAAGTGAAGTGGGGTGGTGGCATCTTCTATATTGTCAGCAAAGAGGACGAGGTCATCAGCATAGTCAGTATCAGTTATTTTCTGTTCTGGATAACGCCAACTCCGGGCTCTTTCCAGGATGAACCCAAGTTCTCTATGCTCATCCGCTGAAATTCGTAGCACATAGTCAAGGCAGATAACAAACAGATAAGGGGAAAGCGTGTCTCCTTGCTGAATGTTAAAGAAGTCGGTGTCCCTGTCAGGAAAGCGGACCATGGACTGAGTATTGCTGTACAGCATCATGCTTGCAAATTTGCATAATTGCAATTAATAATGAAGATATGGAGTAATTAAGCCCTAACGAGCAGTTTCCACACACATCGCTTCTTCTCCCTCAATTCTTCACCGATTTTGATTCTCTCTGGCATGAAGGTAGGGGTACCTAGGGTGCATATAACTTCTACCCAGATTTGCTGAATTATAATTATTAATGAAGTTATGGACTAATTAAGCCTTAATGAGTAGTTCAACAAAAATTGCTTCTTCTCGGTCAATTCCTCGCCGTTTTGGATTCTTTCTGGCAAATAGGGTGTATATAGCTTCTGTATATAGCTTGTATATAGTGTATATAGCTTGCAACATTTATTATGCAAGGTGGCCCACTTTAGATGGTTCCTTCTGGACTAGACGGGGCCAGAATGAGCTACGCCGTCATTGATGATCTCATTAAAGTACAGGGTTATAAGTAAATTGTTTTTGTGCTGAACATTGGGTTCATGACATTGGGTTTAAAATCAAACTAATGCCGCTTTTCCACTACCAACGCGGCTGAGTTGGGCTGAGCCGTGCCGTGCTGAGTTGGGCTGAGTCGAGCTGAGCGGGGCTGTTGGAGTTGCATTTCGACTACAACCGCGCTGAACCGTGCTGGCTGGAAGTGGGTGGACACATTGGGTGGAGTTAGCGAAAGTGGGTGGACGTCACGTGATGTCGTTAGGCGGCGCAAACAGTGACATCAGTGACCTTTTAAGTGGTAGTCTCACGACCCGGATAGTAAACAATAAACATGGAGGACATGGAGTCGTTAGTGTTGCTGGTCTTGGTGCTGTGGCTCGTTGTCACCGACAACGCCAACAGATACTGGCAAGAGCGTATAGATGAGGCGAGGCGCATAAGGCTTCAGAAATTCTCGTAATTCGTAATTCTTCTTCTTCCGGGTTTACGGTGTTTACAGATCCCAGCGTGCTCGTGGGGCGTGTGTGGGCGTGTGAGGACACTCTTCCTCACCAATCAGTGCACAGGGGAGTGTCTGCTCACGCCCCTAGCCCCACTCGGCTCGGTTTGGCTCGCTTCAGCCCCACTCTAAAACCGTGCGAGTTTTGGGGGCTGAGCAGGGCTGAAGCGAGCTGAGTCGTGCTGTTCTGAGGTAGTCGAAACGCAAGCCGTGTTGGGCTGAAGTGAGCTGAAAAAGGGTAGTGGAAAAGGGCCATAAGTACAAACAACAACAAAAAAGAGGCAAAAAAATCTGCTTTTCACCCAATCGCCAGCTCTCATATCATAAGTCAGCTACCACCCAGGGATCATGAAGACTAACATGTTTCCTCTGAGACACATAAAGCCAGCCAAGTACATCTTTTTAAACTGCTGCTCATGCTGCGTCACAGGAAAGAAAATGAAAGTGCTATCTACCCTCTTCCAAATACATGACCTCACAAATGCTTCTGATTGGCTCGTGTTACTGTGATCGACAGGGGAGGAGATCAACGCCGTCCTTCCCACTCTGAGAACAAGGCCAGGGTTTTTTTTTTGGTTTGTTTTGGATTCCCAGCCGTGACTTAATTTTCACCTCTGGATGATTTGCTGCCTCTCTGTTGTGCTATTCAGGAGCCAGGAATGGAAACTTAATTTCCTGCAATTTTCTACACATAAAAGACATGGTGACAAAAACACATACTGTATTTCAGTTCAGGAAAGCTTGTAGCTTTCTTTTCTACATAATAGCAGAAAGGATAGAAAAGCATCTGTGAAACCAAACACACTAAGGGCCAGATTTACTAACGGTTTGCGGCATGCACAAACCCTCTTTTGGTGTGAATAAACTACTGTCAGGATTTATTACGTAAATACGCACAGTGCAAAGGTTGCAATGGAAAGGCATGGACACGAGGTATTTTTGCAGCTGGCCTCATCGCAGATGTATTTGTTGGAGTTTCCCTTTCAGATCACAAAACTTGGGGAAGGAGAGTATTTAAATGAAACATGCAGCTTGATTTACTAAGGTTTGTGGTAATCAATTAATTGCTAATTGTGTCATTATTTAACACACAAAAATGTCTTAACCCATTTTGTGCTCGACATGGCTGTGATCGCTGTCACTAAGAGGAGATGCTGCGGAGAACAGAGAGCGTGTGGTAGCTAGAAAGGAGAGCGTTCTTTTTTTTTTTTTGGAATGCCAGAAGAAGGCATTATCAGAACATATTGATTGCCAAAGCATGTTATTCTTAATTAGCTGGAGGAAATCAAAGATAACGTGTAACCTCCAAGTAGAAAGAGTTACAACCCCACGCTTGTGGTGCTCTTGGTAGACTGCATTGGCTGTTATTTAAATGCTTCTTTGCATATTGTTAGTAGATCACTCACAGAACTTCCCACTCCCACGGGTTCTTTCTTTCTTTCTTTCTTTCTTTCTTTCTTTCTTTCTTTCTTTCTTTCTTTCTTTCGCTCACGCGGCCATAGGCTATTGCCATCATGCGGTGTTCATTGTCTGTCCGTCCGTCCACAATTCACAAAAATTGCTACTCCTCCCTGAGTTTTCAATGGATTTTGATTCTGATTGTTTTGTTTTGAAGACCTAATCAGTCTGCACAATAGTTACTCCCTGGTTTTGTGATGGGTGGCACGGTGGTGTACATAGAGTGTTTTGGTAAACTGGGATGTATGGATGCTGTCAGTCCCCACTCACTTGCTCACTCGAGTTTGTTGACGGTGTAGTGGCTGCTGCTTTATGTCCCGGGGCTCCCTCATGCCTGTGTTACCTTCTGCCTCTCCCCTTTTAGTTATGCGGTCATAGTTAGTTGCCGGAGTCCCTGCTTGTACTCCGTGCAATATGTATACTGTTCCTACTTATTCAGGTGACATTGGGCATACCTAACAACCTGTATTTTCTCTCTCTTCCCCCCCCAAAAAAAATCTGTCCCTCTGAGTTACATGTTGGTCCTGGGATCGAGATGCTGACCTTTTCTGCTCCTCAGACCTGCCTGATCCATCCTGGTGCCCTGTGTCTGCTTGGAGTCTCATCGCATCGCTCCTGTGGAGGGCGGCCCCATGTGGACAGTTGGGGGTCGCTCCTGGAGGACGCTCTGGACTCTTGCATTGGTGCTTTTGTGGCTGGGGACTGCAGTTGACTTGCTGACTTTGGGACTACGGTTGTCGTGAACGGTTTTGTGCTCGGGTTTCCATCGGTGGGGGGTTTATAGCATCAACAAAGCTGACTTTGTTAGGACTGTTAATGTTGTAGTCATGTTGTCTGTTGTTGCCCGGATAGGGATGAGTTCCCTTTTGAGTCTGGTTCCTCTCGAGGTTTCTTCCTCATGTCGTCTGAGGGAGTTTTTCCTTGCCACCGTCGCCACAGGCTTGCTCAATGGGGATAGGTTAGAGATAAAATTAGCTCATGTTTCAAGTCGTTCAAATTCTGTAAAGCTGCTTTGCAACAATGTTTATTGTTAAAAGCGCTATACAAATAGACTTGACTTGACGTGTAGTGGTTAGCACTGTCGCCTCACAGCAAGAAGGTCCGGGTTCGAGCCCCGTGGCCGGCGAGAGCCTTTCTGTGTGGAGTTTGCATGTTCTCCCCGTGTCCGCGTGGGTTTCCTCCGGGTGCTCCGGTTTCCCCCACAGTCCAAAGACATGCAGGTTAGGTTAACTGGTGACTCTAAATTGAGCGTAGGTGTGAATGTGAGTGTGAATGGTTGTCTGTGTCTATGTATCAGCCCTGTGATGACCTGGCGACTTGTCCAGGGTGTACCCCGCCTTTCGCCCGTAGTCAGCTGGGATAGGCTCCAGCTTGCCTGCGACCCTGTAGAACAGGATAAAGCGGCTACAGATAATGGATGGATGGATGGAACTAACTTTCAGGACAATCGCGACTCTTTCCTGAGTTTTTAGAGGATTTTTATTCTGATTGTTTTGTTTGGAAGATCTAATCAGTGTGCACAAAAGTTACTCTTTGGTTTTGTGATGTCTCATTAGCAAGTTGCTAATTAGGCCGATTAACAAACTTTCAGGAAAATCATGACTTCTTCCTGAGTTTTTGATTGTTTTATGTGAAAGATCTAATCGGTCTGCACAATAGTTACTCCCTGGTTTTGTGATTGGTACGGCCGTGTGAGCTACTACATCGCTGACTCTTTCTTTCTTTCTAAATTGCTGCCTCATGCTGATTTGCCCTACTAAGTAAATCGGGCCCTAAATGTTTTGTTTAATGTAAAATAAATTAAATTTTTGTATTCCTGATTTTGTCCTGGGGTGAAAACTTTTGCATTAACTGTACTTGTATTGCTCAGTCTGTCTGTTTACTTCGGGACCACATTGAAAGCACTGGAGCGATGTTTTAAAATCTTACATTTTTGACAGACTGTATAACCAGTTTAATTTGCTCTACTGTGTTAATATTTAATTCAAATGCTTTGTTTAATCGCTGCTCTATTTCTTATCTGCAATTCCACTGGAAATCGACTTTCTCTGTATCCCCCCCCTCCTTCCTTTTACTACATTTAGTGGCTGGTTTTTACGGCTGCAGTTTCTGGATTTAGTAACAGCAAGCATGGTGCCTATAAAAGTGCTTTTGTCTGAAACCCGGGTACGAGAAGACGACAAGAAGGTCAGAGTATTGCCCCACTAATTTGAACCATCTGTGAACCCAGTGCAGTTACTAAGCCTTCGAAGGCTATCCTTTTCAACACACATGTACACGTACACACCCACCCTTTCTTTTGTTCCTTCACTACTTTGCAATATGGCATCAGGCAGGACGTATACACTGGCATTGCAGTGTTTACATGTAAAGTGGGCATCGATCATTTATGTTTATTCACAGGAGGACTGTAGCACAGTGTTTATATCCTCTTTAAACTAAACACCATGATAAAAGGACAGCTTTTGCCATATTTGTCCATCCAAGCCACTGTTCTGATGTGGGTCCGTTGGATTTTATAGATAATAATAACAGAGCCAAGATCATATCTCACTGTAATAAAGTGGTGGCTTTAAAATCTCTCCATCCAGTGTCTGGATAGTGTTTATTCCTGTGCAATAAAATTACATACCGCATTATTATTGTTAAATCATTCCCTGTGTGCACATCCCTGCAACAAGTACCTGAGGAACTTAATGAGGCCTAGAATAGAGCCCATAGGCAAATAAACTTAAAGATAATAAAATGAAACGACGTGAAACAGTCTTCTTCGACATTTTTTGTATTACTCTGCAGAATGACTCAGGCAACAGGCACCAAAATAACCATCATGGAGGAATTACAATCGCCACAACTGCATGCTGTGAATGGCAGCCCGACCTCAAAGTAATATAGCAGACGTTACACTACCTTGAGTTTCCATTAAACTGACTTCTAATCTAAAATGAAGTAATACTCCTCTGTCAACCTTGATGAGCATATTGCTAGCGCTCTGTGTGAACGTCCAAAATAGAGATTTTTAAAAAAAATATATATATATATACACAGTATATAAGTAAGAAATTGCTTGGGGTTAGAAATATTGTCTCTGTGGGACAGTAAAGCAATGCTGTGGATAACATGAGTTGGTTTGGAATGAAAGCCATTCAGATGAGATGTGAACACAAGCTCCTGCTGCTGCTATATATGTATATTGGTCTCATGGACGTCGGGGGTTCAAATGTTCAAGTAAACAAAATAAAAATGGGAGAGACAAAAGCGATTTTTAAGAGCAAGCCAGAATTTTTCTAAAATCTCATCTCATTATCTCTAGCCGCTTTATCCTGTTCTACAGGGTCGCAGGCAAGCTGGAGCCTATCCCAGCTGACTACGGGCGAAAGGCGGGGTACACCCTGGACAAGTCGCCAGGTCATCACAGGGCTGACACATAGACACAGACAACCATTCACACTCACATTCACACCTACGCTCAATTTAGAGTCACCAGTTAACCTAACCTGCATGTCTTTGGACTGTGGGGGAAACCGGAGCACCCGGAGGAAACCCACGCGGACACGGGGAGAACATGCAAACTCCACACAGAAAGGCCCTCACCGGCCACGGGACTCGAACCTGGACCTTCTTGCTGTGAGGCGACAGCGCTAACCACTACACCACCGTGCCGCCTTTTTCTAAAATGTTCTGAAAATATTTCTAAGTGCTAAAAAAACCCATTCATTTGTATTTTCCTTTTTTTTTTTAATGTTGTTATTCTATCCAATTAGACACCCTTCCAGGCCAAGAAAAGACAGTTGTGGTTACAGGCAATTAGAACGGATAAATGGTACGAGGAACTTCACAGGCGGCACGGTGGTGTAGTGGTTAGCGCTGTCGCCTCACAGCAAGAAGGTCCTGGGTTCGAGCCCCGTGGCCGGCGGGGGCCTTTCTGTGCGGAGTTTGCATGTTCTCCCCGTGTCCGCGTGGGTTTCCTCCGGGTGCTCCGGTTTCCCCCACAGTCCAAAGACATGCAGGTTAGGTTAACTGGTGACTCTAAATTGACCGTAGGTGTGAATGTGGGTGTGAATGGTTGTCTGTGTCTATGTGTCAGCCCTGTGATGACCTGGCGACTTGTCCAGGGTGTACCCCGCCTTTCGCCCGTAGTCAGCTGGGATAGGCTCCAGCTTGCCTGCGACCCTGTAGAACAGGATAAAGCGGCTAGAGATAATGAGATGAGATGAGGAACTTCACCTTTCTGTCATTTCATCTCAGCTAAATAGCGAACCATTACAAAAGCTAGCTTGCTAACTATGAATTTAACATGCCTAGCTTGCTAGTTAGCTAACATGCCAAATTTATATTGCTTTAACCAACCTATATAGCTTTCCTAAAATCTACTTATAGGAACTAGCTTGCTAATGCTGGATAGCCAAGTCATTTTCTTACTGAGGAGATACTTGTCTTTTAGTGCTAATCTACACTCACTGTTCACTTTATTAGAAACACCCATACATCCACCTGCTGTTTGATGCAGTTCTCTAATCAGCCGATCCCTTGACAGCAGCACGATGTATAAAATCATGCAGATACAAATCAAGAGCTTCGGTTCATGTTCACAATGTTCAAACATCAGAATGGGAAAAATTGTGGTTTCAGAGTGTGACTGACTTTCACTGTGGTATGGGTGTTTGAGCCAGATGATTTGAGTTGGTTTGAGTATTTCAGAAACTGCTGATCTCCTGGGGTTTTCACCCACAACAGTCTCTGGAGTTTGCACAGAATGGTGTGAAAAACAAAAAAACATTGAGTGAGCGGTGACAGTTCTGTGGGTGGAAACAAACGCCTTGTTGATAAGCGAGCTCAGAGGAAAATGGACAGATTGGTTCGAGCTGCCAGGAAGGATATAGCAACTCATAGCAACTCTTTACAACCGTGGTGAGCAGAAAAGCATCTCAGCATGCAATAGCAGAAGACCACACTGGGTTCCACTCCTGCAGCCAAGAACAGGAATCTTAGAATCAAGAACAAGTTCCTATTAAAGTGTCCAGTGAGTGTATTATAATACATAGAAAACATTCTCGCTAACATCAGTCCGATTCCTAAATAAAATTCTTGAAAGTTTGTTCAGTCAGATTATAACCAAGTAGCATCAGGTTGCTAGGCCACTTGGATCTTTTTGCAACTTGGTTGCACGCCCATCTCTTCTTGTTTAAAAACTCCAAAGATGTTGTGATGGCTCAGATCACAGGATTTTGATATGGTGCAATCATGAACATACATGTCAACCTATACGGAATGTCCATATTTTATACAGATTTGATTCAATAAACGTAGTATATGGGCGTACAAATAAAGTTATACGGATTCTTAAAAAAAAACTTCAATATTTATTTAGAGCTATAATCAATTCCCATGATGATAAAAGAGCGCGTAACATTTACAAACGTACTGTACACCACAGAAAGCACAAACAGCCAGTAAAGAGTCTTATGAAATCGCACGTTATCTTGTGGTAGCGAGACTTCGTTCCACTTTTGATCATGCGCACACCGCATTGCGAGAATCCCGCCAACCGTGAAGTAACATTTTGTTTGGAAAGCGTATTTCCACCTGAGCGACTTTCAATAGCGACTGAAAAGATTCTGAATGGGCACTCCGGCAAAGATATTCAAAACACAATACAGCGGTAGGTTTCTCCCTGAATGGAAGGACCTTTTCAATGGCATAATCCAACCGGCAGCCTCCAAAAACGAAGAATACGCACACTGCACACTGTGTGCGCGCGTGACATCAAAGTTGCAGCGTCGGGAGTGTATGATGTGAAAGAACATTTCAAATTGAAATTACATCAGCGGAATGCAAGCTAAAGGCAAAATCAGCCACTGATGACAGTATTTGCGCACTCAAAAACTGATATGCCAACAACTGGAAAAGACAGAAAACACAAGGTAAGTGGGCGTTTTAGTTCAAGTTACAGTAGGCAGTGCTCTGTTTACCCCACAGTAATGCTGACTGTGAGAGAGTTTTCTCTCAAGTCAGGAAGATACACACAGAGAGCAGAAAGAACCTGAATGCAGACACACTGACCTGGCCTACTGCAGTGTAAGATCAACACAGCTGGACACTTGCTGTGATGTGCAGCCTAGTGAGTACTGGTGCAGACTGCTAAAAAAGCTGTCATGGAGTACAGTTCAGAACATTAGAGTGACACTTTTGTGTTTTTGTCAAACATTGGAGCTTTGTATTCATTCTGAAGGTTTATTGTTATTAATATTGAATAAAAAGTAACTGGGATATATCATTGTTAATTATCATTCAAATTTTAGGTAAATTATTTTAATTTTCATCTTATAAGGATTTTATAAGGGAAATACGGATTTTGGATGTTGGTTATACAGGTTTGATTGACCAAAGGTTGACATGTATGCATGAACCAAGTAGAAGAAGAAGAACCAAGCAGAACCATGCACTTTGGAACTTGACGAATTTAGATTACATGCATGTTTATTCTGTAAATTCCAAATTAACCATTTTCTGTTTGACTATTTTTAAATTAATGAGTCATACAATGGGCGGCACGGTGGTGTAGTGGTTAGCGCTGTCGCCTCACAGCAAGAAGGTCCTGGGTTCGAGCCCCGGGGCCGGCGAGGGCCTTTCTGTGTGGAGTTTGCATGTTCTCCCCGTGTCTGCGTGGGTTTCCTCCGGGTGCTCCGGTTTCCCCCACAGTCCAAAGACATGCAGGTTAGGTTAACTGGTGACTCTAAATTGAGCGTAGGTGTGAATGTGAGTGTGAATGGTTGTCTGTGTCTATGTGTCAGCCCTGCGATGACCTGGCGACTTGTCCAGGGTGTACCCTGCCTTTCGCCCGTAGTCAGCTGGGATAGGCTCCAGCTTGCCTGCGACCCTGTAGAAGGATAAAGCGGCTAGAGATAATGAGATGAGATGAATGAGATGAGTCATACAATGCAAGGTTAATTGATGGAGACATTTGGTTGGACATCTGGGAAAATCCATCAGATGAAAAATCAGGTTTGGGCCAAAATTGAATTTCTCTGCATGCAATATACGTATATATGGCCAAAAGTTTGTGGACACCTGACCATCACGTGTGTATGTGCTTGTTGAACATATCGTTCCAGATTTAGTCCCGCACTGCTGTTATAATATCCTGTACTCTTCTGGGAAGGCTTTGTGCTAGATTTTGGAAATCATGGCTGTGGCAAAATTGAGCCACAAGAACATTAGTGAGGTCAGGTAGTGATGTTGGGCAAAGAGGCCAAGTTGGCATTCCAGTTCATCCCAAAGGTGTTCAATGGGGTTGAGGTCAGAGTTCTGTGAAGGACACGAGAGGTGTTCCACTCCATCCTTGGCAAACCATGTCTTCATGGAGCTCGCTTTGTGTACGGGGCATCGCCGTGTTGGAGCATGTTTGGGCCAGTTAGTTTCAGTGAAGGACACCATACAAAGACAGCATGTACACTCACTGGCCACTTTATTAGGTATACCCATACACCTGTTATTTTATGCAGTCCTGTAATCAGCCGATCCCTTGACAGCAGTACAATGCAGATACAAATCAAGAGCTTCAGTTCATGTTCACAATGTTCAAGCATCAGAATGGGAAAAAATTGTGATCTCAAAGTGTGACTTTCTTTCACCGTAGCATGGGTGTTGGTTTGAGCCAGATGGACTGGTTTGAGTATTTCAGAAACTGCTGATCTCCTGGGGTTTCTCACACAACAGTCTCTAGAGTTTACACAGAATGGTACGAAAAGCACTGAGTGAGCAATGACAGTTCTGTGGGTGTGGAAAAGAAAAGAAAAAAATGCCTTGTGGAGAAGAGAGGTCAAAGGAAACTGCCAGTGCTGAGTTTCCCAAAAGCATCATAGCACAAAGATCATCGTTAAAGGAAAAGGCAACTTTTGTACAAAATCACCACAAATAGATAGATAAATATATAAAGTAATCGATCATGGAATTTATAGAGAAAGAACAGACCGCATAACAGTATCTTTTAACTTTTAATAATATGGGCTTGCGCTGAGCTCAGCGAAGATGCGTTCCGCCATATTGATCTACTGCGTGACGTCATGCGGCCCACCACTGAAAAGAACTCTTCAGCGCTTCATGGTAATAAGGTAAAAAACCAGTACAATCGCTTCTTCAAAGTTTCACCAAATGATTTTATTGATGCAACTTAAAGCTCATAATACTGTACAACTTTGGTCGAGTAAAAACACGGAGCAAAAACATGGCTGAATCCTGAATGACTCCTATTTGGATTTGTCCTACCAAGCCTACTGCGCATGCACGAAGCGGCTCGGCTCGGTTTTCCCTTTCGGGCGCTCTCGTTTTCTGTTAGAATTTGGTAAAGAAAAAAATAAATAAATATTATTTACCAGCTTACCGGGTCCATGAACATAAATCTGACAGCTGACAAGGTCGGGATATAAACGAATCGAATACAAGCCACCCGCCGGGACTCCTTACTGTCATCACAGTGATCTGCTTGTAAACACTGTTTTCATGGGCTCAGTGACGTCACAGATCAGAGGGAGGCGCATTAACGAAAGATTCTGATTGGTTTATAGTTGCCCACAATCTCAAAATGGCTGACTCCTCCGACTTCGGCTCCTCTGTGTCAATTCATGATTTCAAAGTTAAAAATATTTTTTCATGTTCGATATATAATGGAAATAATTAACGGAATTGATTACGTATATGTTTTTCTCCTATTACACACCTGGTTTTGTACAAAAGTTGCCTTTTCCTTTAAATGGTAAAGTGACCAGCACAATGAACGTTCTCTCTCGTTTTTTTTTTTTTAATTTTTTGGGGGGCTTTTTGCACCTTTTATTGGATAGGACAGTGTAGAGACAGGAAATGAGCTGGAGAGAGAGAGAGAGATGGGGAGGGATCGGGAAATGACCTCAGGTCGGAATCGAACCCGGGTCCCCGGATTTATGGTATGGCGCCTTAGCCACCTGAGCCACAACGCCCCCCACTCTCTTCTTGTTAAGATGCTCTTAGTGTTAACAGGCTTTTGCGAAACACACCACAGATTGGTTTGAGCTGTCAAGAAGGATATAGCAACTCATAGCAACTCTTTACAACCGTGGTGAACAGAAACGCATCTCAGCATGCAACAGCAGAACAGAAGACCACACTGAGTTCTATGGAATCTTCGAATCAATAACAAATTCCTATTACAGTGGCCGGTAAGCATCCAATTGTGAGCTTTCGGATTTGTGGCAAGAGTTTAAGGAACACGTATGAGTGTGATGGTCAGGTGTAAACAAAATAATGATCATATTACCGTATGTACTTTGACACGTCTACTGTAATAAACCGTAACTGTATTTCACCAAAATAATGTGGAAGTGTTTTTATTTGCTTTTTAATCTTGACGAGGCTGTCTTCCTGAAAAAGTCATGCTGTGTAAGTCATGTTGTTTAAGTTTCACAAACACAGTAGTAAAACCAGGGCGGCACGGTGGTGTAGTGGTTAGCGCTGTCGCCTCACAGCAAGAAGGTCCTGGGTTCGAGCCCCGGGGCCGGCGAGGGCCTTTCTGTGTGGAGTTTGCATGTTCTCCCCGTGTCCGCGTGGGTTTCCTCCGGGTGCTCCGGTTTCCCCCACAGTCCAAAGACATGCAGGTTAGGTTAACTGGTGACTCTAAATTGACCGTAGGTGTGAATGTGAGTGTGAATGGTTGTCTGTGTCTATGTGTCAGCCCTGCGATGACCTGGCGACTTGTCCAGGGTGTACCCCGCCTTTCGCCCGTAGTCAGCTGGGATAGGCTCCAGCTTGCCTGCGACCCTGTAGAACAGGATAAAGCGGCTAGAGGAGATGAGATGAGTAGTAAAACCAGTCAGTGTTCCTAAAGATGTCGAAAACCTTCCTAGCTGTTTCCTCACACAGTGAATGTCACACTTTCGTTGTGTTGTTGGATAGTTATGCGCTATCGGAAAAAGGACATACACCTGCTGAATCAATTCAGTTTGTAATGAGATATTGATCATCAAAATTTCTTCTTCTTCTTCTTCTTCTTCAGTGCTGCAGTTGGAAAAATATATACGTAATCGAAAATACTCACTCCACAGCATAGGATCAAATTGTGTTCGTGACTGTTTTTATATTTGTGCATATCTGCAGTGAAAACGACTCTGTAGAGATGACAAAGACGTCTTGATATGTCTAAATGATCTCAATCCTGGCCATTAATATATCACAGCGAAGCTATAAGACACAGTCCTGAGAGTTTATGAGTGCTCAGCCGGTCCCTGTTCCAGCTGTTCTCAGCCATATTGGCTACATATGGTCCTGTGATAGATCTCTCTAATCAGCGTTACCACTGGACTAACGGTAAACACTCCCAATGTGACATTTATCTTTGCGTGTTTTGTGTCTTGCGCTAGTTTTTCTGGCAGTCGTTCTGCATGAGTGAATCAGATCTAAAAACGCTCTGCTTTTCCAGGTTAGCGTGCAGATACTGTTTCAGTACTGGGCTTGGAGATAAAAAAAATAGCCCGGCTGGTTATTGCTTGGTGTGCGAGATTTATGCTTTACGGCATCAGTGTCTGTTCTTTTGTATGAAAATATGGCTGTATATTTCTTTAGTCTATAATTTCTCGATCAGCGTACATGTATAATTCACACACTTCACAACCATAATCATTGGTCAAGCCACCTGTTCTGATCTGAATCATGAGGTCATCGTATGAGTTCAGTAGCTCCTTTATTGAACGTTCACAAAATGACATTGCGAACATTTTACATTTCACGCAAAGTCATACATGAAGGTGTGTCGGCCTGGGAAAACCTTCACGTTGTCAAAGTGTGATATTTTCTGCTATATATAGTATAGTTCTGAAATCTACAGACTTTTCTGGATTCAAATATGTTTCTCAGTGACAGAAATGTCTCATCTCATCTCATTATCTGTAGCCGCTTTATCCTTCTACAGGGTCGCAGGCAAGCTGGAGCCTATCCCAGCTGACTATGGGCGAAAGGTGGGGTACACCCTGGACAAGTCACCAGGTCATCACAGGGCTGACACATAGACACAGACAACCATTCACACTCACATTCACACCTACGGTCAATTTAGAGTCACCAGTTAACCTAACCTGCATGTCTTTGGACTGTGGGGGAAACCGGAGCACCCGGAGGAAACCCACGCAGACACGGGGAGAACATGCAAACTCCGCACAGAAAGGCCCTCGCCGGCCCCGGGGCTCGAACCCGGACCTTCTTGCTGTGAGGCGACAGCGCTAACCACTACACCACCGTGCCGCCCCACAGAAATGTCTGGCATTTTAAAATCTATTTACCTCAAACATGGAAAAAGATCCCTGAAGATCACATTTAAAGATTTCTTTCCCGTTCCAATGAAAGGCACCAGTGCATTGACTGTCGAAAAGAAACTATTTATAGATTTTCTGTACATTTAATTAATCAATCACAGAATTATGGGCGGCACGGTGGTGTAGTGGTTAGCATTGTCGCCTCACAGCAAGAAGGTCCGGTTTCGAGCCCCGTGGCCGGCGAGGGCCTTTCTGTGTGGAGTTTGCATGTTCTCCCCGTGTCCGCGTGGGTTTCCTCCGGGTGCTCCGGTTTCCCCCACAGTCCAAAGACATGCAGGTTAGGTTAACTGGCGACTCTAAATTGACCGTAGGTGTGAATGTGAGTGTGAATGGTTGTCTGTGTCTATGTGTCAGCCCTGTGATGACCTGGCGACTTGTCCAGGGTGTACCCCGCCTTTCGCCCGTAGTCAGCTGGGATAGGCTCCAGCTTGCCTGCGACCCTGTAGAACAGGATAAAGCGGCTACAGATAATGAGATGAGATGAATCACAGAATTACACAATTCTCACCTTGGTTATCAGAATAATTTACATCAGTCTCTGTCTCATCACATGAGATAAAAGTCCCTCACAGCATTTCAACACGAGTCTCATTATCATCGTCTCTTCACTCGAATGATCTCATCCACGTTGACATCAGTGGGGAAATAATCTCTTATTCGTTCAGTGAGTTCTGTTCCATTCTGTTGACTACATGTGTGTAAGTGCTCGTCTCTGTTTTGATGATGAGATGGCACAGGATCGTCGTGGACATTTTGGCAGCTGGTACTGAATTGATTAGGCGTGTTCAAAACATGACATTCACACTTAGCAAAGCAACCTCCTACAACAAGATGCTTGCAAGAAGATAGCCAAAGAAAGATTCGAACATATAGAACATAAATTGCCAGAATTTAGCCACAGGGACATCAGACAGGTCTTAGTTTTTGTTTTTCAAACAGGCCTTTAATGGCGAGTGTGGAGGAGAAATAAAGAAGAGAGTGTTAGCATGTTGGAATGGATGGAGGAGAGGAGGATGTCAGGAGTGATTTGGGACAGAAGGTTGCCAGCAAGAGTGAAAGGGAAAGTGTATAAGACAGTAGTAAGAGCAGCGATGTTGTATGTTTTGGAGACAGTGGCACTGACAAAAAGACAGGAGACTGAACTGAACTGGAGGTAACAGAGTTGAAGATGCTGAGATTCTCATTGGGAGTGACAAAGTTGGACAGGATTAGAAATGAGTATATTAGAGGGACAGGACATGTGGGACGGCTTGGAGACAGGTGAGATTGAGATGATTTGGACATGTACAGAGGAGAGATCCAGGGTATATTGGGAAAAGAATGCTGGAGATGGAGTTGAGCTGCCAGGTAGAAGGAAATGAAGAAGACCAAAGATGAGATTTATGGATGTAGTGAAGGAGGACATGAGGATGGTTGGTGCTACGGAAAAAGATATGGAGGACAGGAGGAGATGGAGGGATATTATCCGCTGTAGCGACCTCAAACGGGAACAGCCATAAGAAGAAGACATCAAACAGGTCTTTCCTAGATCTCCAGCTGAATGTGTAAGTCAGCAGTAAAGCCATAATCTTGAACGGAAATCAAAACTCACACCGAGGCAGTATCGTGATCCATCTCGCCATGCTGTATACAATCAAATAAACCGATCAAATGGAGTGTACAGGCAGGAAATGGCTTTTTGTTTTGCACTTCATGACTTAATGATGCAGAAAAGCAGAGTTGTTTATATGGTATAATTAGTGCATTGGAATCAACTCCACCCAAAACCAATCGTCCTGATTTTTTAATGAAATCAAGCCCCATTAGAATTATAAAGAAGTGGACTGTAACTGTGAATTGATGGCACTCTGTGACCTCATTCTCTTCATCATGTCTTGTTATTTAAACCAAGACTAATAAATAGTGATCCACTCGCATGATTAGTTTGCTTATACTGTATAAAACTGTATTATACTGTACTAGGCTTTTTCTATACATTAATCTGCTCAAAAGACATTACATCTCATCATCTGTAGCCGCTTTATCCTGTTCTACAGGGTCGCAAGCAAGCTGGAGCCTATCCCAGCTGACTACGGGCGAAAGGCAGGGTACACCCTGGACAAGTCGCCAGGTCATCACAGGGCTGACACATAGACACAGACAACCATTCACACTCACATTCACACCTACGGTCAATTTAGAGTCACCAGTTAACCTAACCTGCATGTCTTTGGACTGTGGGGGAAACCGGAGCACCCGGAGGAAACCCACGCGGACACGGGGAGAACATGCAAACTCCACACAGAAAGGCCCTCGCCGGCCCCGGGGCTCGAACCCGGACCTTCTTGCTGTGAGGCGACAGCGCTAACCACTACACCACCGTGCCACCCCAAGACATTACATACTGGATCATAAACATAAACAGACACGAGCAGGTAAATGATCAGGCGTGTGATTCATGAGCTCCTAAACCGACCATTTTCTGTGTTGTCTATAGCGTTCCTTTTTTTAAAAAATTATTTTTCCCCTTTTATTGTCAGTAAGATATCTGTCCATCTGTCACAGAATGAGAATCCAGAAGTGATTCCCTTTTTTTCCCCCTTTCACCTCCTCATAAAGACTTGTTTGTACTCAATTCCAAGTCGGTTTCCTTTTTCATTTTCTATCTTACCCCTAAAACGCCACTCCTATATAAATAACCTCTCTTGTGTATTTTTCAGGAAAGCTTCATCCTCTTTCCTAATACCCTAATGTGTGTCTTGTTCATGAATTCCATGTCCACTGTGTCTTCTAAACCCCCCCCCAAAAAAAAAATTGCTTCCAGATATATAGGCGTATTCGAATAGCATGAGAACAGCTGTTCAATCTCAGCAGTTTCACATCAATCACAAAAATGATTTCGTTTTATTTTTCCTTTTCTCCTTTTTATCAGTTTTCTTTTCAATATTTTTTGAAGGAACTCACTGCATCAGGTAAAATAAAATCCTGTCAAGTGCAAATATTCGAAATAAAGTCAGAAAAAAAGTTTCTTATTAGATTATGATACACAAGTAGTACTAGGAAAATAATTATTTTTCTATAACCATATATCAACTTTTGTTGTTGATGTTTTACTCATTACATGAGTCTTGTAGGGCGGCACGGTGGTGTAGTGGTTAGCGCTGTCGCCTCACAGCAAGAAGGTCCGAGTTCGACCCCTGTGGCCAGCGAGGGCCTTTCTGTGCGGAATTTGCATGTTCTCCCCGTGTCCGCGTGGGTTTCCTCCGGGTGCTCCGGTTTCCCCCACAGTCCAAAGACATGCAGGTTAGGTTAACTGGTGACTCTAACTTGACCGTAGGTGTGAATGTGAGTGTGAATGGTTGCCTGTGTCTAATGCCGCTTTTCCACTACCAACGTGGCTGAGTTGGGCTGAGCCGTGCCATGCTGAGTTGGGCTGAGTCGAGCTGAGTGGGGCTGTTGGAGTTGCATTTCGACTACAACCGCGCTGAACCGTGCTGGCTGGAAGTGGGTGGACACATTGGGTGGAGTTAGCGAAAGTGGGTGGATGTCACGTGATGTCGTTAGGCGGCGCAAACAGTGACATCAGTGACCTTTTAAGCGGTAGTCTCACAACCCGGATAGTAAACAATAAACGTGGAGGACATGGAGTCGTTAGTGTTGCTGGTCTTGGTGCTGTGGCTTGTTGTCACCGACAACGCCGACAGATACTGGCAAGAGCGTATAGATGAGGCGAGGCGCATAAGGCTTCAGAAATTCTCGTAATTTGTAATTCTTCTTCTTCCGGGTTTACGGTGTTTACAGATCCCAGCGTGCTCACGGGGCGTGTGTGGGCATGTGAGGACACTCCTCCTCACCAATCAGTGCACAGGGGAGTGTCTCCTCACGCCCCTAGCCCCACTCGGCTCGGTTTGGCTCGCTTCAGCCCCACTCTAAAACCGTGCGAGTTTTGGGGGCTGAGCAGGGCTGAAGCGAGCTGAGTCGTGCTGTTCTAAGGTAGTCGAAACGCGAGCCGTGTCGGGCTCAAGTGAGCTGAAGCGAGCTGAAGTGAGCTGAAAAAGGGTAGTGGAAAAGGGCCATATGTGTCAGCCCTGTGATGACCTGGCGACTTGTCCAGGGTGTACCCCGCCTTTCGCCCGTAGTCAGCTGGGATAGGCTCCAGCTTGCCTGCGACCCAGTAGAAGGATAAAGTGGCTACAGATAATGAAATGAGATGAGTCTTGTATTAAAAATGTTTTCTCAGTCTAAAAATCTCTACAGAATTTAAATCGGTCTAATAAATGATTCAGGAGATCTTGGATCTAAAAACAGAGACTGTTCTATTGGGGTGGGGCACTCAGTGTAAGCTTTTCTCAGAAATCTGTGACTTCTGATAGCCTCACCTATGATTATTGAATTTTAATGCCTACCATGGTCTTTGATTCCTCTTGTTGGCTGACAGGTGTGGACCGTGATGTGGTCTTCTGCATTTGTAGACCTTTTGCTTCAAGGTTTGAAGTGTTGTACATTCTGAGATGCTTTTCTGCTCACCACAGGTGTAAAGAGTGTTTTTTTTTTTTAAGTTACTGTAGCCTTCCAGTCATCTCAAACCAGTCTGGCCATATGGTTTTTGTTTTTCGCACCATTCTGTATGAACTCCTGATTCCAGGAGATCAGCATTTATTTATTTTTCTTTTCTGAAATACTCAAACCAGCCTGTTAGTGAGATCACATTGCTTGCCCATGCTTGACGTGAACACTAAGCTGTTAACCTTTTATCTGCATGATTTTATGCACTGCTCTGCACGGTGTCCTAAATTATACAGGACAATGTAAATGCATAGCAATGTATAGCAATAACTAAGAGTGCCATGATATTGATAAAGCATCAAATTGTCAAACTGAGCTGAAAGAAGTTGCTAGAACCGATGTCCTTGACTAAACTTACAATGACATTTACAGGAAATGATCAGAGGATGCAGAACTATAAAACACCGTGCTATTGAAAGACCAGGCCAGGTATAAAGAACATTTCCATAATGTATACAGTCATTTTTAAAGTCATTGTAGGTGTAGTATTGGGAATAGTGTTGCTGCACAGCACCATCATGGAACCATTGACTGGAGTCTGCTTCATATAAATACTTCAGCAGTGTTCTGCTTAAACTGATGTCAGAAGGATTTATTTGCAGACAGACAGTGATTTTGCTTGCACTGTCTCTCAGGACCGATGGTCCAAGGATGCAAGCCAAGGTCATGGCTTTTCTTCAGCTGCAGATGAAAGTCCGAGCGTATGCTTCCCTCAAACCAGACAATTGGCAGATACAAGGAAACATTCAGTTACAAGCCTCCGTGGCCCACATTATCTGCTCTTTAAACCGTTCTCTTAGTTGCTCAGTTCTTCTCACTTAAAAAAAAAGAAAGGAAACAATGTCTTGATAACCGTTGTAGTTTGTGTAAATAGTAAAAGCTGCTTCAGGATGTATAATTTTGGAAATTCACCCTCTCTGGTTGAAAAATGTTATTACAAGCTAGTCATGGAACAACAGTGTGTACCACGGGTTGCGCTGTGTGTGTCCTCCGCTGTGTAGATTCATCTCATAACTCAATACACATCCAGAGAGAATGCAGGACTGCATTCCAAACCAAATAAACACACCAAGTATTGTGCTAAAATGGTAATGACAAAAGCAACAAATACTGATAAATTATGTCATCCCAAAGTATCTGTTATATGAAGTAAAATATACAAACCCCGTTTCCAGAAAAGTTGGGATATTTTCCAAAATGCAGTAAAAACAAAAATCTGTGGTTTGTTCATTCAGATGAATCTTTATTTAACTGACAAAAGTACAAAGAAAAGGTTTTCAATAGTTTTACTGACCAACTTAATTGTATTTTGGAAATATAAATGAAGTTAGAATTTGATGCCTGCAACATCACTCAAAAAAAGTTGGGACAGAAGCATTACGACCATTGTATTACATCACCGTTCCTTTAATAACACTTTCTTATGGGATCTGAGGATACTAATTGTTGCAGTATTGCAATTGGCTTTTTTGTCCATTCTTGCTTGATACAAGACTTCGGCTTCTCAACAGTCTGTGGTCACCGTTGTCTGATTCTCCTCTTCATGATGTGCCATAATGTACATTCTCAATAGGAGACAGATCTGGACTGGCAGCAGGCCAGTCAAGCACACGCACTCTGTGTCTACAAAGCCAAGCTGTTGTAGCACATGCAGAAGCATGGACTTCCCGGGCAGATATGTCACCTTGATGGCAATGTATGTCTCGATAAAATCCCAATATACGCCTCTGCATCAATGGTACCTTCACATACATGCAACTCACCCATGCCGTGGGCACTGATGCTGCCATACCATCACAGATTCTGGCTTTTGCACCTTTCTCTGATGATAACCTGGATGGTCATGTTCACCTTTAGCACTAAGAACTCAATGTCCTGAAAACAAGCTGAAATGTAGACTCATCTGACCGAAGCATACATTTCCACTGTCTTTCAGTCCATCTGAAATGAGTTCAGGCCCAGAGAAATCGTCGTTGTTTCTGCATCTAAGTCTAAAGTCCTTTCCTGCACCATATGGTGCATAGGGTGGCGCCAATCTCTGTTTCTGTAGCCCTCAGCCTCTCGCCTATTACATAGCTAGGGTTACAGTGGGGCGGATAGTCCTCTGGTAACCGCAAGAGTTTGACTCCCTACTCGCATCTGTATTGCAGTGTGCCTTGCCAGATGGCAGGAAGTACCATTTTTATGATGGTCTTTGGTATGACCCGACCACGAGTAGAACTCGTGATCTCCCAATCAAGAGGCAGACACGCTAACCACTAGGCCAATTCGCGGTGTTGTTTCTGCATAGAATTGATGAATAGCTTCCTCCTTGCATAATACAGTTTCATGTTGCATTTCTGGCTGCAGCGCTGGACTGTGTTATGTGACGACAGTTTTCCGAAATACTCCTGAATCCATGTAGCTATATTTGTCACATTCGCATGACGGTTTCTCAGGCAGTGCCGCCTGAGGGCTCGAAGGTCAAGCACATTCAACAGTGGTTTCCGACCTTGTCCTTTACACACTGAGATGTCTCCAAATTCCCTGAATATTTTCACAATATTATGTACTGTAGATTTTGAAAGACCTAAATTATCTGCAATCTTGTATTGAGAAATGTTCTGTTTGAATTGATTCACAATTCTCTCGTGAATTTTGACATAAAAGAGTGAGCCACGACCCATCCTTGGTTGCAAAGACCGAGCCTTTGGTGCTGCTCCTTTTATACCCAATCATGATAGCCTTACATGTTACCAATTAGCCTGCTTATTGTGGAATCTTCCAAAATGGCATTACTTGAATATCCTATAAACTTTTCAGTCTTATTTTGCCTCTGTCCCAACTTTTTTTATGTGTTGCAAGCATCAAATTCTAAATTTGTTGGTATTTACAAAATACATTTAAGTCAATTGGTCAGTAAAACTATTGAAAATCCTTTCTTTGTTCTTTTGTCAGTTAAATAAAAGTTCACGTGAATTAACCAATCTGGAAAATTGTCACTTTGGAAAATAGCCAAACATTTCTAGAAATGGGGTTTGGATTACAAGTCTAGGAATAAAACTATCTGCACTCATTTGCTCAGTGTTACAAAAGCATTACGAGAACAAAAAAATGCACTACAGCATGACTCGCAGTTACTGCGTACCAGGTGAAAAAGCAAAAATATCTGTTACTTTGTTATAATCTGATAATGCACTGTTGTGTTGCTTCACGTGTATCTGCATTAGAGAATTGCGTTTTCGATGCTGTTAGACACAGACTAGCCCATTCACTCAAATGGTGTAGATAACTGCAATATATCTTTACACCAAGCTATTACTTCTGGTCGTTTCCCGTGTGTGTATTTTTATTACCTGATCTGTGTTGTCAGTGGATTAGATTAGATTAGATTAGATTAGATTAGATTAGATTCACTTTATTCATCCCACATCAGGGAAATTCACGTATTACAGTAGCAAGAAAATGTCAAACAGATAACAAATAAAACTGAAATAAAAATTAGACAAACGAAGGATTAACCTTCATCCTACCAAGTGGGGTCCATCTGGACCCCGCACCTATATGTTTGTTTGCCATTTTAAAAATATGTGACATACTGCCTCACCGTTTTATGAATTTGTCGGAATTTATGTCTTAATTAAAACACTAAAGCACCGGAAGATCAGCTTTTTGTATTGTGAAGGTATAATTAATTTGTTACTGGGGTCCAACCGGACCCCAGAGTAAAGTTTATCTGTCTTTCATTTTATAATTGAATAGCACACTGAAAGTTAACTTCTTTTATTTCTTTTATGTTCCATAATGAAACTACCAAGGCATTCCTTCTTGGGGTCCGTGTGGACCCCACTGCTGCAATAAGCACAGGCTGCAAAACAAAAGCCCTAAATTATTTTACAATTACTTTTTTGTTTTAAATTCTGTAAGAAAAGACCTAAGTTGTAATCCAGAATGTTTTACAGCTGCATGAGCTGCAAAAATCATGTATATAATGCCAGTTTTTTTTGTGGCGCTATAATTTGCTACATGTATGCTAGTTATTGCAATATTATTGCAATGTTATTGCATTTATAATACATCATTGATATTCAGCCATAGTGGATTTTGTTCTTCAATAAAGTTATGTCTGTTTGCTGCATTGAATTGGTTCTTACTGCATTGATTTCAAGGTATTCCCTCCTGGGGTCCATACGGACCCCGCCTGGTAGTTTGTGTATGTGAAATTGGCTGGTAGGATGAAGGTTAAGTGTGTTCTTTATGCCTTGGGCCCTTTAGTGTATTGCTGTTATTAATACAAGATGTTCTGAACAAAACTTATCTGGTGATTTTGTCTTTATAAGCTTTAATTTTAAAGAAAAGTATTGGGGTCCAAACGGACCCCACATGGTAAGATTAAGGTGTAAAATAGCATGGTAGGATGAGGGTTAAATACAGAGGGCTATTTGCATTATCTACCATGAAAAATTATAGAAAAATTGCCTTATTGAGAGGCTCGGAAAAATTGCACATTACAGGTAGACTCTGTATATATACACACATATATACATAAATAATAAATAAATAAATAAATAAATATATATATATATATATATATATATATATATATATATATATATATATGCATAAAAATAGTTTAGGGCCTATATTAATTGCACATAATTGCATCGATGAAAGATGACAGAGGTAGTAGTGGTGAAGTAGTGCAAATATAACGACAAACAGGTTATTGGTGCTACGTTACAAGTTGTGAGTGTTATACAGTCTGACAGCAGCAGGTATGAATGACCTGCGGTATCTCTCCTTCTTACACCATGGGTGTAGCAGTCTACTACTAAAAGAGCTGCTTAAAGCCCCCACAGCCTCATGTAGGGGGTGAGAGGGGTTATCCATGATTGAGGTCAGCTTGGCTAACATCCTCCTCTCACCCACCACCTCAATGGAGTCCAGAGGACAGTCCAAGACTGACCCAGCCCTTCTGACCAGTTTATTAAGTTTCTTTCTGTCCCTCTCTGAACTTCCACAGCCCCAGCAGACCACAGTGTAGAAAATCGCTGATGCCACCACAGAGTCATAAAAAGTCCTAAGCAGTGTCCTGCACACATCAAAAGACCTCAGTCTTCTCAAGAGGTGGAGACGACTTTGGCCCTTCTTGTACAGGACATCAGTGTTGTTAGTCCAGTCCAGTTTGTTTATTTGATGATGCATGTTGTTCTCAGACCTGTCAAATCCATTTGGTGTCAGCATGATCACTAAAATACTGAGGGATAAATACAGACTCCAGGGTGAACAGATCTGACGTGACTCACCCCTGCACAATATAACTCAGTTTGAAATACAAGCACTGACTAAACACATAACACCTCCTATTAATCATTGGCCATCATGTGTTCTTGAGTTCAGGAACTTCGCAGCTGGGTAATGGTACACATTCCAGAATGAGCACAAATTGTAAAGATCAAGTTGAACGTCCAGGTTGACGTCTGTCGCCTCAATTTCCAACCATTCTTTTGCTATTTTCCAAAAAGTATTCCATGTGGCCTTTGTCAAGAGGTTGTTGGTTCATTGCAGCTATCTCGAATGTCCACACAGCAGGTAGATATTGGATTATTTCGTCACTCAGTCGATGAATGAATTCGCCCGTCAGTGGCCATGCTTCTCCACGTGTGTGTAGTAAACAGACCGGATTCCACCATGCTATGCAAGAATTCATCAACACTGATTGGCTGGAAATGATGTCATCGGCCCATAACGCTTTCTCTTAGTGCTTTTACACGACAAAAAAGGATCGCGTTATAAATATTCACAATGGCAAAACTGCAGCGTGTAATTTTGTTGATGCTTGGATTTAACTTTATTTAGTTTCACAGTTTATTATGTGTGAAGAGTTTTTTTTACCGGAACGAAAGTTAACGATTGGATTCTTGCCGGACAGCCGACTGACTGTCATCAATTATTCGCAAGCTTCCCGCCAATTTTCGTGTCTGAAGTTGCTAATGATGGCATGATAGAGTCTGGTTTATCTGCACTAGCAGATGATACATCTCATCTCATTATCTGTAGCCGCTTTATCCTGTTCTACAGGGTCACAGACAAGCTGGAGCCTATCCCAGCTGATTACGGGCGAAAGGCGGGGTACACCCTGGACAAGTCGCCAGGTCATCACAGGGCTGACACATAGACACAGACAACCATTCACACTCACATTCACACCTACGGTCAATTTAGAGTCACCAGTTAACCTAACCTGCATGTCTTTGGACTGTGGGGGAAACCGGAGCACCCGGAGGAAACCCACGCGGACATGCAAACTCCGCACAGAAAGGCCCTCGCCAGCCATGGGGCTCGAACCCGGACCTTCTTGCTGTGAGGCGACAGCGCTAACCATTACACCACCGTGCCGCCTAGCTGGAAAGTATAAGTGGGTAATATAATGATACAACCTGGGTATACTTCAGAATGTTGTTATACTCACAGTAACAGGAAGCTGAATGAAGTTTTAAAATAGGCTGTATTTTTTTTGTTCTTAATAAACAATTTCTCTTTTTCTGTGTAATGTATTGTGATATCCATCCATCCATTATCTGTAACCACTTATCTTGTGCAGGGTCGCGGGCAAGCTGGAGCCTATCCCAGCTGACAATGGGCAAGAGGCGGGGTACACCCTGGACAAATCACCAGGTCATTACAGGGCTGACACATAGAGAGACACAACCATTCATACTCACATTCACACCTACGGTCAATTTAGAGCCACCAATTAGCCTAACGTGCATGTCTTTGGACTGTGGGGGAAACCGGAGGAAACCCACGCAGACATGGGGAGAACATGCAAACTCCACACAGAAAAGCCCTCGCCGGCCACTGGGCTCGAACCCAGAACCTTCTTCTTGTGAGGCAACAGTGCTGCCTGTGATATACATTACTTTGGTTATATTATATCATAATTTATATTAATTATAGCCTATTATATTCATTTTACAATCACTGACTACTATTATTTGTCTCACTAATGCACTTCCTTGCTCTTTCGTTCATTTGTTCTTCAACTTCTAGCATCTTTTTAATTGTGCATTAGCTATTCTGAACTGTGATCCTGGGAAATAATGTGGTTTAGACGTTTTTGGTGTGATGTATTTATTGCTATTTCCAGGTCTTGATCTGTTCTATTATCTGATATCCTTAAATCATTATAAGATAGGTCTTTGTCATATTCCGACATCCCCAGACAACCCAGCTGGCTCATTCTGGTGGTATGGGAGCTGCACAATCTCGAATTGTTTGTGAAAGGATCTGGGAAAATCTTTGATACCTTTTCCCACAACTGTAGCCTCTGCAAGGCCACCAGCATTGTTGACCCCTCTCATGCCTCTCATAGACGCTTCACCCTTCTGCCATCTGGAAGTGCATCAATGCTACCACCACAAAGTTTGTGAACCCTTTAGAATTTTCTATATTTCTGCATAAATATGACCTAAAACATCATCAGATTTTCACACAAGTCCTAAAAGTAGATAAAGAGAACCCAGTTAAACAAATGAGACAAAAATATTATACTTGGTCATTTATTTATTGAGGAAAATGATCCAATATTACATATCTGTGAGTGGCAAAAGTATGTGAACCTCTAGGTTTAGCAGTTAATTTGAAGGTGAAATTAGAGTCAGGTGTTTTCAATCAATGGGATGACAATCAGGTGTGAGTGGGCACCCTGTTTTATTTAAAGAACAGGGATCTATCAAAGTCTGATCTTCACAACACGTTTGTGGAAGTGTATCATGGCATGAACAAAGGAGATTTCTGAGGACCTCAGAAAAAGCATTGTTGATGCTCATCGGGCTGGAAAAGGTTACAAAACCATCTCTAAAGAGTTTGGACTCCAGCAATCCACAGTCAGACAGATGGTGTATGAATGGAGGAAATTCAAGACCATTGTTACCCTCCCCAAAAGTGATCGACCAACAAAGATCACTCCAAGAGCAAGGCGTGTAATAGTCGGCGAGGTCACAAAGGACCCCAGGATAACTTCCAAACAACTGAAGGCCTCGCTCACATTGGCTAATGTTAATGTTCATGAGTTCACCATCAGGAGAACACTGAACAACAATGGTGTGCATGGCAGGGTTGCAAGGAGAAAGCCACTGCTCTCCAAAAAGAACATTGCTACTCATCTGCAGTTTGCTAAAGATCATGGGAACAAGCCAGAAGGCTATTGGAAACATGTTTTGTGGACGGATGAGACCAAAATAGAACTTTTTGGTTTAAATGAGAAGCGTTATGTTTGGAGAAAGGAAAACACTCCATTCCAGCATAAGAATCTTATCCCATCTGTGAAACATGGTGGTGGTAGTATCATGGTTTGGGCCTGTTTTGCTGCATCTGGGCCAAGATGGCTTGCCATCATTGATGGACCAATGAATTCTGAATTATACCAGCAAATTCTATAGGAAAATGTCAGGACATCTGTCCACAAACTGAGTCTCAAGAGAAGGTGGGTCATGCAGCAAGACAACGACCCTAAGCACACAAGTCGTTCTACCAAAGAATGGTTAAAGAAGAATAAAGTTAATGTTTTGGAATGGCCAAGTCAAAGTCCTGACCTTAATCCAATCGAAATGTTGCGGAAGGACCTGAAGCGAGCAGTTCATGTGAGGAAACCCACCAACATCCCAGAGTTGAAGCTGTTTTGTATGGAGGAATGGACTAAAATTCCTCCAAGCCGGTGTTGCAGGACTGATCAACAGTTACCGCAAATGTTTAGTTGCAGTTATTGCTGCACAAGGGGGTCACACCAGATACTGAAAGCAAAGGTTCACATACTTTTGCCACTCACAGATATGTAATATTGGTTCATTTTCCTCAATAAATAAATGACCAAGTACCGTATAATATTTTTGTCTCATTTGTTTAACTGGGTTCTCTTTATCTACTTTTAGGACTTGTGTGAAAATCTAATGATGTTTTAGGTCATATTTATGCAGAAATATCGAAAATTCTAAAGGGTTCACAAACTTTTGAGCACCACTATATATCAGATATATTCCATTCTTGGGTTTCACGTGACATCACATCCGCCTCATTAGTTATTCAGAACTTTAGCTGGTGGTCTACCAAAGCTCAGTTGACAAAGTATTTGTACAAAGAAAGTGCATTGCTCGCATGAAAAATGCCTTACGCTTGCGTTGTTTTAGGTTGTTCGAATCGATCAAACTGTGAAACTGGTAAAAGTTTCTTCAGGGTTCTCTGTGAACTAATAAAAAAGGGTGAACAAACAGGATTTCACAAAAAGACGTTGAGAAAGGTGGCTTTTGAACCTCTCACTGAAATCGAAGGGAGCCGAGTCGAAGCATGCTCGAGTTTGCAGTGATCACTTGGTGAAAGGTTTGTATTTCCCTCTCAGCTCTGTCCTTAGTGTTTTCCAAGTGCTTTTCTTGCTATGTGTCGTTATTTTACGGTACTTTTTTCAGTCACGAAGCGCTAAAGTCCCCAGCTGTTTCTGTGTTTACTCCTCACAAAGTCCATATGCATGAAGGTCGCGACAAAATTCTTCCCCAGCCGTACAGTTACAATGCGCCGTGATCACTTCTCCGTCTTGTTTAACTAAGATCCAGGTCTTTAAAGGGGTTTCTGATGATCTTTGTGAATGATTTAGCTGAGAGATAAGAGCCAACACAAGTCAGAATCAAGTGAACTGTTGTTTGTTTGCACTTCAACTTGCAGCGCTTTGTTGTAAAGACACGAACGAAAAGCTTAAAAAACCCACATTTACACGGGCAAAAACAATACAGGATTCATTCGGCAGCGACTTGATACCGAGGTCCTTTACCCAGCCACATACAAAAAAGTCGTAAGCCTCCATACTCTTCCACGCTTTCATCTGTTTTGCAGTGTAGAAGGACGTCTGCAACACCAGATAGTTGGAGATGTCGGGGAACTCGACTGAAGGGTAGTTTTTGAGATCGTATGACAAATCCTTCTTTCCCAGACTGTAGGGGTCGATTCCATTGCACATAGCAATCTTCTGAATATATCTAAAGCCAGCAGCGGCTTCTAGATTACGAGCGTACTCTGATAAGTTATCGCTAGTTGTTTGCACTACGGCAGCTGTTTTGGTTTGCTCAACCACCAGCTGTTTTACCGGAAGTGAAGTCGCTAAGAAAAGTCACGTGACTAAAACCCAAGAATTCAGCTAATATGATACTGAACTCGTCTTCGACTTGTTCAACATCATGGTACAGTAGGTGAATGGAATATATCTGATCGACCATGAAAAATATTATAGCTTGTAGTTTATTGCTGCTAATTATAGTATTTTTTGAATTTGAATTTATTTTTATTTCGAACATGTATAAAAAAATGTATATAACTATTTGTACATACAAAAGAAAGAAAACAAGAAAGTGACAAAAAAATTAATAAATAAAATACATAAAGAGCTAAGACATTACAATACACTGCACATTGTTCGAAAAAGGAGTGGGAAGAAGTACAATACTTTTTAAATTTCCTACCCCTTTTTAACTACCCCGAAATCCAAACTTCATTAATACACCTATAAAAATATATACCATATATACACTTTACGAATATCTATATAAATATATACTACATACCATATATACACACACTTCATAAATATCTATATAAATATTTAATTACAAAAATAAATATATACTACATTCCATATATACACTTCACAAATATCTATATAAATATATAATTACAAAAATAAATATCTACTACATACCTATCCCTGTAAATATGAATATATAAACTATCCCCATAAAAAATATATACCATATATACCATATACTAAGTTATTGCTGCTATTTATAGTATTTTTTTAAAATGTTGAAACATTTAATTTCATGACTTTTTAAGCGACAGTGCTGAGCGTAAATGAGTGCACCCCCTTTGAAAAGTAACATTTTAAACAATATCTCAATGAACACAAACAATTTCCAAAATGTTGACAAGACAAAGTTTAATATAACATCTGTTTAACTTATAACGTGAAAGTAAGGTTAATAATATAACTTAGATTACACATTTTTTCAGTTTTACTCAAATTAGGGTGGTGCAAAAATGAGTACACCCCACAACAAAAACTACTACATCTAGTACTTTGTATGGCCTCCATGATTTTTAATGACAGCACCAAGTCTTCTAGGCATGGAATGAACAAGTTGGTGACATTTTGCAACATCAATCTTTTTCCATTCTTCAACAATGACCTCTTTTAGTGACCGGATGCTGGATAGAGAGTGATACTCAACTTGTCTCTTCAGAATTCCCCATAGGTGTTCGATTGGGTTCAGATCAGGAGACGTACTTGGCCACTGAATCACTTTCACCCTGTTCTTCTTCAGAAATCCAACAGTGGCCTTAGATGCGTGTTTAGTCATGTTGGAAAAGTGCACGACGACCAAGGGCACGGAGTGATGGTAGCATCTTCTCTTTCAGTATAGAGCAATACATCTGTGAATTCATGATGCCATCAATGAAATGCAGCTCCCCGACACCAGCAGCACTCATGCAGCCCCACATAAGGACACTGCCGCCACCATGTTTCACTGTAGGCACCAGGCATTTTTCTTTGTATTCCTCACCTTTGCGACACCATACGGTTTTGAAGCCATCAGTTCCAAAAACATTTATCTTGGTCTCATCACTCCAGAGTATAGAGTCCCAGTAGTCTTCATCTTTGTCAGCATGGGTCCTGGCAAACTCTAGGCAGGCTTTTTAGTGCCTGGGCTTTAGGAGAGGCTTCTTTTGTAGACGGCATCCATGCATGCCATTCCTCTGCAGCGTACGCCATATCGTGTCATGGGAAATAGTCACCCCAGTTTGGCTTTCTACTTCTTTAGATAACTGCAGTGAACTTGCATGCCGATTTTCTTCAACCCTTCTCATCAGAAGACGCTCCTGTCGAGGTGTTAACTTCCGTGGACGACCTGGATGTCTCTGTGAGATGGTTGCAGTTCCATCTTTCTTAGTACCACTTTTGCTACAGTATTCTGACTGATAAGTAAAGCTTTGCTGATCTTCTTGTAGCCTTCACCTTTGTGGTGGAAAGAAATTATTTTCTTTAGGGAATTCTGAAGAGACAAGTTCATACATGTCAACCTTTGGTCAATCAAACCTGTATAACCAACCTCCAAAATCCGTATTTCCCTTATAAAATCCGTATAAGATGCAAATTAAAATTATTTACCTAAAATTTGAATGATAATTAACAATGATATATCCCAGTTACTTTTTATTCAATATTAATAACAATAAACCTTCAGAATGAATACAAAGCTCCAATGTTTGACAAAAACACAAAGTGTTATCAGTGTAGTTACGAAGGAAATACTTCATTGTTTGGAGACAGGTTTCACCGAGCTGCTATTATGCACGAGGCTTCATATTAACCACAAAGTCAGGAAAATCTGTTCGTAAAATTACGTTATAATGACCAAATACAATGAAAAGTATTTTTCCAGTCTCACCTGTGAAAGGTAATCCCATGTGATCTCGTTTGGACGGTAAACCTGTTGGTACAGTTAAACGCAGCACATGAATGAGGCATCTTTATTCTCGGCTACTGTCTAGACGCTATACCAGAGACGGTTGAAGAATCTCCAGTTTGCCACATCCAATATGGCGACGAGGATGACGTATGATTCTACGCAGAAGGCGGCGTCTATGTTTATATGTCTATGACTTCCCGGTTGGCGGGATTCTCGCAATGCGGTGTGCGCATGATCAAAAGTGGAACGAAGTCTCGCTACCACAACATAACGCGCGATTTCATAAGACTCTTTACTGGCTGTCTGTGGTGTACAGTACGTTTGTAAATGTTATGCGCTCTTTTATCATCGTGGGAATTGATTATAGCTCTAAATAAATATTGAAGTTTTTTTTAAAGAATCCGTATAACTTTATTTATACGCCCGTATACAACGTTTATTGAATCAAATCCGTATAAAATACGGACATTCCGTATAGGTTGACATGCATGCAAGTTGAGCATCGCTCTCCATCCAGCATCCAGTCACTAAAAGAGGTCGTTGTTGAAGAATGGAAAAAGATTGATGTTGCAAAATGTTGCCAACTTGTTCATTCCATACCTAAGACTTGGTGATGTCATTAAAAATCATGGAGGCCATGATAATAAGAAGGAAATTACGACTATTGTGAAAAGCAGTGAGGGTCTACAGGACTGTAGACCCTCACTGCTTTTCACAATAGTCGTAATTTCCTTCTTATGCAGATTGGGGGCACCAAAGTCTGTTCGAAACTCAGTGTCCTCCCCTTTCTGAGAGAGGGGCCAGGGGGCGTGGCTACGCTCCTGCACGTGGCGCTTAAATTATTCAAATGAAACCATGGGCGTGGCTTGGTGCTGAAATGGGCGGGGACTTGTGTGCGTCCCTTGAAGTGTAGAATGAAGAGTTGGATGCTGGAGAGGTTTGTAACCAGGCACACTTTCTCTGGGAAATCCGTTTAGAAAGCAGCACAGATCTTCACATACTGACAACTGGAAACTCAGCTGCACACACACACACACACACACACCTCTGGAATGTTTTTACCACACACACAGGGATCAGATCAGGAGATGGATATAATTTAAGAGGATACTGTCTCAGCAGTGCTTGTTTCTTTCTTGAGTAAGAGAAGACTTTTTGGTGTGCAGTTTTGGGAAAACAATCAACCTTAGTGCAAACCAAGAGCAGATGAGTGAGTGTAAGTACCACTGACTGGGGTGTGTGTGTAAGTGTAAATACCTCTGTGATTGTGCATAACTCTATAAATGCTTTCATTTTCACTCTGTTAGTTGTTATTATTATTATTATTATTATTATTATTATTTACTGTAATGCTGTCCTGCCCTCATCATCAACCCTCCTGTGTTTGGGAATCAGGATGGCATCACATCTGAAACATCTGCCTTCCCATACATGCTCATTTCAGTCACCCTTAAAAAGTTTGTTGTTGTTTTTGTTTTTTAATGAATTATTGATCATCATCGACCTTGTCCTCGGCATCTGGACCTCTCTGTTTGTGTTGACTTGCTCGTGTTATTCTTCACTAGTTGAACACACACACACACACCTCTGAGATTCAAGACAAGTTCTCGACACACCTTCTGAATGATTCCTTGAATGTCATTTGTTTATTCCTTCATTTCTGCCTTCAGTCAAGTCGATCAGTTCAGTCTTTGATCCTTTCAATAATAGAAACGACTGAGACAGTGATGAACCTTTTGTAGTATCAGAAGGATGTTCGAAATTCACCTCATGTTATAGGAAGGAGGAAGGAGAGTGTCGTCATCAATGATAGAATAAGTTACAAAGGGTAGATCTGAAGCTCGGTGTATTCTGATTATATCCCACAAGAAAAGACAAACCCTGGATGTATCCAGGTGCACTGTGTATTCCGGGCATGTATTTCTTATTTTTTTCTCTCTGTTTTGCACCCTTTTTCTTTCAAATCGAGATGTTGGAGAGTTAATTGCATGCAGGAGCACGGTGTATTCTCTTCATCTTTTTCTTTTATTCTTTTTTTTTTAAGCTGGACGTTTCATAGTGAAGTGCATCCACGACTGCTGTGTATCCTGGCCGTCTTTTTCATGACATTTCTTGCCATTCGTCTGGCTGTTCTCTTATTTTTTCCTCCTCCCCACCTCCCTCTGCCCTTTTTTTTTTCCTCTAAATGTTGGATGTTCGACAGTCGGGATACAGGACTGTGCTCTACACTCTAATTCCTTTTTTTTCTTTCTTTCTTTCTTCTTTTTTTTTAACCCAAGCCCTCAGTGTTTGAGAGTGAATTGCATGTCAGAGCACAATGTACGGTATTCTAACCATTTTTTTCCCCCAAAAGTTGGATGTGTGAGAGTGAATTACAGTGAACAGCACCCCCACTCCTCCCCACTCCCCCCCAGATGTTTTCTTTTCTTTTCTTTTTTTTTGAGAATGAATTGCATGCAGGGACAACATGTATTCAAACATTTTTTTCTCTTTTCTTTTCTTATTTTAGAGCTGGATGTTGGAGAATGACTTGCATGCAGGAGTCCTGTTTTTTCCCCTCTTCTTCTTCTTCTTTACCCCTGAAATCTGAATGTTTCAGTTTTATGTAGAAGCACCGTTTATTTGGACCAATTTTTTGGTTTCCTTTTATCCCTGCTTTTTTTCCTTCTCTTTTTCTCCTCAAATTTTTTAAGAGTGAATTTCATGCACGGGCGGCACGGTGGTGTAGTGGTTAGCACTGTCGCCTCACAGCAAGAAGGTCCTGGGTTCGAGCCCCGGGGCCGGCGAGGGCCTTTCTGTGTGGAGTTTGCATGTTCTCCCCGTGTCCGCGTGGGTTTCCTCCGGGTGCTCCGGTTTCCCCCACAGTCCAAAGACATGCAGGTTAGGTTAACTGGTGACTCTAAATTGACCGTAGGTGTGAATGTGAGTGTGAATGGTTGTGTGTGTCTATGTGTCGGCCCTGTGATGACCTGGCGACTTGTCCAGGGTGTACCCCGCCTTTCGCCCGTAGTCAGCTGGGATAGGCTCCAGCTTGCCTGCGACCCTGTAGAAGGATAAAGCGGCTAGAGATAATGAGATGAGATGAGAATTTCATGCACAAGGTGTTGGTGTATTCCGATCATTTTCTTTCTTTTTTTTTTCTCTCCAAAATCTGAGTGTTTGAGAGTGAAGTGCATGCAAGAGAACCGTATATTCTGTTCACCTTGTCTTTTTTCTTCTCTTTCTTTTTTCCAATAGTCTGAAAAATTTCCCCTTCTGTTTTTTTTCCCATTGAAGTGAAGTGCATGCAAGAGCATTCTGACCATTTCTTTCTTTCTTTCCTTTTTTAAGGCTGAATTGCATGGCATGCAGGAGCCCTTTTCTTTTTCTTTTTTTTTTTGTTTTCTGGAAGCTGAATGCTCGAGTGTGACTTGCTGCCAGTCACACTGTGTATTCTCATCAACACCTCCTTCTTCTGTGTGTTCAAGTAGCACAGTGTATACATGAACAGTGTGTGTCTCGAAATGCCATGCTTGGTGATTTTACTCAATCAGGTGACAGTAGATAAGAGAATATCTTGTTTTTACACCAAACTACATTCTTCATTGTTTGCACAAGTGCATTTTTGGAAATTGGAGCGTTTTTTTAGCGAAGCCACCCACCTGAAGGAACTCCACACGTGTGCATAAACAGTGGCTGAGCTCTAATTTCATTTATTTCTCAGCCGTCATGCCTGTGCATATAGATTTGCCACTTTTTCCTCCAAGACATTCTTTGAAAATTAATTATTTTTTTGGGTGAAATTTCCATCAATGGAATTCTTTTGTTTGTGGTGGTCAGGGCTGCGTTTTTGTACGAGTGCCATGTTGGGGCTCCTTCACACCACATTCCTAATCATCCTCCGAGGGTTACCATAATTAATATTCATTATCGTAGCAGCACCGTGCCTGTGCACCAGGAGTGTGTTTTCTTTAACTAATGAATTCAGGTTACTATAACTCCAGCGTCTCATTGAAAAAGTTGATGGTTTCTATGGTCCCTCACTACTCATGACTTGGCTACTGTTTCCTCCTGACTGTTTTTTTTTTTTTGGCTTACTAGAAAAAGGCAGTCCAACCCAATTCCCCCCTAGCAACCCTAGATCATTCATCAAATGCCAAACATTTGCTCTCTTGTTTTTCAGCTTGTGATTCACACAGCTCGTGCGTCATACATCGTTTGATTTGCTTCTTCTTTTCCATACGATTGAAAAACAACGTATTTAAGCATCAAGTCATCATGAGCATGATGCTCTTTTAGTGAGTGCTTGATTCCAGGGAACGTAATGCAAATTGCAGCTAATCGATCAGTAAATCTTAACTCTCGGAGGAGACGGAAAGAAAATTTGGTTCAGCTGAGAGTGCCAAATCAACGGGAGGGAGTTTAACGCTTGAGCCATTTTTTATTAGTTACCGGATTTGAGCAGAATTTATAGAGTTTACAAAGAAAACAGGCGAAGAATGGATGCTCTGAATCGAAGCTGGGCTTTCAAGACAATCCAGAGATTATGTCAGTAGACACTCTTCCCTGTAGAGTAGTAATTCACTCCTCAACTCTTGCCTTAGGTGAACCGAGTTCTGTTAGAGCAATGAAAAAAGTCACTCCAACCACTTTCATAATGATCTTTGCTGCTTTGCACTAGTTTGCTCCGTTCTTGAATGGACTACCGAATAACCTCGTTATCATCATCGTCGTACCTTGTGAAGTCTTTCCAACATGGTTAGCACAGAAACTTCTGACTGTACGTTGGATACCAGATGGCTGTTGCCCTGGGTTTCTCATTAAACTCTACCTGCTCATATATTTTACTGCCACACTGAACTCGGGGTCATTTTCCTACCCAGCCACTGGCATTTTATCGTCCCGGCATTTTGTCGTCATCGTTTGTTTTTTGCGACTGCAGTCCAGAGGCTGTTTCCTGTACGGACTTCTTTTTCTGTGATAAACCAAGATAAATCTTGGTGTACGTGTAGCTCTGGAGATGGTAAAGCACAACAAAGATATGTTTCCAGGTGATAAAGAACATAAATGTGATTGTTATCAAAGCAGAGTGCGTTGCGTGCTAATTGTTTCCCTCATGTCCTGAGGCACAGACCCAAGAACTGGAACAAATGAAACATGTTTTGACTCGCACACCATTTTGATTTATTAGCAGTAGGTGCAACTATTGGAAAGTCCACTTCTCCTCCATATGGTTAGGGAGATAACAGAAACGATACATCCTATATATACGATGAGCGACTAGGCTGCGTTCTATTAAAATTGTTCACGGTGAACTCCGTAAACTCTGGACTGAACTCTTTCGCTCTGCGCCGCCAGATGTTTCCAATCAGTGCAGCGTAACTGAAGCTGTGTCAGCCGGTGTCATGTTCAAAGGCCCCTGCAGCACGCGTAGTGCCTTGTTTTTTTCCAGCCTTTCCTCCATAAACAGTTCAACAAACACACACGCCGGGTCGGCGACTGTGGGAAAGAGCTGATCACCAACCGGTGGATAAACCATGAAGAGAGGCACTGTTATTTATTATTTTTTCCGTGCGTGTTAGGGTGTGTTGTAACACAAATGTGTGTGCACAGATCAGAGTAGAGTGCTGGTGTGTTTTTCTTTTTCCTGCCAGCCTTATCGGCTCCTGTGGATCTCCATCCATTCATCAGCTTATCTCGTCTGCAGGAACGCATCTTCCCAGTGATGAAATATTACACAGTGGAGAGTACGATCGTTGTTAAGTACTCCTTTGTGTTGTAGAATGAGAACGTTTTCAAGTACCTTCAGTGGAGTATCAATGAGCTGTGATGGTGATGATCCTAGATCTCAGAGCGCAGGTGTTTGTGGATTCTCCCGATGCTCTATTAATGTAAGGAATAAACCACAAACGAGATACTTTACCACCCTAAAAGTGATATTTTTTTCCGTTTATCTCTGCTCGCGACAAAAAATTCCAGTTCTCCCAGCCGTTCGTTACACTGAAACCATTACTACACTTCCTATTCCTATGGGTTGGCAAGCAGTCTCAGTGCTACCATGGCGAGACGCAACACTGCATCCAGCTGTGGTTTCTTTTGGGAACTATTTTTTGACGGAGCAGAACTCAACAAAATATTTACCCATGTTGTGTCAGAACTTGTATCAGATGCTAACTTCGTGTTTATAGAAGTCTCATCTCATCTCCTCTAGCCGCTTTATCCTTCTACAGGGTCGCAGGCAAGCTGGAGCCTATCCCAGCTGACTACGGGCGAAAGGCGGGGTACACCCTGGACAAGTCGCCAGGTCATCACAGGGCTGACACATAGACACAGACAACCATTCACACTCACATTCACACCTACGGTCAATTTAGAGTCACCAGTTAACCTAACCTGCATGTCTTTGGACTGTGGGGGAAACCGGAGCACCCGGAGGAAACCCACGCGGACACAGGGAGAACATGCAAACGCCACACAGAAAGGCCCTCGCCGGCCCCGGGGCTCGAACCAAGGACCTTCTTGCTGTGAGGCGACAGCGCTAACCACTACACCAGGTTTGTTGGAGAAGGTTATGTTTTCACTTCTTCTGTTTGTTTTTTTTTGGCTTTTCCCACCATATCTCAAAAAGTAATGAACAGATTTGGATGAAATTTGGAGGAAAGGTGAGCCATGGGCCAAGGGACAATTGCTTAGATTTTGATACAAATCCAGTTATGTATGTGGGTTCAGAATTTGTTTGTCTGTACCCAATGTCACTCAAAAAGTAGTGAACAGATTTGGATGAAATTTGGTGGAAAGGTGAGCCATGGGCCAAGGAACAGTTGGTTAAATTTTGATGCAAATCTGGATATGTGGCTTGGAGGAGGTATGCACTCTACCGAGTACCTTTGTAGTTATTATTGTTGTTGTTGCTCAGGGCTTTCCACAGAAAAAAAATATCAGAGTGGTGCTACTGATGCGGAGCCCAACCTGGAGGGCCCCGAAGGCTGCCGGGGGGTCCAGGGGCATGCTCTCCTGGACAATTTTGAAATTAGAGACTTCAAAATGGTGCATTCTGGTGGCATCTCAGGCTGATTTAGGCACAATTCAACATTACTAACTTTGCTGTTTTTTACCTTGTTAAATATACAAGGGGCAACATTTAAAGGGCAAAATTAGATTTGAAATGAAAACACTTCATATCAGGGCGGCCCTTGCTGTCGCCTCACAGCAAGAAGGTCCGGGTTCGAGCCCCGTGGCCGGCGAGGGCCTTTCTGTGCGGAGTTTGCATGTTCTCCCCGTGTCCGTGTGGGTTTCCTCTGGGTGCTCCGGTTTCCCCCACAGTCCAAAGACATGCAGGTTAGGTTAACTGGTGACTCTAAATTGACCGCAGGTGTGAATGTGAGTGTGAATGGTTGTCTATGTGTCAGCCCTGTGATGACCTGGCGACTTGTCCAGGGTGTACCCCGCCTTTCGCCCGTAGTCAGCTGGGATAGGCTCCAGCTTGCCTGTAGAACAGGATAAAGTGACTAGAGATAATGAGATGAGACACTTCATATCACACCTCTTCATTTTCCAATGCTAGGAACAGAATCGAGGTCAAATCATGCAACAGCGCCATCTAGCAACCAGCGCCTAGATCGTGATTTTATGTATGGCTGTGAATGGCAGTCACTGCACGCAGCGAAACCCTTTAGTTTCACTTCTGAGTTGAGTACCAGGATAGTCTAGACCTATATATTACTCCTATATCTATAGTTGTTACTCATTTTCAGTGGGGGAATAGGAGATATTTACAGTAGGTGTGGAGAGTACTCTGCATTGTTCAATTTGTGGTATTGGTTTGTTTGTTTTTTTTGTTTTTTTGGTGTGCAAGTGACAGTCCGACGCTGACGTCATACAGTGCGGTGGAGCATCGCCTATCCACGCTTTGGGGAAAGTCCTGTTGTTGGTATGTGGTGGGTATTTAAAGCATATAAAGATCAGCATTTGACCCTAAAGGTTCTTAGCTTACTAAAGGGCTCTGCTTGGGAACTTCACTGATGGTGAAACTCTAGAACAACAGACAACAACAGAACTTTTCCCACGAATGGCAAACTGAAAGGGTTTAGATTGAGCTTTTTACAAACAAACAAACAAACAAACAAACAAACGTATATACTTACTAAAATATATAATTATTCTACAACCCCAATTCCAAAAAAGTTGGTATGCTCTGTACAACGTAAATAAAAACAGAATGCAGTGACTTGCAAATCATGGAAACCCAAAATTTTATTGAAAATGATACAAAGACAAGATATCAAATGTTGAAACTGAGACTTTTTTTTTCATCTTGAAGTTGACGCCACCAATATGTTTCAGAAAGAAATCGAGAGAAACAAAAAGCAAAAAAAGACGCGAAAAGTTGTTGTGTAATGTTTAAAAAAAAGCTAATTAGGTTAATTGGCTAAAGTTTTACAACAAGAACAACTTTATTTATCACACATACATTTAAGCACAATGAAATTCCTCTCTTCATTCAACCCATCTGAAGCAGTGAACACACACCCTGAGCAATGGTCAGCGATGCTACAGCGCCCCAGGGGGGCAGTTAGGGGTTAGGTGCCTTGCTCAAGGGCACTTCAGCCCAAGGCTGCCCCATGTTAGCCTAACCTGCATGTCTCTGGACTGTGGGGGAAACCAGAGCACCCAGAGGAAACCCATGCAGACACGGGGAGAACATGCAAACTCCATGCAGAAAGGCCCCCGTCAGCCACTGGGCTCAAACCCAGAACCTTCTTGCTGTGAGGCAACAGTGCTAACCACTACACCACCGTGCCGCCCTTTTACACAGCGTCCCAACTTTTTTTGGACTTGGGGTTGTACTAATCACCTAGTGGCACATTTCTCACGCTCCTAGAGGATTCCTTTATGCAAGTAATCAGGGTGATGTGATTTTGACCGCGAGTTGGCCTAATGGTTAGCGTGTCCACCTCTCGACCAGGAGATCGCTAGTTCTACTCATGGTCGGGTCATACCAAAGACCATCATAAAAATGGTACCTACTATTGTCTGGCAAGGCAAGCTGCAATACAGATGCGAATAGGGAAGTCAAACTCTTGTGGGTAGCAGAGGACACACACCCCACCCACTGTCACCCTAGCTGTATAGACGAGAGGCTGAGGGCTCTAGAACGGGAGATCGGCACCGCACCCATACGCGTTAAAGAGTTGGTTAGTATTGGGACAGGAGACTGACTGGGAAGACCAGATTCTGGCATGAGAGGGACTTGGACTTTTTTTGATGTGATTTTATGGATTTTTCTTTTACAATAAGTAAAAAAAAAACAATATTAAACACTTTTACCTGCCATATATGGTTAAACGTGATTAGAAAAGGTAAATGTAATGCAAATATAACAATATTAACCATTTTCACAGTGTTGAAATGTTGTAAATGATTGTTGGAGAACTCTACATAGAACTTGAAGAACGCTTTTCATGGCCTAGATCGAACATACATACTTTGGCAAATATATTGACTTTTCCTCGTTTACCCTTTTGAATAAATGAACTTTGGAGAATTGTAAACTTCTAAGTAGATTTTGATTGGCTCTGCACTCATGCTTTTAAACAGAATCTCTCATGTTGATAGTTGAGGTGTTTGTGAGGCGATGCTGAACATCCGCCGGTGGGAAGATGACATCCTGAACGCAAGAGAGAAAACGCAGTTGCTCAGGCCAGCTGTGGTTGTTTTCACTTTGGCAGGATGGTAACCGTGTTTGACGGCGTTCTTTGTTTGGGCTTGTTTAGATTAATCTTTTTTTTCCCTGCTCTGTTAGCTCTTTGGCCCCTTTCTATAGCAGAGAACTACTGGCTGAAAGGATGAAGGCATCAGGAGAGATAGTAAGGGTGTAAGGAGTGTAAGGCGTGTAAGCAGTGTAAGAGTTCACATGTTCTTTAAGCACCGTTTCAGGAGAGCGAAAAATCCCCCTGAGGTTTTAGGGGTCAGCAGGAATTTAAAATGACCGTTATATGTTATTGGGGAATGCTTTTTAAGCAAATAAGGTAGGTCTGTTTTCACTTTAGGACTGTCAGACCCCATCATGGCAGATATTGTGGCATTTATAAAGTGAATGTTTTCTTTTTCCTTCAACTGGGCCATTTTCTATAATTACGGACCACGTGCGCTTTGTCATCTTGGCTATAAGGTCAACCATGTGATCTAAAGGTGGAACTAGGAAGGAAGGATGAAAACCTTGTCCCGGTTAATCTTCCAGATTTTTGTTGTAGCACCAGGAACATAAAACTTTAAACAACGTTATAAAGCCAACATCCTGAGGCTGGTTGCCTTGAAGTCGTTTCCTTAGTCATTATAGACACTGTAATGACTGGTTGTCTATTATACTGAGGTATTACATCCTTTGATTTTTGCAGTGGTTTTTATTTTATTTCTTTATTTCCTCCACCAACTTTGCTAGAGGAGGTAGTGTTTTTGCCTCTTTTTGTTTGTTTGTTTGTTTCCACCGTAACTCAAAAAGTAGTGAACGGATTTGGATGATATTTGGTGGAAAGGTGAACCATAGGCTAAGGAACAATTGACTAGGTTTTGATGTACACTACCATTCAAAAGTTTGGGGTCACCCAGACAGTTTTGTGTTTTCCATGAAAAGTCACACTTTTATTTACCACCATAAGTTGTAAAATGAATAGAAAATATAGTCAAGACATTTTTCTGGCCATTTTGAGCATTTAATCGACCCCACAAATGCGATGCTCCAGAAACTCAATCTGCTCAAAGGAAGGTCAGTTTTATAGCTTCTCTAAAGAGCTCAACTGTTTTCAGCTGTGCTAACATGATTGTACAAGGGTTTTCTAATCATCCATTAGCCTTCTGAGGCAATGAGCAAACACATTGTACCATTAGAACACTGGAGTGAGAGTTGCTGGAAATGGGCCTCTATACACCTATGGAGATATTGCACCAAAAACCAGACATTTGCAGCTAGAATAGTCATTTACCACATTAGCAATGTATAGAGTGTATTTCTGATTAGTTTAATGTGATCTTCATTGAAAAGAACAGTGCTTTTCTTTCAAAAATAAGGACATTTCAAAGTGACCCCAAACTTTTGAACGGTAGTGTAAATCTGGATATGTATGTGGATCCAAGGTCCAGATATGTATGGAGATCCAGGAAATACAGTATATATTGTCTGTTCCCAACATAACTCAAAAAGTAGTGAATGTATTTGGATGAAGTTTGGTGGACAGCTTTAGTATTATCCTAAGTTCAGGTGTTTTGATTTGGATGTTGATAACATGTGGCTTGGCGGAGGGGAGGGAGGTATGCGCTCTACCGAGTGGCCTTCAATTTTTTTTCCTTTAAGAAAGGTCCATACGTGTGCATGATTGATAAGTGGAGCCAAATAATTTTTTGGGGGAGAAGAAAAAAAAAATGCTGACCAGTCATTATTTTTTGAAATGCTCTTTGAAAAAAAAATGCCATATAAGTAAATGTAAATACATCAATATTAACTGCTGAAATATTCCTTTTTAAATAAGAAAAAAAAATGTCTGAAGGAAAGGAATTAGTTGAAGGATTCTCCAGAGAACCTTTTAAGATTTAAGCAGTCATAGTTCATGTTTTTTTGCCGTTGTTATGTCATCAGGATGAGTTTTTCCCAGTATTCAAATCGGAAAAATCTCACTCTACAGACCAAAATATCTAAGAATCAAGTAGTCATGCTTTTAAAAGATTTGTTAATGGTGACATTTTTTGGTATTCAAGCTTCTTCTTAGCTTCTTGGAACCTTCACTGATGGGAAAAACATTCTGTAGGGTTCCACATCAAACCTTTCCTCCAGAAAGACTTGGCTTGCCATCGACAAATTGTGCCATCAGGACAGGGGTTTCTATTTGGAAAATCTCACTCGAGATACCATTGTGTTACCCCATAAGAGATGATCAGGTGTTTTTAACACCTGATTATATATATATTTTTTCAATTATTTGACCTGAAGTGTCTCAAATGAAGGCACTGTTTGAAGAAACACCTGCTTGACCTCTTATTACTTTTTTCTTACTATCAGTAACTGCAACCAAAACATTTCAAATGAGCAATCACACCTCTTGGCAGGATGATCTCCTAATATCTTCAAAGTGTATATTTTGAGAAGCTTTGGCAGCAGCATGCACAGCTTTCCTTTTTTAAGCGTTGGGAACTCCCTCGTAGGAAAAAAAAATCACTTTGATCAGTCTGGCAGTGTGGTGTGTTACAGCCTCCACACGTTGGATGCAAACCAACAGTAGACTCCTCATATCATATATTTTAACTAGGTATTAAATGCAAGAATAAGAAAGATATCTTGGAAGGAGAACCGCAGTGGTCTAGCTTCATTTGACACAGGGCAAGTCTAGTGTGGCCTGTGGAGGTCTGCTATATCCATTAGCGAGCGTTCCAAAATCTCTGGAGACCCCCCTTTTCCATTCCAGGGGCAGTCACTCGAGGTACAACCTCGCCGTCTGAACAAAAACAGTTCTTTTCATCTTTGCTAATAGCTGTTTCATTTGTGCTCGTTTATGATATTTGATCTTGGAGCTTTGCATATTATGCACACTGAATTGAAATATCTGCATGAGTCAAGCTTTAAAAGTTTGTCCCCCCCCCCCTTTGCTTTTTATGTTTGTGTGTGTGTGTGTGTGTGCTCCTACTGTCTTATGAATGTGTGAGCATTTCCTTGTGTGTGTGTAAGTGCTTCAGTCGCTCCGCTGCTGACAGACTTAAATGAGAATTGGATTCCCATATGCACAGGCAGCCTTCCAGCACACCCCAATTACAATGCACCAAAGCCAGAGAGGGTGCAGGCCAGACTGCGTGGAGCCCTCCATCCCCACTCTCTCATTCGCTCGCACACACATACACACTTGTGCGCAGACTGTCACTGCTATTGGGTAGACAGACCACCACAATCAGGCGCAAGGCACACATCTGTCACTCGCACACGCGCATGCACTACCACCAACCTTGAAACATACGGTACGTATTCATATGAGAATCTGTAATGTGTCCGGTGTGCACCTTTAAACGTTTTTATTTGCTCTGAAGCATCTCCATCAAAAAAGAACGTAGTCTTACATTTCACAATGTCAGCAACTACAGAGGGGGCATCATCTTCTGTTTAGACGTAGCATTAAACCATGGCTTGATGCTTAGAGAAGCAGCTATGGGACCAAAAGGTTGCCAGTTTGATTCCCTTGACCAGCAGGAATGGCTGAAGTGCCCTCGAGCAAAGCACCTAACCCCCGGGCTGCTCTGGGTATGTTGTATGTTGCTCTGGATAAAAGGGTCTGCTAAATGCCTGTAATGTTTACAGTTACATTTACGATTTTTGACCTCTCACCATGGTGATCATGGGGGACACCAGGAAATTAGGGTTTTGTACTTTTTCAGATACAAAAGGGCCTTGCATTCATAGGAAAGGATGGATGTGTTCTTGTTGGTGGTTCCTTTGGTTTTGCATCGATTTGATCTTATCTAGGTGAACTTTGACCTGTGAATTCAAAAGCCTTGCGGGCCAATGGAATTCAAGTGGGCAAGACAGTGGTCTCTTTGTTGGATAAAAAAAAAAAATGGAGGCGTGACTTATTATTAAGGGTAGCAGGGTGGTGTAGTGGTTAGTACTGTCGCCTCACAGCAAGAAGGTTCTGGGTTTGAGCCCAGTGGCCAACGGGGGCCTTTCTGTGTGGAGTTTGCATGTTCTCCCCGTGTCCGCGTGGGTTTCCTCCGGGTGCTCCGGTTTCCCCCGCAGTCCAAAGACATGCAGGTTAGGTTAATTGGTGGCTCAAAATTGACTGTAGGTGTGAATGTGAGCATGAATTGTTGTTTGTCTCTTTGTGTCAGCCCTGCAATGATCTGGTGACTTGTCCAGGGTGTACCCCGCCTCTCGCCCATAGTCAGCTGGGATAGACTCCAGCTTGCCCGCGACCCTGCACAGGATAAGCGGTTACAGATAATGGATGGATGGGTGGGTGGTGCAGTGAGTAAGTTTGATCCTGAGCTTGTGTGGCTGTCTGTGTGGAATTGTGGAACTCTTCCTTTGTCTTTGTGGCTGTCCGTTGGGTTATTCAGGTTCCTTTCTACCCCCAAATAAAACATACCAGTAGGTGAATTGCCCATAGGTGTTAATGTTTGTGCATGGTAACTTGTGATGGACTGACATCCCATCCAGGATGTATTCCCACTTCATGACCGGGATAAACTCCAGATCCTCTCCTTACTGAAAATGAATGAATGAATGCAGCCTAATGGTTAGGGAAGCAGCTTTAGGGCCAAAAGGTCAGTGGTTCAATTCCCTGGACCAGCAGAAATGGTTGAAGTGCCCTTAAGCAAGGCATCTAATCCCCAACTGCTCCCCAGGCTGCTCTGGGTATGTTGTTCATTGCTCTAGATAAGAGCATCTGCTGAATACCTGTAATGGAATGAATGCATTCTTATTGTTAAGTTGCAAATGTCTGTGATAAAATTATGTTTTTCTCTCTCTCTTTTTCTTTCTCTGCCTGTTTTGATTTTCTTCTTAGCAATATTAGCAGCTCTGCATCTGTATCCGTGATCGGTAAACCTGTTCCTGGTTCTTGGACCATTTCCTGCAGACTTTAATTCCAGTCCGAATCCAACAACGTTGATCTGGCTAATCAAGTAGACTGATGATTTGTAAACTGATGTGAATTTAAATTTTTTAAGAGAAAAATGACGGCGCTTGCGTTTTATCTCTTGTTATAATGTTTTCAGACCACTAAAACAGTCTGTTTTACATTTTTTCCCCTTCTAGTGTATAGTGAAAGTCGTGATAATGATTCCTTCTGAGAAGTTATTTTACATTGCTTCTAATGTATTTCTGGATTTATGAGGTCTTGCAGAGTGTTTATTGCAAAGCTCAGTCTTTAATCAACGAAACTTTCTTTAATATATTAAAGAAGGCGTTAAGGTGTGGACGTTATTGAGTAATTAATTTTCATCAGATCTTACAGCTCATTAACTAAAAGAAAAACATATAATTCGTTCTTATTTTGGGAGTAAAAACATTCCACATTCGATGTCTGACAAGAATGTCTCTGCTAGAGATTGGAAAATGTGACCATCATTTACCAAGCAGGTATAAATACTGAATCAGCTGTCTCATGTTGTATTTATGACGCATTTTGGAGCATATTGGATGATGGAATTATCTGAAAAAGGGCTAAATTCGGACACTGAGCGTCTTAGTTATCATACGGTTGTAAGTCTGCAAGTCACAGTTTTAATTTGCAGCACTAAAGATTTTGTAAGTGCCAAGAAAGCACTTGAGAGTAGACCTCTGCTTGTGCCAATTCACATTTTAGTGGCTTGATTGTAATCCTATATGTTATCTTTGCCATTAATATATCATTGAGTTAACAGCCGTTATGCTTTCATGACTCCACCTTGCTTTCAGTACTTCTGTTCAGGACCCGTGGAGAAAAAGATGTTTTTCCTTGCAAAGCAGCACGTTCTGGTTAAGATCATGGTCTCTGTCTGCACAAAAGGGCTAGTACAAGAAGACATTCTTCAAGTTAACACACCAAAAGGAATGGCTTCAGAGGGAGTATTCAATACTGTAAAGGGTCTTTTAGACTCCCGATATCAGGGCTCACACCCTGCCAGTGAGTGTGTGTCAACATTTTCTCAGGTCCCGAAGTCTCCATTACACCCACCAACTCTGTATACTCATGTTCTATAGGGTACTGTTACACGTCAAGCACGATGAAGCTGTCTTGGCCAGTAGCACAGGTTCCATGCTTATTCAATTTAAATAGAAGGTAAAAGCAATAAAATAGACTTGTGTTGTCTTTTTTCTGGACTTGTACACTGGGTCTGTGGTTTTTTTTGTTCCTCTTGGTGAGAAGAATAAGGTGTTGACATATTAGGTGAGAATAATTTACGTAAATGTGTGTCCACTGTGTGGTTAGAAACTAGGCCTGTAGCAAATATGGAATGCTTCTTAAGTATTCCTGACTTGACCTGAATCAATCCTTTCAAAAAATAACAGGCTGTTCATGAAAAGTTCATTTGTATTGTCTGGAAGGCAGTGTCGATGAATGTCAAGTCTTTGATTCTCAAGCTAATAGCTTCGTATTTTCTGCTTATAGGTTTAGTAAGAAGCAGCTAAAATGAAGAAAGTGCTAACAGGAGTAGGAAGCACAAGAATGGACCAAATCCATCAACACAGGACATGGGATAGCGGGCTGTTCGTGCTCCTCTGTGTGACTCTTGAACTCTTCACGGTTCACTCCTCTATGGTGCCTGGTACACTGGAGCTCCAGCTAGATGAAGAGCAACCAGCAAGTACTGTAGTTGGAGACATTAGTGCTGGCCTGCCCCCAGGTGTTACAGCGTCTCTTTACTTCATCTCAGATCATGAAGGAACAGGTGTTGGTACGGACCTGGACATTGACGAGAGCACTGGCATCATAAGGACAGCAAAGGTCTTGGACCGGGAAGTACGAGACCACTACAATTTCATAGCAGTTACCATGACTGGTGTGACAGTGGAGGTGACCATTTTAGTTAATGACATCAACGACCATGCTCCAGTGTTCCCCAGAAAACGGGCCTCCTTCAAAATCCCGGAACAGACCACCATAGGTACTAAATTCCCCCTTGAACCTGCATTGGATGCAGACAAGGACCAGCTAACAACTCAAGGTTACATTATAACAGAAGGAAATGTGGGGCAGGCTTTTCTTCTTGAAACCAGAAGAGGCTCCAATCAAGTACTTTATCTGGATTTGGTAGTCAATGCCATTTTAGACAGGGAGAAAAGGTCATCCTATACTCTCCTTTTGGAGGCCTTTGATGGTGGCTCTCCTAAGAAGACCAGCCAGATGATCCTGGATGTGACTGTGCAGGACATCAATGACAATGCCCCAGTGTTTAACCAGAGCAGGTATCATGCCATGATCTCTGAAAACCTGCAGCCAGGCAACAACATCCTGCAAGTGTTTGCTTCAGATGCTGATGAGGGTGACAATGGCCTGGTGCTTTATGAGATCAACAGGAGACAGAGTGACCCTGATCGCTACTTTGTCATTAACTCCCAGACTGGCATAATAACTCTGAACAAGCCCTTGGACTACGAAATGAGGAAGGTTCATGAGCTGGTTGTTCAAGCAAGGGATAATGCTACACAACCTGAGGTCACCAATGCCTTTGTGACCATACATGTACGGGACTATAATGACAACCAGCCCACCATGACCATCATCTTCCTTAGCGAAGATGGCTCACCACGCATATCTGAAGGTGCACAGCCTGGCCAATATGTCGCACGGATCTCCGTCACAGACCCTGATTATGGGGAGTACTCCAACGTCAATGTATCTCTGGAGGGTGGAGATGGAAAATTTGCTCTGACCACTAAAGATAATATCATTTACCTTATATGTGTAGATGACATCCTGGATCGTGAAGAACGGGACCGTTATGAACTGAGAGTCATGGCCACAGACTCTGGAACCCCTCCTTTACGAGCAGAGTCTTCATTTACCATCCAGGTTGTTGATGTCAATGACAACCCACCTTTATTTGATCAACAAGAATACACTCAGGTAATCCCAGAAGTAATATTTCCAGGGAGCTTTGTGCTACAGGTCACAGCACGAGATAAAGACCAGGGTCCTAATGGAGATGTCCAGTACAGTATCCTGCAGAATCTTGAGACTCATTCTGACTGGTTCAGCATTGATGCCGTCACTGGCATCATCACGACGCTTACTCAACTGGATTATGAGACAGACCCGGCACCTAGTTTGATCATTGTGGCTGTGGACAGGGGTAGACCTCCTCTGTCCTCCACTGCTGTCGTCAAAGTCATCCTTCAGGATATTAATGACAATGAACCTGTTTTTGGAAGCAAGTTCTACAATGCATCCCTTAAGGAGAACACTGCAGCAGGGACATGCTTCTTGGAGGTAGGACTACTAGTTCTTTTTTGTAGTGATACATCTATCTATCTATCTATCTATCTATCTATCTATCTATCTATCTATCTATCTATCTATCTATCTATCTATCTATCTATCTATCTATCTATCTATCTATCTATCGATCGATCGATCGATTGATCGAGCGATCGCTCTATAAAATCCAGCTAGTTATATGCATTTAATTCAGCTAACCAGTCTTGAAAATACTGTAAATCTGAACAGATGTTTTCGAAACTTGACTTAACCGCTACAGCTGAAAGGGATTTAGACATTTGGGACAGTTTAGTGAAAAGCTGTGTTTAAATTGGAGTCCTTGCGTTATTAGTTACCTGCTGTCCTCTGGCTGAAATGGGATTTGCTCTTTATTGGCTGTCCTCATCTTCACCTCACAAAGGTTTCCAGGGTACCGAAGAGGGTATGGCAGAGCTTATTTTAAAAGCAGCGGGCTCTACCTCTAAATTAGACACAGTCAAGATTTTAACACCACTTACAGTTTGTTCCAATCTCGAGCTGCTTTGTATGATGAATGGGCCTTAATTTCAACTAAATGGCCTTTTGTCTGACTGTGAAAAATGTGGTGGAGCACAAAAAAGTGAGAGAAAAGATCTTGAGTGGCTGGCTGTGATTTCATCTCATTTGTGCCCATTGTGTTTTTCAAGATTTTTTTCTTTTCTGTTTTGGATTGACCAAAAGAGTAGCTGAACACTGGAAAAACTGAACATATCATCACATAATAATCAAAATTATTATGTAAATTCAACTTTGGATAAAGTGATTTTAAACTCCGAGGGATGAGCAGATGGGAGGAAGGTGTGGAATGGGCTCTAAAATGAACGACTTATTTGCTTGAAAGGAAAATAGAAGGTGTGAAGAATCATCCCAGAGGACTTTATTGCATCTACTAACTTGAAAACAGTTGCATATGATATTACGACACACATGAAGTGAGACAGATCAGTATGTTTTGGCCCCACTCGTACAGTTCTGCTTTTTCTCTCTCTTAATTTATCTATTGCATACAAATAAAAGTCACAAGAAAAGCTACACGAGTTAACTTACCCCACCCCAACCGTATCTATTCACAACTTTTCTGACAAATTGAGTCATACAGATTCCTATGAATTTACAATTGTGAGCCCATGTTGCTTGGGTTAGCATACTGTGTATGCTTGCCAAGACCAGGGTCCAAAGCAAGCTGTCTCTCACGCTCTGCCATAACTGGATGCAGTTGATGGGAGCTGGTTTACAGCTCAAAAGCAGTTGGGAGCAAGATGATACACAGACGGTGTAAATCTCTGCCAAATCCACATCTAAGCATTGCCGCAATTCTCTTGATGAGTGCCTTCTTCCCTTAACAGAGCAGTGGAGAAGAAGTTCCCACCACCTTTATACTCAGCCACACAAATCTATATCTGTAATCAAAGGGAATTCGATTGGCTTTATTTTGATTGCAGATTTAAAACTGAATGATTTTATCTCCTCTCCAGTGTCTGTTACATTCAGTAACAGGATGTAATATGTTTACATAGAGCCAGTGTTAGTTTCACCTTATTACCACGAACAATGGCCATTAAAAAAAAAAAAAATACTGTTAATATGAGATATGGCATACATATTAATTAATGGCAGGGTTCTCCAGGAAATCTGAAGTAGCTGGCTAAAAAAAAAAAAAAAGTAGTAGGTGGCTCTAGAATTTGCAGCGGCAAAGCCAATAGTGTGCAAATGCTAAGGGGTTCTGGGAGCATGCACCCCCAAGAAAATTTTGAAATTTACATGCCTTCTGGTGGCTTTTGGTGCATTCTCAGGTAATAAATTGCTAACCATTTCCCTATAAAATACTTGCAAAATCTGTATGAAATTTCCCTCCAGATGTCTGTGTGCTTGGCTTTCTCAGTTACCCTCTGTAGTACGCTGCCTGGCTCTGCAACATAACTACATACGCTCCGGGGTGGTCACGTGGTCCGGCTGAGCCAATCAGAGTGCAAGAATCGATCAACAAATATGGCGTCGCTTCCAGCCATCCTATACCCTAATCAGAGACAATTTCGTGGTGAAATAATTGGATTTGCAGCAAATTATGGGCAGTGGAGATTATATAAATCGCTTGACCATGGAAAAAAGTTTTTTTTCTTTTTTCTGGGATAGAGTAGCCCACACAAACTGTCTGTGTAGGCAGAGAAAACTGTCAGTCGCTGGCACTTGTGGACATGTCTGAATGGTGATGAATAAAAACAGCATATTCTCAACAAGTCGGATCGCCATAGAGGAACATCGCTGAATAGGTTGTACTTGGTAACTGACTGAGACAGATGTAGACCAAGCTGCTGATTGTGCATCTTCAGCTCAAACACTTTACCATCCACAATTAACTGTGCCCTCCAACTGTGACCTTGGCTATGTCCAGTATTTGGAGTGATGAGAGTTTTTCGTCCTGGCCATGTGAAGCAGCTGAATAAATGGTACATTTAATCAAGACTCCCTTTTCTTAACGAATTGAATAAAGAGATCCATGAACGAGATGGAGTGTGGTTGCTCTGCAGGTTTCTGCTTCACAATGAGCCAAGAAGGGCCTTTGTCCCATTCAGATTGATTGAGTACCCTACACAATCGCCTGTTAGCATAGGCTTGTTAGTGGAACACTTTATTTCCTTACACCCTTACAAGTCTTTTGCTTGAGACACTCACCATTTACACTTGTCTGGGTCTGGTACCTTGATGGAATCATTATAACCGTTCCCACATGCTAGGCTTCATCTTAGTTGTGCTGGTGGAGTAAAGTGAGGGGGGTGGGGACACACGAAGAATTGCCCCACTGTGTGCTCGGCTGATTGTAGATTATGGTGACTCCAGTGGAAAAATGAGAGGAAACCCCAGACAGCTGAAGTGAGGAAATGAATGGTGACAAGCTCCTGCCCCGAGATGGAAGTGACCAGGTTTTGACAGGGCTTCATCCTTTATCTTTGGGTCTCCTGAGCTGTTATCTGATCACACTTCATAAATCATTAGGATAGTGTGAGAACAAATCATTAGCGCTACGTTTCTTTCTTTCTTTCTTTTTTCAGACAGTGCTTATCATTTCCAGGGGCCCCAATGCTACACGAGAAGATACCGAATGGTTATATGCCAAAGTGAAATATTGCAATATTGGTATGGTCATTATGGAAAGGGAAACTTTTTCAGTTTTCCATGAAGCCTTGGAGATGTTTCCTGTCTGTCTTGGTACCCCTGTGGTGCAGGGACCTCTATGTTTGTGCAGCCCTTGAAAATAAATCACTAATATATCACATTTCATTTGTCTTTGACAGCCCCAATGATTGGGCAATGGACTCAAAGCGCTTTCTTTGGTGGGAGAACATAATGCATCTACGATTCTTGCTGTCAATAGGGTATCCTTGTTCAGGACAATTTAGAGGCTGTCCACATGGCAACGGATTCAGGTGAATCTGATAAAATTGTTTATCGTTTTGGCCTGGCGTCCACACGGCACCGGCGTTTTGGGTGCCCCAAAACGAGAACGGGTTCCAGAGTGGAAAAATCTGGCAACGGCGCCGTTGCGAAGTCGTCTGGATGAGTAGAATGGATTTGTTTACGATGACGTCACAACCACATGACTAGAACAAGCAGCACTCTCGCTGTTTTGTATGAACCACTGCATTGCATTCACTTTTGTATACAGCTTTTCTTTTAAATAAACAAGTAACTGAACCATTTCTTGAATTTCTTTTTTTTATTGGATAAGACTGCTTTTCAAAATGTTCACACACAATATAAAAAGTTATATAAATTATATAAAAATGCTTTTCAAAATGTTCACACACAATAAGAAAATTAAGTTATATAAAACTATGCACACTAATAAAACTAATTTGTACACACAGAAGGCATGATTTCCTCGCGTAGTCGCAGCCATCTTCTTGTTGTTGTTGTGTGCTTGTTCCTGTGAGTGCTTCACGCCGGGTAGAAGAAGGGGTTTATGCGCATGCGTCCTACTTCTTCTATTGTTCTGGTGTCTCCGATGGGACCGTCTTACAGCGCACGTAGAGGTGTGGCATGTGTATTGCATCATTTTCAGCAAGCGTTGCGTTGCCATATGTACCTGATATTATACTGATCCGTTGCCCATGTGGACGCAATATTTTCCCATCTCATCTCATCTCATTATCTCTAGCCGCTTTATCCTGTCCTACAGGGTCGCAGGCAAGCTGGAGCCTATCCCAGCTGACTACGGGCGAAAGGCGGGGTACACCCTGGACAAGTCGCCAGGTCATCACAGGGCTGACACATAGACACAGACAACCATTCACACTCACATTCACACCTACGGTCAATTTAGAGTCACCAGTTAACTTAACCTGCATGTCTTTGGACTGTGGGGGAAACCGGAGCACCCGGAGGAAACCCACGTGGACACGGGGAGAACATGCAAACTCCGCACAGAAAGGCCCTCGCCGGCCACGGGGATCGAACCCGGACCTTCTTGCTGTGAGGCGACAGTGCTAACCACTACACCACCGTGCCGCCCACGCAATATTTTTTTTAATAAAATCCCGTTGCCGTTGTCGTGCGGATGTAGCCTTAGAGTGTACGTATCGTTCACATCACTGTAGGTGACGTGCTTTGCTTGCAGGCGCTAAAGTGGCACTAAGCTGTGCTAGCACTTCATCTAAAGAGAGCAGCTACAGTGTGGGAAAGTTAAGAGGAAAGGGAAAAAAAACTTATGAAGGCCTGTGAGAACAAACATGTTTGGAGGTAAACAGGAAAAAATTGCTCAGGCGGTAATAAAATATAACGCTTTTAAGCCATTTGTTTTAGTGCTACGCTACTTTTGTGTTTATTGGGATATCAGTTTTCAAAGACAAAATGTGTTGGTGCTGTGTCCTCGAGCCCCAAAAAATCCATTTGATTGTGTGGGGAAAATCCTTTTGTTTCAAAGTGTGGCCTGTATGGTAATGATTTTCTCTAATGTGAAGCTAAAAATGAGTTTTGCAATGCTGTAATAAACATTCAGACCAGTATTGGGCTCTTCCATTCAACTTCCTCGATTGTGTTTCCTTAATCCTCAAAGCAACGTGCTATTTGAGAGGTCTTTTGTAAAGCTGGAATTTCTTTGGAACCCAAAAACCTTTAAGTCCACACTCTCATAAGCTAGTGAATGATCCCGCAGACATGCGAATATCTTTTCAGAAACTGTAAATTAAAGGTCATTTGAGTTGCTCGTGTAGTGTGTTTTGAACGAGGCATTTCTTTTGTGGTTTTGAGGAAGTGTGAAAAATGTGTATGAAAATATGAATTTTTCCTTCACACTATACCGTCTCGTTCAAATATGTAGGAAAGAGTAAAAGAAATATTTTTCGATTTCATACAGACCAAGTGGTCAAGAAAGCTACAACCTCAAAACTTGACTACGGCCATGACCTTTCTCACATTTCAAAGTTTAACCGTTTATTACTTTTAATATGAGTTGAGAGTTGACTCAAACAGATCCTTAATGCTATAAAACTCTTTGATTGATGCATTCTGGTAGTTTCTCTCTAATGCCAGGTTTATGTCGAAGTCTCAGCTATATTACCAGGAGGCGGAAGACCTCAGCAGGCTTCCCTGTGGACCGGCTGCCAGGTCAGGAATACAGTGGAAGTCTGTATGCCTCATTAGCTAGCAAACACACTACCATATGTCTGTTTGTTCATGGTCAGATTCCTTACTTCATTCAGTATTTCCATCAGATGCTGTTTTGTGCTATGGTCAAACCGGTAACATTCTCTTCATATGAAATGACCTGGTCACTCTCCTTTACAGTCACAAAAGGCAAGGTTTTTTTTTTTTTGCATTTCATGCCAGGCAATTCTGCATAGCGACAAATGTCTGCATTCTCATTGCTTTCCACAGCAGTTCAAATAAACTGGGCTTGGAAGCAGTGTATGATGAATAATTCTGGGTTTTGGGATAGGAAGTGGAGATTTGAAAAAAGGTTGCCCAGAAAGCCGAACATTGGCTCTTTTCTGAAAATGAGACCTTTTGAATTATAAGGTTCTACCTAACAAAGTTGTAGCTTTGATTTCCAATTGGTTATATCGGTTTCCAAGTTTTATGGGGTTGTCGAGGGGGGAAAAAATTCCTTTGGGCTAAAAGCAGATATCAGATACATGGACATTTCTTTATTGCTGTATATCTGGACAGGCAGTCCCTCTTGGAACAAAATTTAAGTTGGAACATTGTAAATTATATGCTTATAAAGACATACTAGAGACAAGATAAATTACAAATATTGCTAAAGTCATAGAAAATAAATAAAATGTACAAATTAAGGGCAGCTGCAGGGATATGCAGAGGTTTTGCTCAGAAACAAAAGAACATAATTGTTCACTTAATGGCTCCATAGAGTCTTCACTTGATGATTCCCTGGTTGATATTCTGAAATAGCTAAAACTGCTACTTTAGGTTAGTGCCGTTTCTTTTCTTTTTTTCTTTCTTTTTTTTTTTTTACTGAAAGCATATAATCAAGGTGACCACCAACTCTTATCCATTATAAGTGCTGAAAAACTGAAAATGTATAGCTACATCAGTGGCAGACTTCTGTCTTCATCCCCTGTGAGCCCTTATTACTTATTGAGACAAGTTGGTTTTAGGATCTCTTTATGATTCTTTTTTTTTTTCTTCCCGCTAACTGCAATGCCTTCACGTTCCCCCAGCTCTGTGGTTCAAGCACACTATTTACACAGAGCAGGCAAATTGCAGGAAATGAGATGTGCTGCTTAATGTGTTAGCAAATGTAATGCTTCCTCCGGCACTTGTGCTGAAGCCAAGTGGTGGCATTGACATTGGCCGAAACATGGACACATATATGGACAGTTGGGGATGTTCAGGTCAGAGCCTGTATGCTTGAAATCACTGCCAGTTGTTCATCTCAGTAGTTTCAGTCAAAAGCTTCTGGCAGCTCTAACACTGAATTATCGAAGTGTGAGTGAAAGGAGTAGCTGGTACAGTACTCGATATTGACATATTTAGGACACTCTAGAGTAGTTAGACAGCACAATGGGAAGAGTGAGAGGAAAGAATGATGCACAGTAAGTGGTTTTGACACAGGAACTGTTTCAGAGCAGCCATCAGCTCTTATTTGTGTGTATTACATCTGCATTTATTCATTTTGGCAGGAACTTTTATCCAAAGTGATGTAAAATTCAGGTAGAATGCAATCCAAGCATACACTCTGACAGGAACAAAAAGATTCTCCAAGGGTTCCTCAAGGATTCTTTGGATAGGCAGTAATTCTTAGCTTTCGACAGAGATTTTACTTGGAAGTTATCTAAGAGTGAAATACTGTTGCACATTTCTACATTAACCGTTTGAAGATAAACTGAAGAATTCTTAAGGGTTCCAGTGAGTGTCAGAACCCAATAACTGACCAGAAGCAAGCTGAAGATAATAATAAAAGTATGTAGTTTGGTAAGGATAACTGCAAAGTAAATTGGTTTAAAAAGTAGTTCCATCACCTCATGCATGATCCCTGGAACATGAGGTGCAAGGCAGGAATACACCATGGAGCCTTTTTGGGGAACCACATGTTCACACCCTGAGGGCAATTTACAGTTGCCTGTCCACTTACTGGCATGCTTTTGGGAGATGGGAGGATACCAGAGAACCAGGAGGTAACCCACCTGGCCAAAGGGCCAACAGGGGAAGCCATGGCCTAATGGTTAGAGAAGCAGCTTTGAGACCAAAAGGTTGCTGATTTGATTCCCTGGACCAGCAGGGATGGCTGAAGTGCCCTTGACTAACCCCCAGCTGCTCCATATTACTCTGTCAGTCTGGATAAGAGCCATTAATGTAATGTAACAGGTGAATATGCGAGACAGTATCCAGAACTCAGGATTGAACCAGGTACCTTGGAGTACTGACATAGCAAAATTACCCACTGCACCACTGTGGTTTCCTAAAAAGGTGCTTTCCAGGCTACAAAAGAAACACACCTGTATATAAAGAGGACACACCTGAATTGGGATTATGAACTGATGTACAGGGTTATGTAGAAGAACATTGTCTTTAGACATTTCTTCAAGGTTCATCTCATCTCATTATCTCTAGCCGCTTTATCCTTCTACAGGGTCGCAGGCAAGCTGGAGCCTATCCCAGCTGACTACGGGCGAAAGGCGGGGTACACCCTGGACAAGTCGCCAGGTCATCACAGGGCTGACACATAGACACAGACAACCATTCACACTCACATTCACACCTACGGTCAATTTAGAGTCACCATTTAACCTAACCTGCATGTCTTTGGACTGTGGGGGAAACCGGAGCACCCGGAGGAAACCCACGCGGACACGGGGAGAACATGCAAACTCCGCACAGAAAGGCCCTCGCTGGCCACGGGGCTCGAACCCGGACCTTCTTGCTGTGAGGCGGCAGCGCTAACCACTACACCACCGTGCCGCCCCTTCTTCAAGGTTACAATGCAAATATGGAAACTGGACAATTTGCTTCACCAATGTGGAAGCTTGAGTAAGAAGTCTGGTTTTAGACTTTATATTACACCATTGGGATGGCAGTGGTTAGCACTGTCACCTCACAGCAAGAATGTTCGAGGTTCAAGCCCAGTGGCCGCCAGGGGCCTTTCTTTTGTGGAGTTTGCATGTTTTCTCCATGTCTGGGTGGGTTTCCCCCATAGTCCAAAAACATGCAGTTAGGTTAACTCGCTACTCTCAGTTGCTTATAGGCATGTGAGCGAGTGAGCGAGCGAGCGAGCACGCACGCACGCACGCACAGAAAGGAACCGGCCATCCTACTGCTACAGTTCTGGCCAAGTCAACAAATCATGTTTCGCCTCAAGCCCGGATCAAGTTCAGCAGTGACGACGACAATTACACCATAGAGGTATCACCAAATGTCATTCAGTTCCACACCATAGCATGTATGGTATCACCAAATGTCATAGCAGTTCCACACCTTGACATGTAACTCCATATGGGTCATATTCCACAGGTTAACTTAGACACTCACAAATCCATCCTGGTTAATGAACAATCATTAAAAGCCTGGTTAGAAAGGCTGGCATGAACCATATTTCCCAAAAGCTGCTTGGACTGATGGTGGCACTGGGGGTGCAGTGGGTATCATCTAACATCTCCATGGTCTGTGATTCATTCCTGAGCTCATGTTACTGTTTATGCAAGGCTTTGCATGTTTTCTCCATGTCCTCTGGGGGTTTGGTTTCATTCCACATCCTCAAAACATGCTTGTAGGGAGATTGGTTACTCTAAATTGCCCCTATGTGTCCATAAATGTGTGTCTGTTTGTATGCAGTACCCTGTGATGTGCTGCTGTCCCTTCCAATGTGTATTCCCACTTTGTGCTGAGTGTTCCTGGAGCCACCATAACCCTGACCAAGTGGTCACTGATGAATGAATGAATGAATGCTTGTTCTGAATGGAATTATTTAATGTACTGCCTGCAGCAGCTCTGAGTGTTCTGGATGCCTTAGGCTACATCCACACGACAACGGCAACGAGATGTTATTTAAAAAAATATCGCGTCCAAATGGGCAACGATCAGTAAAATATCAGGTCCATATGGCAATGCAACGCTTGCTGAAAACGATGCAATACACATGCCACACCTCTAGGGGCGCTGTAAGACGGTCCCTTCGGAGACACCAGAACAATAGAAGAAGTAAGGACGCATGCGCATAAACTATTATGCGCAAGACTTCATATTAGCCACAAAGTCAGAAAAATCTGTTCGTAAAATTACATTATAATGACCAAATACAATGAAAAGTATTTTTCCAGTCTCACCTGTGAAAGGTAATCCCATGTGATCTCGTTTGGACGGCAAACCTGTTGGTACAGTTAAACGCAGCACATGAATGAGGCATCTTTATTCTCCGCTTTGACCCATCCAATATGGCGGCGAGGATGACGTATGATTCTACGCGGAAGGCGGCGTCTTTAATGGTCCGGAATAAATTTAATGCTACACGTTGATGGATTAATTTGTTCTTCTACGCCCTTTTTGAGGAATGTATTGTAGGACTTAAACCAACATCTGAAGAGGTGAGATCGCTCCTTTTTTTCCCTATTTTTGCTGGCGGGATTGACTCTGCCCTAAGAGCTATTCTCTCTCTCTCTCTCTCTCTCTCTCTCTCTGTCACTTTGCACCATTACACAATAAATATTCACAGTGAAAATATTTTGTAAGCACGTTTCATGAACCAAGTTATAGGATTTGTTGACAACTCGCATCGAGTTCGTTACACTTCTACCCGGCGTGAAGCACTCACAGTCATGTGGTTGTGACGTCATCGTAAACAAATCCGTTCTACTCATCCAGACGACTTCGCAACGGCAACGTTGCCAGATCTTTCCACTCTGGAACCCGTTCTCAAAAGATTGCGTTTTGGGGCACCCAAAACGCCGGTGCTGTGTGGACGCCAGGCCGAAACGATAAACAACTGTATCGGATTCACCTGAATCCGTTGCCATGTGGACAGGGCCTTAATTATGTTTCTTTTACACTCTCAATGGGACAGCCATTTTGGGCAATTCGATATGTTGCCTCTGGGCAGTAAGAGCCAACTGGCTGACGGCAGCTAAAAGACAAGCTCTTGTTGAGAGGTTTTGTTTTTTCTTCAAGTACTCAGTAACTGTGAAAGTCACACTGATGTGCACAATAAAGTTATTTTATTCTCATAACACATTTCTGATCCTGAGAAATTACTAGTCACAAACACTTGGGCTGCATCCCAAACTGCTTCTTCCATGGATAGCCTTAGGACTGCAATTGCTATCAACAGTTTTGCAGTCAAGTCTCCATCAATGAAGAGTTAATATTTTCAACAAAACAGACTTCGAGTTCAAACTTTAACGAATTCAGAAATGACTCTGTTCATATTCATAAGTTTCTTAAAAGCTCAGAAATTCCTGATTACGCGATTGCACTTTCGATCGCATCTGGCTTGCTCATTAGGGATAGATATATAAATTTATGTCCGGAATTTATACATTTCTGTACTTTGTGACAACGTCCATCGAAAAAAGCACAATACAAATAAAAATTTATTCAATTGGATTTAGTTGAACTTTACTAATTGGTGTCTTCTTCTTAGTATGAATTGTGTGGATTGAGTTATAGCCTTGAATTCCATTGACATGTGCCCAAATTCAGGTGTGAGATTTATCCAGGCAGTGGAGGAATAATGCAGGACAACCCAGGTTATAAAAAAGTTCTACCTCATGTAGCTTGCAATAGCATTTTTCTACCAGAGAACAAAATCATATAACCAAGATTCCAAAAAAGTTGGGACACTCTGTAAAACGTAAATAAAAACAGAATGCAGTAATTTGCAAATAATTTTTGACGTATATTCAATTGAATACAGTACAAAGACAAGATACTTATTGGTCAAACTCATATAATGTCTTGTTTTTTGCAAATGTACACTAATTCTGAATATGACGCCTGCAACACGTTCCAAAAAAATTTGGACAGGGGCAATAAAAGATTGGGAAAGTTGTAGAATGCTTAAAAAAGACCTGTTTGGAACATTTAGAAATTCAGTATAGTAGGAGTCCATTTCTGTCCCCCAAGGTACAGTCTACACTAAGGTGGTGTTTTCATTAGACCGTATCCATATCGTTGTCGTTGCGGATGCACTGTCCGTGCACATTAAAACGCCGGGAAATGACTCCACAGGTGGAACAGTTTGAATCCGCCAGGGCCCACGTATTCAACCCAGTACATATCTGATCCGGTGCTGTGTAAACATTGAGGAACGAGGATACGCAGTGCTGAGCTCTAGCTGACGTCGTCATTGGACAACGTCACTGTGACATCCACCTTCCTGATTCGCTGGCGTTGGTCATGCCACATTGGTCATGTGACGCGACTGCTGAAAAACCTTCTCCTCTTTAGTCCCAATGACACGGCGTCCCTGATTTCCATAAAGAACTTCAAATTTTGATTCTTATGCTCTCTCACTCTCTCTCGCTCGCTTGCTCTCTCTTTCTCTCTCACTCGCTCACTCAATCTCTCACACACTTTATGTGCTTGCAAGTGGTGAGTGACTTCTGCATGCCCGATATGCACTGGGATCATGTGACGTGCCGTCTAATTAGTCATGTGATTAGCGTATCCGTGTATTGGCGTTGCTGTGTGCACGGGGAACGGTTTTGTTGCGGGCACAGAAATTTTGTGTGTGTACGCGAATCGTTTTAAAAATGTTAATCTGATGATCCGCTGATTCGAAATAATGTAAACAGGGCCCAATGTACCCCCAACGGCTCATTATTAGACCTCAAGGTAACTATGTGTACCTTTTTAGGACCAAAAATGTACATACATGGTCCCAAGCAGTATATTCTTCTACTTCTTCTTGCGGCTGCCCCCGTTAGGGGTCACACCACAGCAGATCTACTCTGCATGTTTGATTTGGCATAGGTTTTGCACCGGATGCCCTTCCTGACGCAACCCTCCCCAATCTATCCGGGCTTGGGACCAGCGCTGTCTTGTAAAACCCCAGTGGCTGGGTATTTTACCTCATCTGCATGTCTTTGAACTGTTGGGGAAACCAGAGCCATGGGGTTCGGGGTCCCAAGCAGTATATAAAAGGTACAAATAAGTACCCTAGAGGGTAGTGCCTCAGTGACAAACTGTTGTACCCCTAAAGGTACAATAATGTATTTTATTTTCTGAGAGTTTAAGTAAACAGGTTAAATGGTAATACTGTAGGTGATAATATCATGATTGAGTATGAAAGGGGCATCCTCATAAGGCTCAGTTGTTCACAAGCAAGGATGGAGTGAGTTTCACATTAAGAACCTTGTATCTCAACATATGATTGCAAAGAATGTAGGGATCTTTGGTTTTGAAAATGTATCAAGTCTTTCCAAGTCAAAGGGTTTGAGTCCAAGTGAAGCCACAAGTCATTTGATGTCAAAGAATTTTTTGTCACGTTGAGTCGAAAGTTAGGGCGGCACGGTGGTGTAGTGGTTAGCGCTGCCGCCTCACAGCAAGAAGGTCCTGGGTTCGAGCCCCGGGGTCGGCGAGGGCCTTTCTGTGTGGAGTTTGCATGTTCTCCCCGTGTCCGCGTGGGTTTCCTCCGGGTGCTCCGGTTTCCCCCACAGTCCAAAGACATGCAGGTTAGGTTAACTGGTGACTCTAAATTGAGCGTAGGTGTGAATGTGAGTGTGAATGGTTGTCTGTGTCTATGTGTCAGCCCTGTGATGACCTGGCGACTTGTCCAGGGTGTACCCCGCCTTTCGCCCGTAGTCAGCTGGGATAGGCTCCAGCTTGCCTGCGACCCTGTAGAAGGATAAAGCGGCTAGAGATGATGAGATGAGATGAGATGAGTCGAAAGTTAGCAAATTTGTCAGTCAGGTCCAAGCCATGTGACTTGAATCCACAACACTTACTTTAACAATGTCTTCCAATTGTCAAGCAATTGTATGAAGAGCTGAGGCAGTACAGTGGTGCAGCAGGTAGCATCACCACCTTACCGGGTCCCATGGTTAGAGCCTGAATCTCCTTAAGGTTACTCTCCACATCAGGTTCTCTGTGTTTTTGAGGGCATCCTCATCCCATAAACATGCCCAGATGAGGTTTGGCTCTAGGTTTGAATGAATATGCGAAGTATTTGGTGCCTTGCGATTGCCTGGCATCTCATCCAGGGTGTGTACCCACCTCGTGTTAACTGACCGGATGAAGCTTTAACTGAAGATGAATGAATGAATAGTCGATATGAACATTTGGCCATTACAGGTGAGATAGATTTCCACTCTCTGGGTTTCGGTAGCCTTGTAGCAAAACCGAAGAGGCATATGTCAGAGACCAAATGTGTTTTGGCTGGGGTAAGTGGAAAATTGTGTAAATAGGATTTTTCGCTGAACCCTTCCTTTAAGTGGGAGAATTCTCAGACATCATCAGAAAAACAGAGATTTGTTTTGTCCTTTTTTTTTTGCACGAAAGCACAAATATTTCCTGAAAGCTGATTGTTTTGCTTTGGTCTATTTAACTTGCTGTCAGCAGTAATGAAATGGGAAAAGATGGAAATTATACAAACAGTTAATGTTTACAGTGAGACACATGACTGCAAATGCTGCAAAGCAAGCACTGGTTGGGTCTCCGGCTCTGCCTTGCACCCATTGCTAGCAAGAAACTTTTGAAGCCTGCAAGTGTACAATCAGTGTCACTGACAGGAGGAAACAGTTGTGTTTCTGTGCTTCGGATTGAGCCGTCTACGAGGAACAAGGCTCTGCTGGGGCTTCTGAAGCTGTGTGGATTTGGATCGGGGTTTGGGATGGGGATGAGTTTGGGTGGGAATGTGTTTAGCGTGTGTTCAGACTGTGGGCTTTTCATCAGAAGCTGTGGTCTTCTCACCAGACTGTCTGTTGCAGGTGAGCAGAGCTTCGGCAACTTGCTGCCAAGAGTCTGTGGGAGTGTGTGAGCTTGGTGAGAGATGAGAGGGTAAGAGGGAAAGAAAACATGAGCGTTGTCTCCAGAGGGGCAGCTGGAGCTGGCGGAGGATGAGTCCCTCTGCTCTCGTACTGTCTGCTGTCTCTGTGTTGTCTCTTTGTTCTGCTTTTCTGTGCGTCTTTTTTTCTTCTTGTTTCTCACACACTCAAACCACGTATCTTTTTTTTTTCCATGACTTCCTTTTCCCCCCAGTTTTCACAGTCCCTTTGTCCCTCTGGTAAAATTGTTGTCTGGATTTTATGGTGTTTGGCGAAAGTGTCTGTAGAGAACTGCATTTATTTAGCGAATTGCGTTACATTCTCTTACAAATATGTAATGTATCTGTTAAGGGTGGTGATGCTGTAGATTTAACATTCTACTTTGTAATTCCAGCTTATTGTCCCTTTACGTCTCCAGATAAAACAATTAAAGAGTCTTGCACTCCTGAAATTACGAAACAAGTTTGTTCAGGGTGTGTGGTTTGCCTTAAGCTAGTTTTACACGGTGAAGATTATGAATTGTCCCAATGTATTAGATGACCCTGATTAAAATACTGGCTGAATTCTACAGCCTATATATCAGATTACGTGATGAAGATTCTGTAATGGTAGACCTGTGAATAAAGAATGTTACTATGTTCTGCTTATGTCATCAATCAGCACAATCTGGGCTCATACAGAAAAGATCTGGGCTTTGACTAGGCCATTCCAAGACGTTTAAATGTTTCCCTTTAAACCACTCCAGTGTAGCTTTAGCAGTATGTTTAGGGTCATTGTCCTGCTGGAATGTGAACCTTCATCCCTGTCTCAAACCTCTGGCCGACTCAAACAGGTTTTCCTCCAGAATTGCCTTGTATTTAGTGCCAGCCATCCTTCCTTCAATCCTGACCAGCTTTTCTGTCCCTGTAGATGAAAAACATCCCCACAGCATGATGCCGCCACCACCATGCTTCACTGTAAGAATGGTGTTCTCAGGGTGTTGGGTTTGTGCCACACATGGCGTTTCCCATGATGGCCAAAAAGTTCAGTTTTAGTCTCATTTGACCAGAGACTCTTCTTCCACGTGTTTGAGGAGTCTGCCTCATGCTGTTGGGAAACTCCAAACATGTTTTCTTATTTTTTTTCTTTAAGCAATGACTTTTTTTTTTCTGGCCACTCTTCCATAAAGCCCCGCTCTGTGGAGTGTACGGCTTAAAGTGGTCCTATGGACAGATACTCCCATCTCCGCTGTGGATCTTTGCAGCTCCTTCAGTGTTATCTTTGGTGTCTTTGTTGCATCTCTGATTAATGCCCTCCTTGCGTAGTCTGTGAGTTTTGGTGGGCGGCCTTCTCTTGTCAGGTTTGTCGTGGCACTAAATTGGCCACATGACACTTTATGCAATCCAAGACAACAATCTACAAAGAATTATTTGATGATACGATTTTTGTCTGTGACACTGAAATCATCCCAAAAGTCTTATAGTGTAAAGTAGACATGTAATGATTCACTCAAGTCATGATTCATTTCAGTTCAAGATATCGGGTTCATGATTCGATTTTCCAAACATATTTTTGAAAAAAATAAATTAATTAATTAAATGAAGAAAATTTTATTCCCAAAAAATGCAACATGTATTTTCCTATTCTTTATCAACATATTATAGTATTCTTTTTCTTAAACTAAAAAAAGCCCTCGTTTCATTTTCTTCATAACAAACAATAATTATTTCCCCATATTTGTAAAGGTTGGAGTAAAATATAACAGCCTATGAACTAAAATATTCCTTTTATTAAAAATGAAAAAAGTTAACAAATTGACCTTTTCTTTATAAACTTTTATGAACGTTTGTACTACCTCTATTTCCTTCTCTTTTTTCTTTAGCTTTTGGCAGTCTTTAAAAAGAGAGCTCTGATTTCTTGTTAAATCTATTTGAAGCAGAAGAAGCAGCCTTTCTTTGTCAAGTGCACAGTCAGTGGATAGTCAATCACACCACAGCTCTTTCTCATTTTAGATCTGTTTTATTTTTTGTGTTTTCTCAGCATTAGAGCTGTGTTACTTCCGCCTACATTGAAGTCACACACACATTCCCACTATTACAATTACAGCTAGGGTAAACTAAGAGGTAATGCAGCCTGATAATAATTGCAATTTGTATTTTTTTTTTTAATTTAATTGATTCCAGTTGTCATAAATTTGTATCTCGGTTTATCGTCGCACGATATATCATGCAATGTATGGTGTAAAGTCTTATAATGGCCAGCTTAAAACTGTGGTCTTATTTACATACTTTCTCAAGAAAAAACTGGAGCTAAATAACTGCGGGGATTTGGTTAGATCTCAGTACTAATGGCAAAGCTCAATTAACATCTGTGTTTAGAAAAACAATAACTCAAAGGAGGATTGTTATAATGGCTGTAACAAACATATTTAACACAATATGCTCCAGTTACACAAATCTGAGTACTCCTAATACTTGGCTCGAAGCAATAAAAATCAAATATATGTTTTGCCGGCATAGAACTCAAATAACCCCTCATTGTACTTTGATGAAAATGCAATTTGTAATAGTTCTAGACTGCTTCCATGTCTTTTGGCCTAAGCATCATAACCACCAAGAGAACTCTCTCAACAGCCAGAGCTCTTTTCAGAAAGCATCCCTGCAGCCTGCCAGCAGTCTCAGCCCTCCGATTAGACTCTGCCAGTCGCAGTAACAAGCGAGGCGGAATATTCCACAGTGCTGACAGTGCTGTGGAAGAGAAGTGAGGTCTGTAGCCACTGGCTGCGGTCAGATTATCCCATTTTATGTTTTGAATCGATTTGTTTGGGAATCACTTGGATGGCTAATGGAGTGCATTAAGGTGGCTGAGTGTAATTGGGTTTGACTGCATTTCATTTGAAATATAGGAGTGTATTATGAACCCGAACAAATGAAGTGTGTTGACGTTTACTTGGTCAAAGCGCACTGAGTAAATGACAGCTGTGGTTGTTAATGTTAATTCAAAGACAGATATGTGCTTCAAACAGAAGACCCAGGAAGTGAGGAGAAAGAGGGGAAAAACTGGAAGAGGTAATGGGAATTATTCTATCCACATTCACCGGATATGAGCAATCGCACGCTCTGATTGGCTACTCTCAAAAAAAAAGTCAAAGTCCTTCCCGCGCCTACAGTACCTGGTATTCCTAGGCAGTCTCCCACTCAAGTACTAACCAGGCCCAACTCTGATGGTGGCGCATCGGGCGGCGCCGATCTCCGTTTCCGTAGCCCTCGGCCTCTCGCCTATTACATAGCTAGGGTTACAGTGGGGGCTAGTCCTCTGGTAACCACGAGAGTTTAACTCCCCATGCACATCTGTATTGCAGCGTGCCTTGCCAGATGGTCATGGGTACCATTTTTATGATGGTCTTTGGTATGACCCGACCGTGAATAGAACTCACGATCTCCCGAGATTGGCTACTCTACTACGAGGTTATCAGCTCATATAGCGTGAGTAGAGAAAAACAAAATGGCAGAGCGTGTTGCTGAACCAACCGAGGATGAAATAAAAACTCTGCTCGAAAACAAAACCCCCAAAAATACAAAAAAGCAACAAAATATGGAGTAAAAGTATTTGATGGTAAGAACATATCTTTTTTTTTTTTTTAAAGATTTTTTTTGGGCTTTTTCACCTTTATTGGATAGGACAGTGCAGAGACAGGACAGGAAATGATCGGGAGAGAGAGACGGGGAGGGATCAGGAAATGACCTCAGGCCGGAATCGAACCTGGGTCCCCGGATTTATGGCATGGCGCCTTAGCCACCTGAGCCATGACACCCCCCATCTTTTTTTTTCTTCTTAATAATTATTATCACATTTTTCACAAATTGCTACGGTTGTTTCGCCGTTTTGTTTACATTCTAAGCGGAAATGGTTTTGTCGGACGTTTTGTACAAAGTTTTTATTTATCGAATTTGCAAAAAATAAAAATGCTCGGTTTCTCAAAATCCAGTTAATGTGGATAGAAAAAAAGTTATTCCACTCAGTCTCCTCATACATGGCTTATAGCTCATATGTCAGCTATCAGTTCATGTACAACTTGATTTGTCTGTTAATTCTCACTCACTTCTTCCACCCCACTCATTGCTTGTGGGGTCATTGCCATGTGGCTCCTATTGATCCACATGTCTCATTAATTGGAGCATGGTTTTACACCAGATGCCCTTCCTGCCGCAACCCTCCCATTTCTGGGCAAGGGAAACAACCACTTACACCTATGGACAATTCAGAGTAGCCAGTTAACCTAACCTGCATGCATTTGGACTGTGGGGGAAACCAGAGCACCTGGAGGAAACCCATGCAGACATGGGGAGAACATGCAAACTCCACACAGAAAGGCCCCTGGCAGCCACTGGGCTCGAACCCAGGACCTTCTTGCTGTGAGGTCACGATACTAACCACTGCACCACCATGCCGCCCGAGGGAGAACCTTTCTGAACTGATCAATTGTTAGGACCTTCACACCTCCAGATAGTCTCACTTTCATACTTGTTAGCTCATCCAGCCGACAGGAGATGAGTTTATGCCATTGTGTGGTCCATCCGGCGGCATCCGCATTTCACAAAAGTTGCTTCTTCTCTGTCATTTCTTCACTGATTTTTATTATCTTTGGTAGGAAGGTAGGTCTGCCTGGGGTGCATATGGCTTCTACCCAAACTTGCATAATTGCAATTAATAATGAAGATATGGAGTAATTAACCCCTAACGAGCAGTTGCCACACAAATCGCTTCTTCTCCTTCAATTCTTCACCGATTTTGATTCTTTCTGGCATAAAGGTAGGGGTACCTAGTGTGCAGATTTGCTTAATTACAATGATTAATGAAGTTATGAACTAATTAATCCTTAATGAGCAGTTCAACAAAAATCGCTTCTTCTCTGTCAGTTCCTCGCCGTTTTGGATTCTTTCTGGCAAGTATTTGAGCTGGACCGGTTGAGAATAGAACTGCACAAGGTAGCCCACTTTAGATTGTTCCTTCTGGACCAGACAGAGCCGGAGTGAGCTACACCGTCATTGACGGTCTCGTGTTTCTTTGATTTCACATTTGGTGAAATTTGAAGGCTGTTTTCAAGCCTCATAGTCGTCCAGACAACTGATGCCTTGTCCATTTGAAAATACTGGTCTGGGTTTCAACCATAGTGTAGTCTTCATCAAGTGTGGAAGTGAACAGCTTTCTTCTATGCACTTTGAGTATGCGATTGGTTTGAGTTTCACTTCCTGTTTCAAGTTTCGTGATGTTAGGGAAAGTATCGTTATGGTTAACAAAGGAGATAAGGTAAAAAATCAAACACTCCTAGGACTGGGTCACTGTATATAGCTCACCTTTTTGCTGAAGGTGCTTGCAGTGAAAGCATCACAAAAAAGACACACCTCTCACGCCAGCCTTCATGGCTGAGAACCTTTTTATATGAGATTGGCTCCTTGTTTGCAGGTATTCCATAATGATGGCATGGTGTGAACTGAAAAAGCACTGTTCTATCTCTGTACAAGTGTTGGTGCCAAAGGAAAATCAATCCATGTTCAGTAATTCCATGTTTGGGAAGGAATTCTGTCTCGAATTGGACATGAACCTGTCATTATGAGCCCCTCCACCAAACGAACCCAAAATCAGTCCTATGTGTGGACTAAAGTATTCGAGTGTGAAAACACTCTTTTCCTACAGTCAAAAGTGGGTTCCCCCAAATCCTTTCTTTCTCGGACTGTTATAGCTTCACTAAAACTGTCCAGTCCAACAGATAGGAGAATGGGAATATAATTTGCTTTAAATATAATTTGTTTTGGCGAAATACTTTTAACAGCATATTTACTGACTCCCCCGGAGAACATACATTTGGTAGAGCCTTCAGTTCTATAATTTCTCAAAGCTGTAAACAGCTACCATCTTTGGCATCCACACCATCTTTCTGGAATTTTTAAGATGTTTTAAGATGTCTTGCTGCTCGTAGATCAACATTGCAAGTCTTCCTGCCCGTCTCAGATGCATTTTAATGAACAAGAATGTGCTTTGGTTCATAACACATTTCGAGTTGGATTATAAATCACGGTAAATATTTGTCTGGTGGGGCTCTTTGTTAGAACTTCATAAATATGTTATGTGTGAAGGTGGAAAGTTGTGCAGCAATAACTGCTGTATATTTCGCTCCAGATCAACGCAAATACACCTGTGGGATTCTAATGATCACCTGCAGGAATGCAAGAGGAAGACAGGATTTATGATGGAGGAGAACCTTCTCATATGGCTTGTGCATAACTCATATCAAGCAAAAAGATCTGAGACATTTAGTGAATCCGTCCAGAGTAGTGACACCATCCATCACACACTTTCTTTACAGTGCCTAAATACGAGGGATATTAAACTGTCCATCTCAAGGAAGGAAGAAAGACCTTTTGGACCTTCTTGCTGAATATGAATGAAAAGACACTAACCTAAGGCTCAACCTCTTCTGGCTTTTACTAGCTGTTTGCCTAACCGCTTTAACTTTTCCTCTATTAAAAATAATTCACTTAGCCTCAAAGGACATACCAAGAACACTTTAAGATGGATTGCCCAGGAAAGTACTAAATGACAACGCCTTCGTTCTGTTCAATGAATTTTCATTCCTATAAAAAAGAAGAGCTTTCTGTAGAGCGGTAGCACAGATGATCGCGATGCAAGAGTGCTATGAGATTGACGACGATCTGCAAAAACAAGCGCCGTCGAGGAGGAATGAGATTCAGACATCTGTTTCCGGCTATGACTCATGTCAAGATTGAGTGTTAGAAAGTGTGGACGAAAAGGTGTCTAATATAGTCATTATGCGACTGCAAATATAAGACTCAGCTCTCTGCTCCAGATCTGTCATGCTGTATCATCTGCACAAGGAACTGGCTCTGGGGAGAAAACTCAGAAATGGCTGAAGCAGCCTTGAAATCAAGTTTTGTTTTTCCAACTGGCCCATTCTTCATAGTTAAAGCATTTACTGTCAGACTGAGACTGAGACCACCTCCAAGATACCAGTGCTTTGTGGTGCAGTTCAGAGATTTTTATATTGGGCATATCAAGTGAAAATTCAATCCAAATTGCTTGAAACTGCTCTCATTGGATTCAGAATTGAATGCAGAACAACATGCTTTGAACAAAATTAAAATATGTTTATCCGTTCTTGAGATATTACAAATCAAAGATTGAAAAAATGGCTTAACTTTTAGAAAACTGCCGTAATATGTATTAGGATCACATGGTTCAAAATGGGCCTCATTAACCAATGAGATCAAATGCTTTTTCTTTAATAACTTCTCTATTTTTCAAGATATTTACTTGGAAATTGGCAGGCGCATAGATGGTTGTGTACTGAATACAAAGTTTGGAAAATTAGCAAAAACAGATAATGCAAATTAGTATTAATTATTCTAATTCGGTATTAAAAAAAAGTTAAATCAGTACACTCCTTCAAAGTTTCACCAAATGGCTTTATTTGTGCAATATAAAGCTGATCTTAACTCTCATTTATACATCACAAAGAAGGAGAAATCAATGTTAATTATAAAATATGTATAAACAAGCACTGAATATCATTCACATCAACCATTCTCTATCAGAATAAAAAAGTAATAAAAGATTATTTTTAATCCCCTCTTTGTGCTCTGTATTTCTAAGTAGGGCCTACTAGTGTTTATATGAAAGAATATAAATGATTATTTTGATTAATATTCACAGCTTTCAAGGTGAACCTCGAAAAACTGTGAGCTCCACATCCAATAAACAATAACGATTAATTGAACTGAAATTGGCACTCGCGTTTCTGACTTCCGGCTTTTTAAAATATCATTCCGACCACTAAGATCTCAATATTTTTCATCAAAACAACTACAGTTATATTATCAAATAGTTATTTATTTACATGACTCAGTTTGAGGGGCGGCATGGTGGTGTAGTGGTTAGCACTGTCGCCTCACAGCAAGAAGGTCCGGGTTTGAGCCCCGTGGCCGGCGAGGGCCTTTCTGTGTGGAGTTTGCATGTTCTCCCCGTGTCTGCGTGGGTTTCCTCCGGGTGCTCCGGTTTCCCCCACAGTCCAAAGACATGCAGATTAGGTTAATTGGTGACTCTAAATTGACCGTAGGTGTGAATGTGAGTGTGAATGGTTGTCTGTGTCTATGTGTCAGCCCTGTGATGACCTGGCGACTTGTCCAGGGTGTACCCTGTCTTTCGCCCGTAGTCAGCTGGGATAGGCTCCAGCTTGCCTGCGACCCTGTAGAACAGGATAAAGCGGCTAGAGATAATGAGATGAAATGAGACTCAGTTTGATTTAAAAAATAAGTAGGTAAAGCTATGAAAATTCACTTCAAAATCTCCTGTGAATCATAACATCAAAACTAGCAGATGGAAAATTTTGCTGAATAATTCATCAGAAACAGTGAGAGCGAGAGAACATCCCTATAAAAGTTATCTGATTGATATTCACGAGTAATCCGATCAGAAGCGAGAGAAAGAGCCTGACCACTTTCCCGTGACTCAAAAAGCATCGGCAGTTTCCCGATGTCCCGCGAGCGGAGTTTTTACTCTTTTGTACTAACTTCAACCTGCCGTTACTCCCAAAGTACTGAACAGATCTTAACCAGATAAATTTCTTTGGAAAGCAGAGATTATAAGCTTTTTAATGATAATATTCACAATAGAAAATATTCAAGAGTTAAGCAATGACAGATTTGGAAACTTAGATGAGCGTCTGCATGCACAGTTTTCACAGCATGGCCAGCGAGCGTCTGATATGCCTAATTATAAATTGCTTTCTTATAGAAACAACCCTTGTAGATGAGATCCTAGAAAGCTTCCTTGGATTTGCTCTTGATGAGATCTTTAGGGCAAAAATCATAAGCACTCTTTCATCAGCAGACTGACCTGAACACAGAGGAGTATGCACAACGTGAGTTCTGCTCCAGGCCTGACTCTGGAGCACATGCATACTTGATTAAAGCACTTCAACATCACAGTGCACTAGGTTTTATAATGATGGGTCCTTAGTCTGTCTGCTTGTCTAAATTCTTGAAAAAATGCTATTGTATTTGACATCTACCTTCTCAAACATTCATGTGTTTGCTGACCCTTTCCAGAATCCAGTTTGTTGCTTTTGTTTTGAAAGTGTGTGACTGGTACATGTTAAATCTTTGTACAGGAAAACCTCCACAGATTCACTGTTTGGTAGGGATCACAATGAAAATACAAAGCCTACACATGATTTTAAATCACTTATGTGTCGCATCCTGTGTAATTTTTTTTTTTTTTTTACTATCGAAGCGTTTTAGAATGAGTTCATGAATGCAATATAAACCTGTGATTTTCAGCTACATCACTGTCAGAGCTGCTGTTATAGAAAATAATTCAACATCTTCTGACCAATCACACAAAAACGAAATACACCATGGCAAACCAGCAGGCGCCAATAGATATCTCTGGTTACTGGTTAGTGTCAAACAAACACTGATGATTTATTTTATTTTTTTACATGTTGTGATGTTATTGGTGCTAATAAATGTCCTGATTTTTGCTATCATTTGAACTCCATATTGCCTGTTATTTAAATGACTTATTAAACACCATTTATTGGTGATGTGGATTCATGAAAGTGACTTACACATTGTTGGCATGAAATGTGCTATTACACTACTGTTCAAAAGTTTGGGGTCACCCAGACAATTTTGTGTTTTCCATGAAAAGTCGCACTTTTATTTCCCACCATAAGTTGTAAAATGAATAGAAAATATAGTCAAGACATCTTTCTGGCCATTTTGAGCATTTAATCGACCCCACAAATGTGATGCTCCAGAAACTCAATCTGCTCAAAGGAAGGTCAGTTTTATAGCTTCTCTAAAGAGCTCAACTGTTTTCAGCTGTGCTAACATGATTGTACAAGGGTTTTCTAATCATCCATTAGCCTTCTGAGGCAATGAGCAAACACATTGTACCATTAGAACACTGGAGTGAGAGTTGCTGGAAATGGGCCTCTATACACCTATGGAGATATTGCACCAAAAACCAGACATTTGCAGCTAGAATAGTCATTTACCACATTAGCAATGTATAGAGTGGATTTCTGATTAGTTTAAAGTGATCTTCATTGGAAAGAACAGTGCTTTTCTTTCAAAAATAAGGACATTTCAAAGTGACCCCAAACTTTTGAACGGTAGTGTACATGTCATGAAAAAAATATGCCTGACCTTTTCTGTACTTTGCGGCCATCATTGGTCCATTACAATGAAATAACTAGATGAAAAAACAGTGGATCAGTCGAAAGAATTTAACTGTGACAAAATATCTTCAGTTTCATGCGACAGTTTAAGATCTATTGTATAGGACGCTGCTGCATTGTTGCGGGCTGTTTTTTTATTTTTATTTATTTATTTATTTTTGTACATTGCCATCATCAAAAAGAGCGTCTTGCTACTTGGTGCAGAGGATTCTGGGAAGGGAGAGTCCTTTAAATAGATTAGCCCTAATGGAGGCTAAACATTGGCTATGTTTACATGCAAACATTTTCACCAGCCCATATGAAGTGTTTATACTGTATGTATCCCAGTACGTACACACTCTAGACAAGACTCATTTATATGCACATTACATGTAATCCAATACACAGTTACGTGCATGCATGGAGGTTTCTTGTAAACTACCATAACAACACAGTGTGTGAGTTCAGTGAGTTTAATCGCTCTGCTTGTGTGTTTAAATGACACATTTTAAATGATTTCCTTCTCAGAAAAATATCACCCAAGTGCTGTTATTAACCAGACAGAGAGAAGGAAAGTTTGTGACCTCAGAAAATTTGCTCAGCATTTTAAATTTGCCAGAAATTAAGAAAATGCACACGCTATCCATCGGTACAGCAGTTTTACTCATCTTCTTATATTACCAATCTTAAAGGCCATTATTTGGCAATAATACTGGAAATTGAGAAGTGTTATCACGGGTGGCACGGCGGTGTAGTGGTTAGCGCTGTCGCCTCACAGCAAAAAGGTCCGGGTTCGAGCCCCGTGGCCGGCGAGGGCCTTTCTGTGTGGAGTTTGCATGTTCTCCCCGTGTCCGCGTGGGTTTCCTCCGGGTGCTCCGGTTTCCCGCACAGTCCAAAGACATGCAGGTTAGGTTAACTGGTGACTCTAAATTGACCGTAGGTGTGAATGTGAGTGTGAATGGTTGTCTGTGTCTATGTGTCAGCCCTGTGATGACCTGGCGACTTGTCCAGGGTGTACCCCGCCTTTCGCCCGTAGTCCACTGGGATAGGCTCCAGCTTGCCTGCGACCCTGTAGAACAGGATAAAGCGGCTAGAGATAAGGAGATGAGATGAACTGTCAGTTAGGTTATTAAACAATTATTCACCAAATGCAAAGTGAATACTGGTGAATAATAACCAAGATGAAGTCGAGGTTATTATTCACCGATATTCACCGAGTCTGAGGTGGGTAATTGCTTAAGTATAAATACACAGTTGAGTAATAAAAATCGTATTCCAAAGGAAAAAAAAATCATTTATTTCAAACTTCAAAAGTGGCATGCCGGTATAATAAAGGCACGGCACAGGGTCGTGTCACTTATCTATGCTGAGTCACAGAAAATACTTTGTTTTGAAATCGATAAAACAAATCACAATTCCACTTTACCTTTGAATAGTTTTAGACCCAACTTCGGAGCATCTTTAGTGCTTTTAGGAACAGCATTTCTTTCATCATTTGTAATTCTTCCCCAGTTACGGTGATGAAGCGATTGGCCGCCATTTTGCCGAGTCGCCTGAGGTGATTCTCGAGAAATAGTCCGAATTTCTCAACCAATCAGCGCGCTCGATTTTCTATAATCACCTACGTATTTATACTAATAAAGGATTATTAGGCTACATGGAAATGTAGTCAGTGCGTATATACTGTATCAATGATAAGCTGCATGACTCTACAGCCTGGGCTAGAAAAAAATCAGCCCTAGCTTCTGTTTATTTATTTATACGTGACTGTTAGTGGTGGTCGTGTTTTTGGTTTCTCTCTGTATTTAGTTCAACCTATTTGTTAACAACAAACAAAATAGTGTTTAGGGCAAAAATTTAATCTTTTCTTTGTTTCTCTTCGGAAACCGAGAGAGAGAGAGAGAGAGAGAGAGAGAGAGAGAGAGAGAGAGAGAGAGATTAGCCTCTTTAGTCCATTTACAACAGCCAGCTCTGGCAAGCATCATCCACAGCTTTGATAAACTCTCCCAAAGACCTCATTGACCATTATATACCCGTATAAAACATTGCTACGCCTTGTGCCTCGTATGCCTATTCACAATCTTTGGACTCTTTCATGCTGTGGTGAATATTGTTCCAAGCAAAAATAGCACTGATTTGTTACTCAAGTAATGCATCCCAGAGTTAATACATTGAGTGTCAACTTTTGGAAACGTGCTAAGGCTGAGGGGGGAAAAAAGTGGTTTGTTTTGGACTGGAAAGGTACCCACCGCAGAAAGCCATTTTTATTAACCCAGAGCAATGCAGGGGTTTTGGACGTTTTAGTGCAGGTAAATTGTTTTAGTTTGTCTGAGTCAGCGTGCCATAAATCACTTGCGGAGTCAGCATCGACTTTCAGCCTCTGTCGCCATCGCTGTCAGCACTACTTACACGCACTTCATTATTTATAAGCCTCTCTTCTGGTGGTGTTCCATGGTGTACAGAGTTCAGTGTCCCTGATGATTCTGTACCGAAGCAATTAGTTTTAGTGTAGATCCAAGAAGAAGTCCTTAAATGGCTCCCTTGATTACTGGACAGGCAAAGTTCATGTTATTCCAAAATCCAGAACTTTGATGAGAGCCGTTTTATGAGTGTGTTTTTGCCATGTTTTGTTTGCCTGATTGCTTTGCCATTTATATGCATTTCTGAAACAATTCCCCTTCATCTTCAGACAAAATCATACTCGGAGACGCTCGTTATTTAACCTATCACAGTATTGTTCAATTCCCAAATTCTCAAATCTATTTGCTCAGATGTTGATGAAATTATTGTGCTCGTTCAAATATATCCTGATTTCGATAGTAACAGTTAATTCACAGGGATGGATCCAGACCAATGCAACCAATACACATGCATTGGTCAGAAATATATATGCACTACTTGGCATCGATCACGGGGCATTTGTTTACTTTACCGCTAGCTGGCTACATGGGCTCTAGCCACGCTCAACCAACAGACCAATGGTTCAGGATCCGACCATCTGTGGTAAGCGGTGATGCTTACCTGATCTAATTACCTGTGTTCTCATGATGCTTTGTATAGCGTGACCTGAGACAAAGAGTCTAGGTCAAACCAATAAAATATTCCAGAAAGAGGTCATTCTACCACTAGCTTGATCATGCAACAACAGCAGAACAATCAGTAACAATGGCAATAAAAACATTGAAACAAGGGAAATTTGGACCCTTTTCATCAAGAAAGACAAGAAACGGTAAGCTATATAACAGTTTATAATATCAGTATTATGAATGCCTCACTCATAATGATATGTATGTACAGTGTCTCTTGATCATGTTGATAGAGGGACAAAGTTTCAAACTTACGAAAAGAAAACTTACCCAGGCCAAGCATCCTTGCCTGGGTAAGCAGGCTGATTTATCTCCATGGACGTACACACTTTGATGGAAGTATGATGTGTTGCTCCATTAACGTACCGTACCTAGATCGATGTTAACGAAAGGCTATCCCTTGTAAATAATAAACATTGATAAAACACTGGTAAGTGTTGGTATGTATATAAGAACTTGTTACGTTATTATTAAATGTGATTTATGTGTGCAGTACAAAAACATTGCTCAGACAGTATGATATTAAGAAATGAAGTACATGCTGTGTTGTATCGATAATGTATATTAGCATATCTTAAAAACAAAAAGCGATCTGGTAAAATTAGTGAAAACATTCCTGCAAATGGGGTGGCACGGTGGTGTAGTGGTTAGCACTGTTGCCTCACAGCAAGAAGGTTCTGGGTTCAAACCCAGTGGCTGATGGGGGCCTTTCTGTGAGGAGTTTGCATGTTCTCCCCGTGTCTGCGTGGGTTTCCTCCGGGTGCTCCGGTTTCCCCCACAGTCCAAAGACATGCAGGTTAGGTTAATTGGTGGCTCGAAATTGACCGTAGGTGTGCATGGCTGTTTGTCTCTATGTGTCAGCCCTGTGATGATCTGGCGACTTGTCCGGGTTGTACCCCGCCTCTTGCCCATAGTCAGCTGGGATAGGCTCCAGCTCGCCTGCGACCCTGCACAGGATAAGCAGCTACAGCACGTGCGATTGCTCTAAGACAACGAGGGAGGCTCAGCCTCCTCTAAAAATGACGAACATCGTGTAGGATGAATTGCGCTAGGCTTATGTTATAGCCGACCTTATAACATTGCTATTTCAGATCCAGAATCATAGAAATATATGTGCTCAACCCAACTACAGTGCGAAATCATTCCGTTATAACTTTAATGTGTGCGTGAGTTTTTCCCCCTCGTGACAGCACGATGCAGCCCAGCCTCAGTGGACTTCAATGGCATTTGGGAGCTATGCGCTTTTCAATCTCAAAATGCAAGACGATTATTGAACAAATACTGCGAAAACGCCCGCCCACGGAGTCTCACGGACTCCCAGCCTCAGTGGACTTCAATGGCATTTGGGAGCTATGCGCTTTTCAATCTCAAAATGCAAGATGGTTATTGGACAAATACTGCGAAAACGCCCGCCTACGGACTCCCAGCCTCACATGGGAGGGACATGGCAAAGCTTTCTGCGAGGAGACTGGTGATTGGTGAAAGCGGCCGGATATTTTCTTTGATTGACAGCTCGTTTCAAATATAGACAGGCAGCGGTGAATTTCAGTTCAGTGCCAGTGTTGCCAGATTGGGCGGTTTCCTGCCCAGTTGGGGGGTTTCAAGTGCATTTTGGCAGGTTTTGAACATATTTGGGACTGGAAAACATCAGCAGTGTCTGGCAACACTGGTTCAGTTCCATGCGGATTCGCAAGTGCTGTGGTGTATTGTAAGAGATCAGCTTACATTTCGATTTAATTCATTACATACGGTTTCTACCAGCTTTTTTAGTCTGTATATATTTTCATTGTAAATAAAGTGTAAATATAGTGTTGTCAAGTTTGCTATCTTAGTTCCAGAAATTTTGTTTATTTGAGTGACTGAGCTTGAACTTGAGGGGGCTAGTCAGCTAGCAAGAAAGCTGCGCACGGATGCCAAGCATTGCTGATTTAATTTTGGCGAAGCCATTTGCCAGTCTTCCTTTCGAGGAAAAAATTAAAATTAAAGAGCAGGGTAGACCAACGCCTCAAATTGACTTGGTGAAAAAGGTAGGGAATAATACTCGTTCCTTTCAGCTCTCCTGGTACGAGAACGTGAATTGGCTAACAGCAAGTGACCCACATCAACAACAGTAAATAGGCTACTTTAGTAATATGTCATGGATGGACCAAAAATATAGAATCTATTTAAAATGTTTATGCTGAGTATATTATATTGGAATATATATTTTTTCTGGATATGAATTAAACACAGCTACAATTTGGAAAACATTTTTAAACAAAAACACAGCCGAGAACATTTCACACTACAGACCTGGATTAAAAGTGAAGGGTTATCAAAATTGTCAATAAAACATTTCTCAGTCAAAATAAGTAAAATATAGGGAAAGTGTCATTGAATGAAATGTGTGGCACCCAGCTCTATGTTTGGCTCCCCAAGGTCAGTGCTTGTGCCTATTCCAGAACACTCTGCTGTTACTGCTGAGGTTCCTGACAAAGAGCTGCTTTCAATAATGATCAATTTTTAAACAACATGCCACAATTTTAAAATATAAAATGTTAAAATATACCCCCCCCCCCCCCAACACCACCATCATGTATATTGGACAGTAGGCTAATGGGCCAAAAGAACCTGTTATTTCACAGTTTGTGACCCTGCCAACAATCAGCCAGATCAGAGGCAAGAGTATGGGCAAAATTGATGTGTTTTTTCTTTTAAAATCTGGAAATATCGTAACCGACCAGCGTCCCCTGTTTGAAAGACTACCAGCCACCACTGAGCTACAGATAATGGATGGAGCACAAATTAAAAACTGTCATGGTTGGTATATCATTGGAGCATTAATGGAATAAAACTCCAATTCTTGACAGGCCATGTCATGTTTTATTTTTATTCCTTTTCCTTGTAAGGGTGTTTTAGTTTCTGATTCAATTTTAAAATCTCTGTGTCATGTGTCTTTTTAAGGAATGCAATCATTTTAACAGTAAAGTTTTTGTTTTGCTCACTGAGCGAGAAATCGTGGTGCCTTTGTTGGTATTCCATTGATAAAATGACATTTAGTTCACACACATATACACATGATTAGACACTTCCTTGGCACCATTGATCCTTGGAGTGGTCAGTCCAGTAAAAGAGAACAAAAAGGGGAAAAAATGAAATGCAAAGCATCCGGAAGGAGACTCTTAAGAGCTCAGAGGAGGAAACAGGAAGAAAGTATGACAGGCATCGTACAGAGGAAAGAGGCCCGCATGGATATGAGTGAAAGTCTGGATGAGTGGAGGGTAGAGAGAGAGAGAGCGAGAGAGAGAGATCATAAAGGAAGTTTCTTCACTCTATAAGTGTGAAAGGGCATCCAATTGAAACAGCTAGTGGGAGGGATGGAGTCTGATTGAAACTCCGATATGGTCTTGCAAGTCTGACTTCTCGAGATCTCCAGAGGGTCTGGATGTTTTTGTCACCCAGTATAGTCAAGAACCGCCTACTTTCACAGGAGGTTGTTGCAACAAAAACAGTCTAGTGTGCAACTACCTGGAAATAGGATGGCTTTATATAGTCTCCCAAACCAGACTTCAGACTTCTCGAGTGTCTGAGACTGAGACAAGGATTCTCAAAAAAAAAAAAAAATCACTCCAGTGAAATGTCACAGTATCCATGAATTGGCAAAGCCATTGCCTAATGGTTAGAGAAGCAACTTTGGGACGAAAAGGTTGCTGGTTTGATTCTCTGGACCAACAGGAACGGCTGAAGTTTAGAGACTCTGTGGATCAGAACTTTGATTGTATGTTCAAAATCTTGATCATTGGGAACAGTAGCCTGGGAAATCCCATGCTGCTTTGCACAATCGTTCCGATCTGAAAAGACAGCATGGAAACTATGGTCTAAAGGCTCGCCTGAGTTAGGGAGCCAATCAGAGAGTGGGGAGGAGTGGAAAGACGGTGACGCGTACTACTCGACAAATGGAAGCTTGTAGTTTATTTGGGACTGTTTACGGATCACATTTAACATGGCGGCGAGCGATACGAACCAAACTTTCGATCAAGCTTTAGACACTGTTCTGAATAGTTTAGAGCGAAAGTTTGTTTTAAAAAAAGAACAGCGTTTGGCGTTACAGTCTTTCTTCACCTCTTCGTCTTCTTCGTCGCTCTAACTACGTCACCGGGTACAACTGCCATGATTGGCCATGGGCTACGTATACGCCAAATGATAGACATTCGCAACGTCCAGTAAACGGCCGTTGACAATCGTAAACCACACCTCCCCTACGAGAAATTCAGTAGGCGGATTCCAGACCATATTTCACTTGTGATATGGTCTGGTGTTAACCAGACTATGGGAACAGCAGTGTGGGGAAAGATATGCTGACGAATTGTTCACACCAGTGTTCATGAGCCCAGTTGGCAATGACTTCAAAGTCAAAACCATCTACAGGAATGACAAGACGAACAAACTGCAGATTTTGGGTAGGAAAAGCAGAAAAACGGTTTACTCCAGTGATGTTCCTCAGAACAGGAGCAGGAACTGGTAGACCTCGGGAAGACAGGAGCAGGGACTGGTAGACCTCAGGATTGGAGGAGGAACTGGTAGACATCAGAACTGGAGCAGAACATCTTAAAGGGGAAGTCATGGCCTAATGGTTGGAGAAGCAGCTTTGGGTCCAAAAGGTTGCTGGTTTGATTCCCTGGACCAGCAGGAATGGCTGAAGTGCAGAGATTCTGTCGATTAGAATTTTGATTAAATGTTCAAGATCCTGATCATCTGTACCTAGAGCATCCTGGGGAGCAGTTGGGGGTTAGGTGCCTTGCTCAAGGGCACTTTAGCCATTCCTGCTAATCCAGGGAATTGAACCTTTGACCTTTTTGGTTACAAAGCTGACCAAACGAACCATTAGCCCATGCTTTTTTTTTTTAAAGAGCTTTAGTTGTTAATCTGGCTCTTTACCCAGTGTAACTTTATTGGAGATACAGCTATAAACAAATACATGTATGTTATATGTGAAAGTATGTTTGAGGCAAAAGTTATAACCAGATTATTCATCATTTTTGACCAGAATTCAGCAACAGCGACATCTAACAGTTTTTCCCAGACCAGGGAAGTCATGGCCTAATGGTTAGAGAAGCAGCTTTTGGACCAAAGGACCACTGGTTTGATTCCCTGAACCAGCAGGAATGGCTGAAGTGCCCTTGAGCAAGGCTGCTGCTCTGGGTATGTTGTACGTCACTCTGGATAAGAGTGTCTCCTAAATGCCTGTAATGTGATGGACTGAATGTGATGAGCCTAGGACTCCCTCTGACTCATTCATGTTTTGTGCTCAGGTCTTCCTATTGTTCCCTGATTGCCTTCACCTCTGCCTCAGTTATCAGTCTTCTTCCTGTCCAGTTGGGAAACAGAACATCCCGTTTCTTTTGTGTTTATCATCATCCCTTCAAGGCCAGACAGTGCATGCCCTCTTGATCAGTAAAGGTTAATGCACCTCTGTGAATTAGGCTGTGATTAATGAATGTAGTATCACAGCGACAGAGTTTATTCTCCGGAATAACAGCAACCTTCGTTTAAAGGTCATCCTTTTGTTGAGTCTGATCCAGCTTGTATCTGTTGGGGGCTTTTTTTTTTCCTCCAGAATAAGCCACTGCTCTTGGGGCCCTGTGTGTTTATGTGGTGTGTGTGATGTATACTGAGCTAACAGTGGCAGCATGACAGCCCAGGAAGCACACTCATCTCCCCCCGTGATTCTTTTATTGTGTGCGTTCTCCTTTGGTTCTGGTTTGTGTCTGGCTGTGGAGACTTTCTCCGCCTGCTCTGTATGTCTGCCCAGGCTCCTGATAGACGATCAGGGCGGTCCACTGAAGCGCCAGTGTGATTAGATTGAATTTACCATCCATTTTCCGTCAGACAGTGAAACAGAGAGGTGCTATCAGAGTAGAAAAGACTGAACCTTGGTATCCCACACCTACACAATGCACTTTATCGACCGTCACGCAGCTGAACGGTTCTGTGTGGTGAGTGCAGTCTGATTACAGATGTCTATGGACGTCCATTATGACTTCAATCGATCCATTAAGAGATCTTGCAATTTGTCCATTTTAAGTACTGGCTTGACATGATGTGATATGGTCATTAAATATAGGGCTTTTTCCTTTTCTACGTCCTTGAAAAGACCCATTTAAAACTTTGGCCAAGTTCTAAAGGTTTCGTAAATGTCTGGAAAAAATGCTTTTATCCCCCCCCCCTTTAAAAAATCTGTGCTCACAGGGTATACGACTGTTTACCACATATATAGGGTCTGTCATATCGGATGTACTGGACTGAATATGTCAGTTTTGTAAAGTAGTCAAAATATAAGGAGTAAAATACTTGGGGGCATGTGGGTATAGGAAAATAATCAATGATATGGAGGTTGATTATTTGATTATTTTCCTGTAACAGCATGTCCCGAAGTGTTTTACGTATTCCTCTTATACCATTTGCCAATGCTAAAGATTTTTATTTATTAACAAATGACAAATTAACAAATCGTTTCTGTTGTCTCGTATCACTTTTTAGTATAAATATGCAGGTGATTATACAAAATCAAGCACGCTGATTGGTCGAGAAATTCGGGCTATTTCGCAATAATCACCTCAAGCGATTTGGCAAAATGGCGGACAATCACTTTGTCATCATAAGTGAGGAAGAATTACAGATTATGAAAGAAAATGCTGTTCCTAAAAGCGCTAAAGATGCTACAAAATTTGGTCTAAAACTATTCAAAGGTAAGGTGGGATTGCGATTTATTTTATCGATTTCAAAACAAAGTATTTTATGTGAGTCGGCACAGATAAGTGACAAGTCTGCGCTGTGCTGTTATTACATTTGCATGCTGTTTTTGAAGTTTGAAATAAATTATTTTTTAACATGATTTTTTAAAATAATCACCTGTGTATTTATACTAAAACAATCATCCACCTCAGGCTCAGTGGAATATCGGTGATTATTATACATACAGGACACTTTTTCGATGGAATAAAAACGTGTTCTATTCCCTTCTAGTGGGTTTCATTCATTTGGTTTGATAGCATGCAATATTGTTAGCATATCGCTTATCCTATGTGTATAACGTCACTCTACCCAGTGGAGAATGAGCGTTGAATATGGTTTACGAGATTGCATGGTTGTCAAGACAACATGAGGTCACATGCCAGAGACATAAAACTTCCATGCTAGCAAGCGACTGTGACAATTTGTAAATAAACATGGCTGCCAGGTTTGCTTCGTTAAATATGGAAGATTTTGAGAGAATTTTGAAAGAGAAAGATGCGCTGAACACCTGAAAGGAACGTGTATGTATAATAATAATATTGGCTGGCTTTTTTTCGTGGTCTATCAGATATATTCCATTCAGCTACTTGTCTTCGACTCGTTCAATATCATGCTAGCTGAATGGAATATATCTGATATACCACTCAACGCCAGCCAATATTATTTAAATAATAGCCTCGACTTCTTCTCTGTAATTATTCACCAACATTCACTTTACTTCAGCAAATAATTCAGTGCGTTTACATGCACATCCAAATCGAGCTACTGTCGTTAATCGAGCTAAGGGTCCCAGCAGGGGTGCCAGAGAAATCCAATCCTACATGCACACAAGGAAATCGAGCTATTGTGTGAGGTACATTGTGCACCCGAGCCACAGGTGGCGCTACACGCCCCATTGTGTTGGTACACTTCCGGTTGTCGTCACGAAGAAGAGCTATTCAAGCGTATAAACAAAGTTATCAGTTCCGTGTTCACAAGAAGAACGACGACGAGGACAGCAACATCGAGAGAGAGAAGATGGACAACAACGAAGCAGCTCAGCACTTGTTGAACCGCTTGTGGTCTCGTCACTCGTCACTTCCGGAAGGGGCAGTGCTGAAGTAAGTAGCTCGACTACGTAGCTCGATAGGGTTTACATGCACTAAGTAGCTCGGCTACAATCGCATAATCTAGGTCGCGTAGCTCGATTACGAGAAATCCAGATCGGTTCGATTTCAGCCGAGCTAAGGTGTTTCCATGGCATTTAGAACTTCGATTTCAGTTGAGCTACGGCAGAAATTCGATTTTCTCTATGTGCATGTAAACGCATTGAGTGTTAAATAGCAGCTATCAACAGTCATTAACATTACAAAAAATACAGGTTGTCATGCTACCATGAATATGCAAAATACTTCATCCTGAAGACTTGTGTCAGAAAACCTGATTGTCACAAAGCATGAAGACTGGAGAAGTTCTCCAAAAGTGCAATATAAACCCATCTCCCTAATTCATGTCCTTACAAGAAAACTTCACCATATCAACAATTACACTTGATGATGTTGACTTGACAAACTGTGATCATGTGGTGTCTGCTGGAAAAAGAAAAGAAAACAAAAACCTATATCCATGCATTGGAAAAGCTTTCTTTCGAAAAGAACCATTATTTGCATGCCAGACCTCTCTTGTGTAAAAAGGTTTCAAAAACTGGTGCAGGATTTGGTGTTTTCCTACTGTAAATGAGTAGTGTTACAAGATTGGCCAAAACACACAAACGCAAAGGAGTTTTGGCACAAAGCACACCAAGACGCAGCGTTAAGCCGAGGCCGAGCCAGAAGCAGCAGCTGCTGAGATCTTAGTTAACTTTTCAGAAGGACTTGTCTGGAAATGAAAAGGATAAGCTGAGGTGATTGGATTGTGTGGAACCCTGCTGCTTCACATACTCTTGGATTTGGGCCTGATGATGCACTACCAGGAAGGCCAGCCTTGACTTCCCTGATCCAATTTAGACGAACCAAACTCATCTATTCACCAGCGCATAGTGGATCAGCAACGTGCTTATCACTTCTGTTTCTCTTGTTTGACTTGGATCGAAGAGCAGAAACACTGCTTATGGGCAAGAGATCCGTCAGACCAAATAACTTTATTGTGTGGAAAATAAGAGCTGTCTTTCATCAGGTGGTTCAACATTATTATTGACGCGGTATGTATTGTTCGGGAAATAAAATGTGGTTGATATTTAATCTGAATATTTTTATACTAACAGAGGAATATATTTTTTTATTTTACTGTTGGCTTGAGAGACATGATTTGATTCTGTATGCTAATGCAGTTACAATGAAGAAATGAGTGGTTAAAGAGAATATGATGAGGGCAGCTAAGCCTGAAAACTCCAGAGAAATTTGCGATTGTATTTTAAATGCATTTTAAAAAACAAAGTCGGACGTGAGTATGGAAGAGTTTGCTTAAGAATCTCGTTTTTATTTTTGCTCGCGTTCGAGTTAGCTTCTTCATGAAAGTGTTCAAACAAAATCAAATGATTTTCTTACAGATGAACCAACTTCCTTATTCGACACAGAAAACCCAGATTGGACACCAAACAAACAACTCGGACATAACTCAGTAAAAAACCCAGCGAGGAGCGACATGCACGATGAATCCTGAAAGAACAGAAAAGATTAAGAGCAAAGAGTGCTGAAGCTTTGTTTCTGTTATCAAAGGAACACAGTCCTGTGCAAGATGTCAACATGGAGCCAGGGTGTAGTAATGAACCTACAGTTCGAGAGAGTTCTACACAAACAGACTGAACTTTACAACAGCTCCACGCATGTGAAATGGAAATAAATCGACTAAGGCAGGACAAACTATTTTTGATAAAATTGTTATTGTCTGTTACACGCTGATCAACCTGTGTGACTCCATTGTGCCTTTTGAACAGAGAATAAATGAAGAGGGAACTGAACATTAACCGTTTATTGAAATTATTATTACAAGGGTGATTTATAGTTACTGTATGACTACAGCTTCAACTGGAATGTGCGGATTCTGTTAGTGTTTGTAATTATTGTACCATCCACTATTCGATAAAATTAAAATAAAATCTTACAACATTGTTTGAAAGTCTGGAGTAAGATATATATGTTATTTACCAGCTGGGAGGTCCATATCGTGAAATACCGTGACCGAGGTCTTGAAAGTACTGAGCGAGGCCCTCTGAGCCGAGGTCAGTATTCAAGGCCGAGGTCACGGTATTTCACCATACGGACCAACCATAAGCTGGTAAATAATATATTTATTTTTTTCTTTACCAAATTCTAACAGAAAACGAGAGCGCCCGAAAGGGAAAACCGAGCCGAGCTGCCATTATGAATCCTCATTCATGGCTGTAATGCAAATTGCTTCCTCCTCAGTATACAAGTGCACTTCCATGGCAGGAAAAAAAACTACATTTTGCCGCCTATGTAGTCCCCTATTTATACAAAATTGAGTCATTCAGGATTCAGCCATATTTTTGCTCGGCGTTAGCAACAGTTAGAGGTTTTTAGCTTTCTCCTGAAATGTTTTCTTTTATTTCTTCTTCCTCATGGTAGTAAAACTCGCTTTCACTGTGAACACTGTCGTTATCGCTACCCATGATGTAAAATTAATGATATTCTCCTGAGAAATGCTGGCAAAAATTTATAAGATTTTTGATAATCATATAAATAAATCTTATTAAAAAAAAGATAAATGTTGACAAAAAATGCTACTATGTTTGTTGTTGTGAATGAGTGAGTCACCAGAGGTCCATAACTGGGGTCCGTTACTGGGATCTGTACCATAGGATACGGACCCGCTCACCAGCCAATCAGAGTGCAGGATTTGATGGAAACCGCACCGCGAAAAAAATAATTTTGTTATTTAACAAATAACACTTTAGATATTGTTTTAACAATAATAAGTATCAGTGTATAAATGATAGAATGTGAATAGCTGTGTAACTAGATGTCCTTGGGGTTGTTGAGACATGGAGGGCTGGGAATACTGTAGCTTACCATCCAGCCCACAGTTCAGGTTGGAGTACTTTGAGAGTAAATGCTTTGACTTTCACAGCACTCTCTTCCCAAAAGCTGATGTCGGGGAAAAAGTCTTTACACAAAGGATGTTTTCTTGCTTTTGTAGTTTTTTTTTAACTCTTCTTCTATGTTGAGATTCTTCTCTTTGGGGGAAAAAGAAGGTCTATTACAACATGTAGCTAATGCTAGGCTACAAATCTGCACCGTCGCTCCAGTCGTTTCAAGGAATTTTGTGCGGATCGTAACCGCTAATAAACTCAAATTTCCACGTATATCTGTCCTTTGCTTCTTTCTGACTAAGATTATCCAAGTAATCCGGTAGTAGAGCTTTTTCAGCTGTAGTTTTCTTCGGAAAACAGCAATGAACTTCAGACACCTTTGCTTGTCTTCAGTATGTGAACAGTATGTAAATAAAGTTCACTTGTCCCCCAGGTCTAGGGTAGCGATGGTTGCTAATGTAAATGTCAGTGCAAGTGGTCTATAACTGTAATGCATCTCTGAATTTCTCGAAATATTATGATTCCCTGGAGTCCTCTGTCAAGTCAAGATTCAGAGGAAAATGTTGAAATTTGTGGCTTTGACCCATATATTTTAAAGCCATTTGATTACACAGAGGATTTAGCCTCATTACCACCGATTGAATACCCTGATATTGTGGACTGTCTCATTCTACAAAAAAAATCCAAAAAAGTGCTCAAGTTGACCCACATTGCTCTCCTTGTGTATCCAAACTCGCTCAGGTTTGCGCTGCTTCTAATCTGGCATTCTTGGCAGATCTTTCATTTATCCTATTGTGTCTCAATACTGCGAGATGAATCGTCGTCTTGATCTTATCATGTCCTAATTTGAAATTTGGTGCCCAATCTGGATTTGTTTTATCATGTAGGTTTGCCGGTGCTTCTGCGAGGTGAGAAGCAGAGCATTCACGCTAAAGCTCAAAAGTTCAATTGCACTACGTTCAGACTGCAACCTGAAACGACCCATATCCGATTTGTTGTGAAATCCGATTTTTTTGTTAGGCCGTTCACATTACCAATTATATGAGACTTGTATGCGATATGAACGGAAAACGACCCAAAAGTGTCCCGCATGCGCAAATTGGCACGTAATAAGCACATCTACGTAATACGTAAACAAAAAAAAGCGCACTCTTCATGTTTGCAAGTAAAGCATGGAGATGAGGCGAGACCTAGCGATGTGGTTTTTGTGGCGGCGGCGGAACTCACACAATAATCTGATTAATGTGGGCAGCAGAGTAATGAGACCGAAGGTGTCAAATTACTGGAAATTTCCAGAACAATCTTATAATCTTGTAATACAGGATGATTTAAAATCCAGGTCCCTACCAAATCCACCATTAGCTTGATCAATTCTATAAAAGTCTATTTAAATTCTGAAAACTGTACAAATGTTGTTGTTTTCCACCAAAGAGGCGGGATTAGCCAACGCAGAATAGTGACGTTTGTCTCTTGTTGATGACGTGTAGGTCGCATGAATGCGACCTGTCCGGTCAGACTGCAGTCGCATGTGAAAATAACGGATATGCATCGGAATTAGGACCACATATCCAAGCGGCCTGGGTCGCATGTGAAAAAATCAGATCTGTGTCGTTCAGATTGTCAATAACAAATCGGATACAGGTCGCATATGGGCAAAAAAATCGGATATGGGTCGTTTCAGGGTGCAGTCTGAACGTAGTCTTGAATCAGCAGAAAACGGAGGTTTAATTAGCAATGAACTCTTACCAGATATAAAGTGGTCACCACACAAATACGCAGGCGTAATTACCTTTTTCCTCAGTTAAGTCCTTACGATGTATGTTTTAGAACCACAGCGTACACACGGCGTTCTCTGGACAGTTCATCTGTTTTGTCGGCATTTTTAATTATTTTGGGAATTCTGAAGAGCCGTTTCTCTTTGTCACGAGTCGCATTATTACTGCAATTATATCCCACACACAAAGTACGCACTGTCTTTCTTCAAAGGCAATGAAATCCAAAGAAAATCACGAAGTGTTGCAGCAGCTCATACGCGAAGCGCCGCTATCTTGGTTGTTGTTATCATCCAACATGGCGGACTTCTGGATTGGAAAATAAGCGTGACATCACATGCACATGAAAAATTTAACAAAGCTATTTTCTTTTTTTTTCAACTGTCTAGCCTGTTTACTTTTCACAAGGTTGATATCCTACACGAAGAGTTGCCGTGTGTTTTTTGAGTTATGACAATCTTTGCACCAAAGTCGAACTTCAGCATCGCTGATGGTAACATAGAGCTGGAGAGTCATTATCAGGAAGCAGCTGATGCATCTGAGTGGGTTAGGGTTGGTTAAATAATATGCAGTGTGATAAAATATTACTTACTTTTACTGATAATGGTGCATATCTTACTCTTGATCAGCTTGAGGTAATAACATTCTGAGACTGAACAGCCCCAAGTTGGTAAAATACTCCAGAAGGAGCCTCCATCCTCTGCCAGATGAACAGATTCCAACCATTTCTTCTCAAACAAGCGAAGAAGGAAGCGTGTGAGAGAAAAACACAGCCAAACACTCACAGACGAACCATGTTTGCAGCTACTGCTACTGTAGAGCAAGACACACCCGTGGGGATGGGACATATTCATTCTTGAGAGCGTTTAATTGGAAGAACACAAGACTTGGACTGGATGAGTCATCAAAAAAAAATCATTGTGACAGACAATAAACTTAAAACAAGAATATCAACAGTTGCATTGTAGGGGAAGCCATGGCCTAATGGTTAGAGAAGCAGCTTTGGGACGAAAAGGTTGATGGGTCAATTCCCTGGACCAGCAGGCATGGCTAAAGTGCCCTGGAGCAAGGCACCTAACTGCTCCCTAGGCTGCTCTGGGTACATTGTACGTTGCTCTGGATAAGAGCGTCTACTAAATACCTCTAATTTAATGCATTCTCAATACTCACTAAAGTGATGTCATATTTTCAACCTACCAAGAGGACAGGATCAGATCCTCTTATTAAACTGTCTAGCGCATGGACATAAGTGGATGGGACGGCCTCCATGTTTAAACCTCCTGTTCGATTTTTCTTCACTCTGAAGGCTCCCTGATGTCTTCATTAGCCTCGGAGACTTCTTGTGTTGCACCAGAGCCCATTTTTTCACAAACGCCTGTTCACGAACAATTCACACTTGCTCATAATTGTTGGGACTTTGATCTGACTGGCGGCGATGGTGGTTCTTTGTTTCCCCCAATACGAGCCCCTGGTTTTTCCACAGTGCAGTTCATGGTAGGCTCGTTTAATGAGCCTCATTAAAGGTGGTCGCCAACGTAGGCCCCTCAGTGTCGGAGATTTGGTGTGGTCTCTCGAAAAAGGGCTTGGGTGGCTATGAATGTGTGAAGCCTTTTAGTGGAAAGAGTTGTGTATTGATTTCACAATGCTCGCCGATGTCCAGACGTGTTCCTGAGATGATTTTAGGAAATAGAACTGCTACTAATGAGGTGCCGTTTAAGATTCAGAGACAGGATACTGTTGTGTTTTTCTAATACTATCGTCTGTTTGTTTTTTTGTTGTTTTTTCTGGATGTCACTCTTTTCTTTCTGTTTTACTGTTTTATGCTAAAATATGGAAGTTAGAACTATTTTCCTGATCAAAACTTTTCATCTCTTGTTCAAATTGTTCACAGTAGTTGAACATGAACACCATGATGCTATACAGGTTGGTGAATTGAATTGAATTTATTTATTCATTATTAAAATGACATTGGATTAAAAAAAATAGGTACCCTATGGGTACATGTGGCTGCTGCTTATAAATAAAATAGTTTCTGATCCCGGGCGGCACGGTGGTGTAGTGGTTAGCGCTGTCGCCTCACAGCAAGAAGGTCTGGGTTCGAGCCCCGTGGCCGGCGAGGGCCTTTCTGTGTGGAGTTTGCATGTTCTCCCCGTGTCCGTGTGGGTTTCCTCCGGGTGCTCCGGTTTCCCCCACAGTCCAAAGACATGCAGGTTAGGTTAACTGGTGACTCTAAATTGACCGTAGGTGTGAATGTGAGTGTGAATGGTTGTCTGTGTCTATGTGTCAGCCCTGTGATGACCTGGCGACTTGTCCAGGGTGTACCCCGCCTTTCGCCCATAGTCAGCTGGGATAGGCTCCAGCTTGCCTGTGACCCTGTAGGACAGGATAAAGCGGCTAGAGATAATGAGATGAGATGAGTTTCTGATCCCATGTCCATACAGTAAATATAGCATATATATTTACTCTATGAGGCAGTAGCCACAAAAATGAAGCGTAATCCAAAAATGAACAATTTAAAAATCACAGAAGTAAAATATACCAAGTGTCTGTACTTTATATTATTCTACTCTTACCTCTTACAGTTTTCGAAACTGAAATCTCCGAACTGAGGCTGACATACACACGCTGTCGCCATGACCGAAACTCTTATTTCCCGGAAATGGCCTGGTGCTAGAGCTCAGTGGTCTCAATACTCTTTTCAACAACTTCCTGTAACAACTCGGAAGTGCGTCACATCGACATCACTAGCCGAAGAAGGCGAGGAAAGGGGGACGACCTGGAGTTATTTTAAAATAGGAACGCACTTTCCTTCGGTAATAAGCATAAACATGTCTGAAAGTGATTTCTTTAGTCAATTTATTTCGAATGGTGAACCAAATTGTATACACTCACTGGCCATTTTAATAGGAACACCTGTATGCGCGTGCTCAGTGCGCAATTGTTACACTCATTCTTACAACATGATGACATAGTGGTTACAGCCTCAATGATACAATAACATAATAATAAATGGATAACACAATAAAGTGCAAGCACTTAAGCCCGGTGGACACAGGCGACTTCTCGTCACAAGCGTATTGCGATATTTGGATGCAAGTTTCCCCTCTCGGGTAGCTGCATGTGCGTGTTATCTGCGACCAGTGGGCGATTTGAGGAGGGGGACGGACGTGACTACTTCGCGGGTGGGGATTGGTTTAGCCTTTGGAGGTGATCGCTTTGTTATCGCAAAGGCACGCACATGCGGTGATATCTCTGCAACAAATCAGTGACTGGCGATGTTTTTTTTTTTTGTCGCAGAATATCAAGCAGGTTTGATACCTGCGATCTGTCACAAGCAACAAAAAATCGCCGCCACAAATATCTGCACACGAAGCAATTTTTCACTTGCGTCAAAAAGTTGCATGACCAAGCGATGGAAAATTGCCCGTGTGCGCTGGGCTTTATTTCCATTGTGGTCCCAAAAGAGTTATATGATCAACATGGGAACAAAAGTTAGAGTATACAAATGTTTAATACCGAATAAAAACTGAAGACTCCTGAGAACAATACAGTGCCTTGCAAAAGTATTCATACCCCTTGAACTTTTTCACATTTTTCCACCTTACAGCCACGAACTTAAAAGTTTTTTATTGAGATTTTATGTGATAGACCAACACAGAGTAGCACATAATTGTGAAGTGAAACGAAAATGATAAATGGTCTTCAAAATTTTAAACAAATAAAAATCTGAAAAATGTGATGTGCATTAGTATTCAGCCCCCCTGCGTCAATACTTTGTAGAGCCACCTTTTGCTGCAATTACAGCTGCAAGTCTTTTGTGGTATGTCTCTACCAGCTTTGCACGTCTAGACACTGAAATTTTTGCCCATTCTTCTTTGCAAAATAGCTCAAGCTCAGCCAGATTGGATGGAGAGCGTCTGTGAACAGCAATGTTCAAGTCTTGCCACAGATGCTCAATGGGATTTAGGTCTGGACTTTGACTGGGCCATTCTAACACATGAATATTCTTTGAGCTAAACCATTCCATTGTAGTTCTGGCTGTATGTTTAGGGTCATTGTCTTGCTGGAAGGTGAATCTCCTTCCCAGTCTCAAGTCTTTTGCAGCCTCCAACAGGTTTTCTTCCAGGATTGCCCTGTATTTAGCTCCATCCATCTTCCCAGCAACTCTGCCCAGCTTCCCTGTCCCTGCTGAAGAAAAGCATCCCCATAGCATGATGCTGCCACCACCATGTTTCACAGTGGGGATGGTGTGTGCAGGGTGATGAGCAGTGTTAGTTTTCCGCCACACATAGCGCTTTGCATTTAGGCCAAAAAGTTCAACTTTGGTCTCATCTGACCAAAGCACCTTCTTCCACATGTTTGCTGTGTCCCCTACATTTCTTATGCCTGTCTTTCAACAATGGCTTTCTTCTTGCCACTCTTCAAAAAAGGCCAGATTTGTGGAGTGTACGACTTATAGTTGTCCTGTGCACAGATTCTCCCACCTGAGCTGTGGATTTCTGCAGCTCCTCCAGAGTGATCATGGGCCTCTTGGCTGCTTCTCTGACCAGTGCTCTCCTTGCTCGCTCTGTCAGTTTAGGTGGACGGCCATGTCTTGGTAGGTCTGCAGTTGTGCCATACTTTTTCCATTTTTGAATGATGGATTGAACAGTGCTTCTTCAGATGTTCAGAGCTTGGGACATTTTTTTATAACCTAACCCTGCTTTAAACTTCTCCAGAACTTTATCCCTGACCTGTCTGGTGAGTTCTTTGGTCTTCATGATGCTGTTTGTTCTTCAGTGTTCTCTAACAAACCACTGAGGCCTTCACAGAACAAGTGTATTTATGCTGAGAGTAAATTACACACAGTAGGACTCTATTAACTAATTAGATGACTTCTGAAGGCAATTGATTGCACTGGATTGTATTTAGAGGTATCTGAGTACAGGGAGCTGAATACTAATGCACACCACATTTTTCAGATTTTTATTTGTTTAAAATTTTGAAGACCATTTATCATTTTCGTTTCACTTCACAATTATGTGCTACTCTGTGTTGGTCTATCACATAAAATCTCAATAAAAAAACTTTTAAGTTTGTGGTTGTAAGGTGGAAAAATGTGAAAAAGTTCAAGGGGTATGAATACTTTTGCAAGGCACTGTACCTCATCTCATCTCATTATCTCTAGCCGCTTTATCCTGTTCTACAGGGTCGCAGGCAAGCTGGAGCCTATCCCAGCTGACTACGGGCGAAAGGCGGGGTACACCCTGGACAAGTCGCCAGGTCATCACAGGGCTGACACATAGACAACCATTCACACTCACACCTACGGTCAATTTAGAGTCACCAGTTAACCTAACCTGCATGTCTTTGGACTGTGGGGGAAACCGGAGCAGCCGGAGGAAACCCACGCAGACACGGGGAGAACATGCAAACTCCACACAGAAAGGCCCTCGCCGGCCACGGGGCTCGAACCCGGACCTTCTCGCTGTGAGGCAACAGCGCTAACCACTACACCACCGTGCCGCCCGGCACTGTAACTATTGAATAAAAATTCTTTAACTTGGGTTTGTGCCTGAGGTTCTGTATATGACTAGGTAAGCTATTCCATAACAAGATACTTGTGTAACAAAAAGATGATTTACCATGGCACTTCACTGAGGGGATCTGGAGAGATGTACGACTGGATCTTGTTCCAATTAAATGACAATTATGTGTTGGTTGAAAGTGAGCCAAGAAATAATTTGGAGCTTTACCACTGACAATATTATGAACAAGATTTAGTTTGAATTGGTTAACATGTAATTCGACAGGCAACATACCAACCGATTCTAATTCATGAGCGCCAATATGAATTCTGGCTATGTGTGAAGAAAACTTGTGGTTTTTTTTTTTTTGGGAGAATCCAGAAACTGCACATCGTCTTTGCCTGAATTAACATTTCGTTCCATACAGATGCTTTGGGTCACAACAGAGGAACCCAAAGTGGCAAGTGTTATTCAAATGAATTCTGACTCGTCAACAAACACCCTTTCTGTGTCTCTTCTTTGTCAATCTCTTTGAGAAAGCCAGTCTGTTGGGGTGAGGTTCTCATGGAAACGGGGGCTTGATGAGGGGTAAATGCTGGACTCGTTCATTCTTTTTGTCTCTCTCTACGTTTTTTAATGCTGTCTTTTGGGAAGTAGTGTGTATGCAGTGGTTTGGAGGGGAGCAAAACTTAATATAGAAAGGTGGCAGTTTGCAGTCATGAATTGTTTGATAGGTGATGATTTGATGGAGGATTTATTTTTGGAGCATTACAAATGGCAGGCAAACCAACCCCATGTTTTCTTCGTTCCCCCGTGGGCTAGCTTATGGAGTGCGTCCCAGATTTTCCACGTAAACGTTCTTGCAATGCTCTGTGATCCAAAGCAGCCTGAACTTCATGCTTATTTGCTATAAAATGCCCTCCACTATTAACAGCTAAGCACATTTTTCCCTTCATCACATCACCAAATAAAAACCAAGCATAACAGATGAGAGATGATAATCTTTCCGTAAATAAATACATACACAACTTTTTACAAATTGCTATTTTTTAAGCTTCTTTTCTTTTGACTACATGACATTTTATACCTTCCAGGGCTTTGAGTAGAGTGTTCTCAATTCATGTTTCAGTTTCTTTTGACCAAATCGACCCTCACATCAAACGGCTCCCATTTTAAATGTGTGATTTGACATCGCATGACAGAGAGCGCCCACTACAGAAAACATTGTGGTTGAATGTTATACTGCTAATTCCTGTACAGTGCACTGAACCCAGCAGAACACAAAGGGTGTGTTTACCCACAAACTCCCTGACCACAGGGCATGGGTAACCATTTTCAATGAGCGTAATGCCTGGGCAGGAACTTCAGAGAAAACTTCTGTGGACTTTGTGCAAATTAATATTGTTAGCTATGCTTGGGAGCTTGTGTGGAACATAGCATTGTACCATGGATGATTGCACTGGGAAGAGATCTGGGAGGCACCTCCAGATTTTCATTTATTTTTTTAAACCAAGTACTGTTTAGGGTGGCACGGTGGTGTAGTGGTTAGCGCTGTCACCTCACAGCAAGAAGGTCTGGGTTCAAGCCCCGTGGCCGGCGAGGGCCTTTCTGTGTGGAGTTTGCATGTTCTCCCCGTGTCCGCCTGGGTTTCCTCCGGGTGCTCCGGTTTCCCCCACAGTCCAAAGACATGCAGGTTAGGTTAACTGGTGACTCTAAATTGACCGTAGGTGTGAATGTGAGTGTGAATGGTTGTCTGTGTCTATGTGTCAGCCCTGTGATGACCTGGCGACTTGTCCAGGGTGTACCCCGCCTTTCGCCCGTAGTCAGCTGGGATAGGCTCCAGCTTGCCTGCGACCCTGTAGAACAGGATAAAGCGGCTAGAGATAATGAGATGAGATGAGAAGTACTGTTTATGTGAATGATGTTTGGGCATGAATTAAACAATGAGCAAGTTTGATGAAAGGCATTGCTAATAATTATAATAGTAGTATAGGATAAGGAATACAAATAAAGCAATACAAGTTACAGCAACACTTTTTGGCATGTTCCTCTGTCTTTCTCTCTGCTGCTGTCCTCATAGTTGAGGGTCAGCAATCCAGGATACCATCAACTACATTCATTCATTCATGACATTTAGCAGATGCTCATAGCATACCCAGAGCAGCCTGGGGTGAGGTGTCTTGCTCAAGGGCACTTCAGCCATTTCTGCTGGTCCAGGGAATTGAACCGGTGACCTTTTGGTCCCAAAGCTACTTCCCTAACTATTAGGCCATGCCTTCCCCAACTAGCTTCCTTGAACTCTCTTGGGTGATTAGAGTAAACCAGAGGGACCCAAACCCTCATCTGGTGGCGGGTACACATTTAGAGTAACCAACTGACCTAATCCACATGCCTTTGGACTGTGAGAAGGAACCCACATAGGGGCAAGGAGGACATGCAGACTCCACACAGAAAGAAAAGCCCCAGTCAGCCACTGGGCTTGAACCCAGAACCTTCTTGTTGTGAGGCAACAGTGCAAACAACCACACCACCATGTGTTCATCACCAATAGATAAAGCCTATTGGAGATTATTTATAGCTCAAACCTACCACTATTCTCTTCTGCTTTATATTTGGGTAACTAATGCTTCTTTTGAGAAAGCTATAGAAAGAAGTAGACTCATAAATTCAATATCTTGTCCACTGGGTAAAAGTACAAGCTCCAATAGCAACCTAACTGACAAGGCTAAAAAGTGGTAGCTAATGTAACATAGTAAATTATTATATCCACATTCACTGGATAGGACGCTCTGATTGGCTACTGTACTACTAAGCTATCAGCTCATATACCATGAGTAGAGAAAAACAAAATGGCGGAGCGTGTTGCTGAACCAACCAAGGACGAAATTAAAATTCTACTTGAAAACAAACCCCCCAAAATACTAAAAAAGCGCAACAAAATATGGAATAAAATTATTTGATGGTAAGAATGTATCTTTTCATTTTTCAAAAATTATTATTATTACAGCATTTTCACAAATTGCTACTGTCATTTTGTTGGTTTGTTTACATTATACATGTAAAAGATATTCAGTTCTGGTGAGTGTTTTTATTTTCTCTTGGTATGTTTAATCACAGGATGGTGCAGTGGTTAGCACTGTCGTCTCATAGCAAGAAGGTTCTGGGTTCGAGCCCAGTGGCCGACTGGGGCCTTTCTGTGTGGAGTTTGCATGTTCTTCCTGTGCCTGCATGGGTTTCCTCCTATAGTCCCAAACCACGTGGTCAAATGGATATTCTAAATTGCCTATAGGTATGAGTATGAATGGTAGTTTGTTCCTGTGATAGATTGGTGACCTGCCCAGGGTGTACCCCACGTCTTGCCCAAAGTCAGCTCGGATTGGCTCCAGCTTCCCCATGACCCTGATGGATAAGCGGTATAGATAATGGACGGTCACCACAAGGAGACTGCTTGTTGTAGAATGCCAGAGAATTGTACGATGCGCCAAAGTTCGTTTTGCTTGATTTTTGCATGATTCTGAAAAGATCGTTTGTCATCTAAAGTACACTCAAATTAATCCACCAAGGGAACGATGTTCTCGGGTTAGACAGATCACCCCTTGGCTGATGTGTGTACTGCAGCAGGTGGTGGCATTTTGAATGAGTTCAAACTTCGAAGTGTGTCACACTGCCACCATATACCTTATTAAGTTTAAACATACCGACGCACTAGATGAAAACTTTTGTTTTGTGAAAGTCAATAAGGTGTAGTCGTTTTTGTTTGGTAAATCAACTTGCCTGCTGGGTAGCTATGAGTAAAAAGTCTAATAGCCAGGACATGTAATCTGCTTGTCCAGGGTGCCAGGGCTGGATTTATCCATCCCTGACTCACCACTGAACATCACTTTACAGTATGTAGAACTAGACTTCGTGTCTTGAAATGTCATTTACCGGTAAGTCTCACTTAATCATGAACACACCAGATCCCAACAGCATATTAAAAGATTGTGCACTCTACACTTTCTGGCTATTTTTGCCCATCCTTAGACACACTAAATGACTGCAAATCACACAGTACTCCAGATTTCCCGAAACATGTGACTTCAGTTGCTGAACCAAACCAAAAACACCATATAGAAGCATTAGCGATCCTGTTGCTATGAGATGCTGATAGCAAAACAAACATGGAGGTCTCAGACGAGTGCTTCAAGGCTTTGGCAGGGGCAGCCCAGCTTTTTTCCCTGTCTGTGCGGTCTGCAAGGTTGTGGTAGGTCTTCAGAAGTTTCTTCAGTAGTGCTTTTGCCATATCTTAATGATTCGGTCCACCACTGAGAGGCTGCACTGGAGTCATGAATGCTATTTCTATGTATTTCCTGCAGACTGAAAGTTAACTTGGAAGTACTAGTGTAGAAATTAGTGTTTGTAATCACTTGGACAATTCTTAATTTTCTGTGCCAATCGTTGACCACAACAGACTACATCCGACCAGCCCAGACTCAACAAATTTGGGAATCATGACTATAATTAGGGGAAAAGTTGTGCACTGTAACCCCACCATTAGATACGTCTGCATTGATGGGCAGTATACAGCTCCTGTAAATCATTCGCAACAGGACTGCCTGCGTATCTTATGGCTAAAAATGAACTTCAGTGCTTGGTCACCACTCGGGCCAGTATCCTTGAATTCTTAGTGGCCCAGGACAAAATAAACTGGCCCTTAAATTTCCTCTAGTCAAACACACATACACACACAAAAAAAATTTAAACCATTTTTACTTGAATAACACCCCACGGTGTTTAACGTATGCCCCCAGAAATGGACTAATCAACATTAATTCTGTGTAATTGTTGTTTAGATATTGTACATTATTCAAACATTACACTACATTACAATCATTTAGCTGACATTTTTATTCAAAGTGACTAACAATAAGTGCATGTAGCCAAGAGAATCCAAGAGTGACCAGTGCTGAAGTACTAGTGTAAACAAATCGCCTACAAATGCCATCCAATTTCTGGAATGATCAGTGTAGTTAAGAAGTTGAAGAACCTTCGACAAGGAATTATTTAAGTATAGTATGTTTATTGTTGGGGCGGGAGGCTGGTGTAGTGGTTAGCGCTGTCGCCTCACAGCAAGAAGGTCCGGGTTCGAGCCCAGTGGCCAGCGAGGGCCTTTCTGTGTGGAGTTTGCATGTTCTCCCCGTGTCCGCGTGGGTTTCCTCCGGGTGCTCCGGTTTCCCCCACAGTCCAAAGACATGCAGGTTAGGTTAACTGGTGACTCTAAATTGACCGTAGGTGTGAATGTGAGTGTGAATGGTTGTCTGTGTCTATGTGTCAGCCCTGTGATGACCTGGCGACTTGTCCAGGGTGTACCCCGCCTTTCACCCATAGTCAGCTGGGATAGGCTCCAGCTTGACTGCGACCCTGTAGAACAGGATAAAGCGGCTAGAGATAATGAGATGAGATGTTTATTGTTTTCAAAGTTTGACAGCATTTGCATCTGCATTAAAATGATTAGCCTATGCTTCTCTGATCTAGCTTTTGCTTCTTGAGCCTATACAAGAGACATTACTGTACAGTAGGCTGGTAGAGTTCTATTAGTCTAGCCCTGTGTCTGAAATCGCTCCCTACTCACTATATAGGGCACTATATAGTGAGGACACCATTTTGTAGTGCTGTCCGAAACGATAGTGAGGATTATTACACCCTATATAGTGCACTCAAAGTACCCCATAATGCATCACGAAAAGTAGTGTACAACCGATGGTCACTAACCAAGCAATATATCCCATCATGCATTGCGGTCGCGCTAAAAGGAGTCAAATTAAAAGTCTCAAATTTGATTTAATAAAAGGCAGCGGCAAAGAAGAAAATATTCAGCCTTGATTTAAAAAAAAACTGAAAGATGCAGCTACTTTGTATTGATTAATGTGGAAAATTATATGCTCAGTATAATATGGATTTATCACAAAAATACATGCATGTATTTATTATTTTGAAAACCCACCAGCCGGCTGATCTGGCACGTTTTAATTGTGCGACAGTAATAACGTAAATACCAGTGCAACGGACTAGTGTCCGAAAGCGTTTTTTCATTTTACCAATGAGCTCACTATACAGTATAGTCCTCTATATAGTAATTCCCTATATAGGGAGTAGTGAACGAGTGAGCGATTTCGGACACAGGGACGATCTAGGTGCTTATGGTTAATATGGTAATAGTTATGGTATTTGGCAGACACTTTTGTCCAAGCGACTTACAATATATAAACACTCCATTATTAGTAAACGAATACAGTAATCCAATCACTCTATTCTGACACAGCCTACCTTCCAGATGATAGCTGCTACATGACTGCAGGATTTCCCTTTTTTTTTTGCTCTGGCTAGGCTCAACCTCAACCTTTATGCAAACAAACCCGCCCTCTCTTTTACACATTAATTTTGCCAATTTTATTACCGTGTAGATAATTGTACGCCTCTGTGTTTTTGTAGTTCCTTAGCTCTTCACCATCAACGTCCTCACTAAGAATAAAAAAAATAACAATTGACTATGTTGATGTAGCTGACATCGGGCCACAACTTCATGTCGTCTATCCATTCCATGAGGGTAGACGGATGGGGCACTTTGATCGTATTATCCCCAGAGCATGTCAGAAAATCGGACCCGTGTAACCATCTTGTAGTCCTCTTTGATCTTACCTACCTACTTAGCATTAGCTACAAACGTCGACACAGTGGAGTGGAAGAAAGATCCCGGCTTCTGCTATGATGCAGCAATGAATCATGGGAAAGGTCAGAGTTTGGGAAAGTTGTGGATATCGTGGAGCGATCTGAAAACTCATGAATGGCTTTGAATTTTGCATTTTAGAACTAAACTTTTACTAGAATTCACGAACTTCGAGTTGAGGAAAGGAAAGAAAAGAAAGGTACTCCAAAGGAACATCTCATCTCATCATCTCTAGCCGCTTTATCCTGTCCTACAGGGTCGCAGGCAAGCTGGAGCCTATCCCAGCTGACTACGGGCGAAAGGCAGGGTACACCCTGGACAAGTCGCCAGGTCATCACAGGGCTGACACATAGACACAGACAACCATTCACACTCACATTCACACCTACGGTCAATTTAGAGTCACCAGTTAACCTAACCTGCATGTCTTTGGACTGTGGGGGAAACCGGAGCACCCGGAGGAAACCCACGCGGACATGGGGAGAACATGCAAACTCCACACAGAAAGGCCCTCGCCGGCCATGGGGCTCGAACCCAGGACCTTCTTGCTGTGAGGCGACAGCGCTAACCACTACACCACCGTGCCGCCCCCCAAAGGAACATTTTTATTTAATTTTTATTGTAATTTTTTTCGTACTTCTCAAATCGTAGTCGCCCTTCGGGCAACCAAGCCTCGACTTTTTGAGGCCCTGGTCAGTTTTTAGTTGTCACTGGTGACCGTGCGACCACCAAGTGTCAACCCTGGTATCTCGGAAGCATTGTGATGATAACGATGCCACCCGAAAAGCAGAAGCCCTTATCCCGGGTCATACACATAACCACATTGTATGTGAATTGACTCCTCGTGTCAGATTAGCTGGTTAAACATCATGATCCCTTCCTGGGATCCATAATTGTCACATTTAGAGCTTTTGAATACAAGTCTTAGAGAGAGCCAGTGAGCCTTTCTGAGTGTCCTTTCTCTCTCTCTCTCTCTCTCTCTCTCTCTCTCTCGTTATATCACTGTTTGCTGTGACAGTCACTCCAGCGTACTTGGCAACCCTGAAAGGTTTTACTTAAAAGGCTCGTCGCGGAAGCATCAAGACATCGCTCAGACTTCAGACTTGTTTAGATCTCAGGCTGTTGTGAATGCACGCTTCATCTGCGCTGTTATAGCTGCTGGGAAAACAAGTAGCAGAGATGTCATCTCATCCAGCGTGGCTCAGCTTGGTAAAATGTACATACTTTTTGGTCTTTACTGGCTGCCAAGCAAGTGAGGAAAAAGTTCTGGACGTTTTTTTGGCAAGCTGTGCTGCAAAATAAATACATAAAGACAAAAAATGAATGGGCAATATAAAAAAGGATGAGAGTGAAAGAGACATACTGGGATCCAAATGAGTAGCTAAGAACCGTGCTGATTTTTTTTCTCCGTTTGTGCTTGTCACGCACAAAGACTGATTCGCAGCTCAAAAAAAAAAAAAATGAAAGAAAGAGACAGCGGGAGAGAGGAATGAGTGAAAGTGGGGTAAAGTGAAGATTGAAAAAAAGAGTGGCAGGAGGGGTGAAGGAGAGTGGAGTAAAAATAGGTTCAGGATGGAGAAGGAGCCTCGTTGAGGGCCGCCCACTAACCTCAGAGGCGCCACGAGCGCAAAGTGGGAGACCACAAAGCCATCTGGTGGGCGATGGCTGCCCAGTTTCTCTGTTTGGGGTCCACTGGCACCGAGAGCAGCCTGTGCGGGGCTGGCATTGTGCTCCAGCCACATGAAGCCAAGGGTTCATTTTACTGTGTCACTGTTTTCTTTTGGCTCTAGTGATTCACATTTGCCACAAGTTCCTCCACCTTGCCAAAGGTTGCAAGTCAAAACACACACACACAAAAAGAAGTAATTCTGTTTCACTAAAATATAATCCAGACTATATTAAAGGCTTTGCTCACGTTTTGGCAGCCAGTCTATTGGAGTATTAATCCATCCCTACAGGAAATAGTGTTCATACTACTAAGCTGAGGTTTATAATTAAAAGTTATAGCTATTCGATGTGTATATCTGTGTGTATGGTGATGTGTATCATTTGATTTATTTCATATAACAATCTGACGCATGCATTTATACAAGCCAAAGGTTTGTTTTCATGCTATTGAGGGCTCTGTTGATGTAATATGATGCTTGGCTGTTGATGTAATAAGATACTTGGCAACTATTTATTATGCGAAAAAGTGTCATTCTTTAGAGTTCATTTATTTAGTTATAACTTATCCATTATGTATCCGGAAAAAAAAAAAAGGTTAGCGCTAAACCCTAGCAGGACAAATATTCATGGACTAGGACTAACAGGCACAGAGGACATGCCTTTTTTACTGTGACTGACAGGCACTGAGGCTACGCCCACTTAACTAGAACTGACAGGTACAGTATCCACGCCTCCTTCATTGAAATTGGTATTCACTGTATCCATGTGTCTTTCATTTGGACTGACAGGCACAGAGGACACACCTAATTGATTGTGACTGACAGGCACTGAGACCACACCCACTTCACTGGAGCTGATAGGTACATAGGCCACGCCTCCTTCATTGAAACTGGTATTCACTGTATCCATGCTTCTTTCATTTGGGCTGCCAGGCACAGAGGACACGCCTTCTTAACTGTGACTGACAGGCACTGAATCCATGCCCACTTCACTCGAACTGATAGGTACAGAGGCCAAGCCTCCTTCATTGAAACTGGTATTCACTTTATCCACACCTCTTTCACTTGGACTGACAGGCACAGAGGACACACCTTCTTGGCTGTGACTGACAGGCACTGAAGCCACACCCAGTTCACTGGAGCTGATAGGTACAGAGGCCAAGCCTCCTTCATTGAAACTGGTATTCACTGTATCCATGCTTCTTTCATTTGGACTGCCAGGCACAGAGGACACACCTTCTTAACTGTGACTGACAGGCACTGAATCCATGCCAACTTCACTCGAACTGATAGGTACAGAGGCCAAGCCTCCTTCATTGAAACTGGTATTCACTTTATCCACACCTCTTTCACTTGGACTGATGGGCACAGAGGACACACCTTCTTGACTGTGACTGACAGGCACTGAGGCCATGCCCACTTCACTGGAAGTGACGGGTACAGAGGCAACGCCTGCTTCATTGAAACTGGTATTCACAGTATCCATGCCTCTTTCACTTGGACTTCCAGGCACAAGGACACACCTTCTTAACTGTGACTGACAGGCATTGAGGCCCTGCCCACTTCACTGGAACTAGTATTCACAGTATCCACGCCTCTTTCACTTGGACTGACAGGCACACATTGATGACACGCCCACTTCACTTGGACTGACAAGTACAAAGTCTATACCTCCTTCATTGGAACTGATATGCACAGTCTCTATGCCGCCTTTCCCGGGACAGAGAAGTACACAGACCACGCCCTTTCATAGAAACTGCTAGGTGTATAGGCCACGCCCCTTCATTGCAACTGATATGCCCAGTTGCCACACCTTCTTCACCTAGAAAAAAATGTGACAAGAAAAAGAGAGAAAGAAAATATTATAATGTAAAAGTAAATTATTTTTATTAATCGTGCAACAGCATTGCCACCTTGCGTCTCTCGGACGCCTGATTTGATCCTGAGCTCAGGTAACATTTCATATCTTTCTGGAGTTTCTCATGTTCTCTGTGCCCTCCTGGTTCCCTGATGTTTGGCTAACATCAATTACCCTTGGGTGTGAATGAGTGTGTGGATACCCTGCATTGGATCCAGACAGCGTTCCCTGATAGGCTCCGGATGCACTACAGCCCTGACCAGGACAAAGCAGTGACTAAAGAGGAATAAATGCATGCATGAATGAATGAATGATATAAAATGATGCTTGATCTCAGGTTAAATGAGCATGGAGTGCTTAATATCGAAAGCAAAGCAGTATTTGTGCCACATTGTACTGTATTATCTGAGCTCCCACAACTTCCACACAACTTCCTGTCCCACCAGTGGACAGAAGACATGTTGAGACCATAATTATTAAAAAAAAAAAAAAGCACTAGTTTGCATAATGACTGGTTATGGTTGGCAACAAGCTAGTTTCAAAATACAATAGTTCTGTTTTAAATTAACCGAAATGGGAAGTTGATGAACGTCTAATCTGTGCATGATGAATTGTGGTAAACACTTTGTTAAGCATGTGTGCGTCATGGTAACGCGTAAGGAAAGCGCAAACAGGCGCTATATGTATGCTCGGTTTTTTTGGCTGGATTTCATGGAAACATTTTTTTGCTTTTGGAAATCTTTAGATTTTAAATGGACTAAGCAGCCTGTACACAGCCTTTTTTCCTCTCTCTCTCTCGTCTTTTATTCGGGGAGACATCTGGA